>NC_134532.1:73895601-74213101 GCF_050624435.1 Tenrec ecaudatus
GAGAGAAGTTACTTGCTCTTCTCATACTTGGGTGTAAACTTTTATCAGGTGACATAAGGCAAAATCCAGTTCACCTGGTGGGGTTTTCAAATACCCTGCGGTGTGACTTCTGAAGAAGGGTGTACACCTCAAAAGGATAGAGTCTAAGGTCTCAATTGTCTATGGCACATGGCCTAAGTCACCAGGGACTGGACGGAAACAAGGTCAAAAGTGTCCAATTAGGAACAAAATACTAAGACCCCTTAGGCGTCTATATAAGTAATGTTAATTACTAATGACCGCTTGCCCCACAAATTTACTCATCAACAGAAGTAATTACCTTCTCTGGTTCAGACGAAGACCTTCCCTGCACTTGACTTGAATGTCCAGTGAGGTGCAAGTGGTGGTGACATAATTCCCTGTCAAATTGAAGTGAAGGGGTGGATCTAGTCTGTCAGTCAGGCCACAGCCTGATGGCATCTCCTGGTAGGTGTGATCTTCTCATGAGGAGGATCCAGGGAACGTCCTCTTTCTCTCTGCTTCCCGAGCCATGTGGTTGAGACCTCCTATAGCCTTGTGTTGCTTCCACTGCCCTTGGATCCACAAGTCTCTGCACGTGATCTTCCTGCATTCTGCATCATTGCCTGTAGCTGCAGGAGTAAAAGAGGGATTTGTGGACTAGTATTGGAGCTATGGACTACTATAAGACTTATGGACTTGATGAACTGTGCTGGAATGTTTTCCTGATATATGTCCTTGATATAAAGCTCTCTCTCTCTCTCTCTACTGACCAGACACATGGAACTATGCTAGTGCCCTGAGCTGGAGAAGTCACGTGAAAAAGACCCCTACCAGCGCTGAGATGCTCACACCACCACTGTATCCACATGCCTTCCCAACTGGCCTGTGATTTTCCTGTATTCGGCATCATTGCATGTTTCATGAGTTTGAAGAGGACTTTATACATTGGTAACAGACATGTGGCTAAGATCAGACTTGTGGACTTGATCTGGACTGGGCTGGGATAGTTTTTCAATATTCAATTGCTCTTGTATATAAAGTTCTTCTTATACACGTGTTTGAGTGCCTCTGGATTAATCATATCTCTAGTCAACCTGAACTAACACAATAGTGAGGCCTTTTATCTCAAAGACGTGTGTGTGGGTTTGCAGCACCCAGGGACATGGTCTCTATTGCTTTTATTGCTGGTAGGTGCCACAAAATCCATTTTGACTTAGAGTGGCCCCAAACAACAGAGTAGGACTGCCCTATAGGCTTTCCTTGTCTGTGAACTTACAAAAACAGGTTCGCCAGCCTTTTTCCTATGGAGCACCTGAGTGCGCTTGAATTAGCAACCTTTCAGTTAACAGCTGAGTGCTTCTCTCTCTAGGTTGTCCCAAACAAGCTCATCTACTTGCTGCAAGTTCACACTTGTTGATTCGTAGGCAACTCAGAATTTCAAAGATTTCCTCTCAGCTCAGTGAAAGGCTCCCCTCTAAGTCACCACTTCCCAAGAGAAATGTGCTTCTCCCTGAGCGCCCTTAGGTGCTATTGAGTCATTTTCACTTGGGCCACCCTGTCTGTGTCCACAGAAGGGACCTGCTCCGGCCTCACACTTGTTTTGATGCCTGAGCCCACGGTTGTGGACTTGGCACCAATCCAGCGTATTGAGGGCCTCCTTTTGTGTTCACCAGGGCTGTGGATCTCCAGGAGGACGGACTTTGCTTTGTGCTCAAAGCTTGTTGGAAAAACAAACACCCTTCTCTTTTTGTTCCCTTTCTTACAGCAGAGTTTCATGGACCCTTCTATGTAATAGCTGGCTTTCAGAATTGCTTGAATGGGAAAAAGCATAGTATCAAAAATGTGATGAATACCATTCAATGTATGTATTCATGCAAATACAGTCTGTATTATTTTTGAATGTGGACTTTGTGCACATGTCTCCTGCGGGTGACAGTAATTGTTTAGCACTCTGTCTCCTCCAGAGTTGATTACCCAAGGACTGGGGTTATAGTTCGAAGACTTCCGCACACACGGCAATGCTTTTATTAGTTCATCCTACCATTTCGAAAGCAGTTAATAGCTATGATCTGGCCCTTGGTGGCGCTGTAGTGTAGAAGGTCATCTTGATCATTATTCCCAGACCCCAGAGCTACACATCCATCACCACTCAGGCTTTCTTTTTTAAAAGCATTGCTGAAGAACCCTTTACTTTTCCATTTTTATGCTTAGCATGGGAGCAGTCAAAGCGATACGCAAGCTGGAAGTCGTCGGTCCCTGGCTATCATTTCTAACTATAAACCGTGTCAATAGTGTTACATTTCCTGTTGGCCAGAAGCGAGAGAATGATCAGAGCAGTCACTTATGTGATGAAATATAGCTATATCGTTGAATAAAATACAGCTATGGGAAGTTAAATAAACCTAGAGTAAGCCTACCATGTGTGATATAAACATACAACCTGTAAGTGGTTTGCTTGTTAATGCAAAGAGTGATTCAAATCTAAAATGCTGAGGCTGGTACTGATAAAAATCCAAAGGCAAAATGTCTAGACGTGGGTTTTGAAAGGAAGATAGCTATGTCTCCTTAAGTGTGTTTTAATTATGGCAATATAAAGTATGGAAATTGTCCTGGTTTCATTTTCATAGTTTATTGCACCACACCCCATCATTGTTGTCTTTCTTCATACAGATTATGTGTACTTACTGATGGATAATTCATAATTTACATTCCAATTGATGCTGAAAAGCATGTAATTCTTTTTTAAACTATTTTTTGTTATACCACAGAGGTAATAATTTCTTAGCAATGCTTAATTTTTCAATATCCCAAAATAAGTCATCTCTACTCTATAGTTTGTGTTATTCTGGGCACTTTAGAGAAACAAATCCAGAGAAACTCATATGTATAAGAGAGAGTTTTATATAAAGGTTAAGTGAGCATCAAGAAATCATCCCAACCCAATGCTGCCCAGGCCCACAAGTCTAACATTAACACATTAACCCATCTGTCCAACACCAGTCCACAAAGTCCTCCTCCATCTCACAAAACACACTATGACCAACTGCAGGAGGAAAACTGAATCAGTGAACCTGTAAGCATCTCAGCGCTGGCAGGGGTCTCCACATGGCTGCTCCAGCACCTAGGGCTGCATCAGGGTAGGTCCATGTGGAAGTCAGCCTTGCAGGCTGAAGCAGGGACCTGGCTAAGGCAGCTGCACCCTGGTCCGACCATCAGAAAGCCAACGACCCGAGAACTAAAAAGGCGAGGCTCACCGAGCCATTTAGCCCTCCTCCCTTCAATTAACCCCACATGTGTTTATCGACCAGGTTGGCACAATCAACTAACTACCTCACCGTTACAGTAACCACATAAAGTTCACATTCTCATTAACCCATGAAAATCTTATTTCCCAAGGAAAGTTTTGTTACTATTTATCTTCCTCACAACATCACTAAAGCATAGTCCCCACTTTCACCCAAATGGAGCCTGGCAGTCTTCAAGTCTCCCTGCAGCCATTGTCTCAAGTGCTCCTTTAATATTGAGCCCAAGGTTACTTTGAATATTAAAGCATTATACTGTGATTTGGAGAAAAGGTAGACATGATGTTCTACTTCTAATAATCAATCATTGTAAATCCTGGGGTCTCAATAATGTGATTCCCAGTCATTCTTGGGATGGCTCATGCCTAGACAACATTCCACTGTGTTGTGCATGCAGTTGCCATGAGTAGGAAATGACTTAAGAGCAACCAAAACCCAACAATGTGATGGGGCTTGAATCACTCCACATATTTAACTTGTCAGTAATCTATGTTCCTGGAAATGACACACAAGGGGGTACCCAAAAGAACCCAGATTTGCGCTGGGCCGAGCAGAGCTTTCGTAATACAGTTTTTCCCACTAGGAGAGCACTGAGCAGCTCGCTCTGAGTCAGTGCACGCACTCGTGTCACCTGGGAAGGTTCTCTCTGGTCACAGTGAAGTTTTCCATCAAATAGTTTCACTCAGACCTCGTTTGTCGTGATGACCAATTTAAGAGACATGCATGCAGCTGCGAAACTTTGTGTCCTCCTCCGAACAGATGCCACAGCAACAGTTGCGATGTTGAACACAGCTCACAAGGACAGCACTGGGGGAGGGGGGGCCCTCAAGTGTATGAGTAGTTTCCTTGTTTCAAAAAGGCGAAATATTGACTTGATGAAAAACCTTGTTCTGGCTGTCTATCGACTTCCGAAACTGACAAAATGTTGACTTATAGTGCATTTGAGTTCTTCCTATCAGGTCACTTTAATCAAGCTTTCTATTTAGGGGTTCTGAAAAGATTGTTTACCAGTGTGTAACAAAAAAGGTCTGATTTGTGACAGCCAGGACCCTGGTTTGGACACCATGGCAATGCACCTGCTCACTGTAGCCATCTCAGTGAGCCAGTTTTTGGCAAAAACAAAACAAAACAAAAAAACAAACCAGCATACCTCTCTTGCTCCATACACCTTATTTATATGACATCACTTCATGCAACTTATTTCTGTTTCTGTGAATGAAGAGGGACATGCAAGGACAGCGATTTTACAACTTAGAAGAGATGAAGCAAATGAGGGAGGTGCTGTCAGCCATCCAAATAGATGAGTTGGAAAAATGTTTCCAAGAATGGAATTGCACATTTGACAAATGTATTAAGTGTAATGGAGAGTGCTTTGAAGGTGATAAGGTTGTTTTGCAAATAAAATTTAAATACATAGCTTTGATGAAAAAATATCCATTTGGGGGGATATGCCTTTGTAGCTCTGGGCTTTTTCACAAGATATGCAAGATCAAAAGAAAGCAGCTGAGCAGGAAGTTAGGAAAGGGTTGTAATGAAGACTGACTATATATTGTGTGTACGTGTAGATATGCGGGGGGTGGATAGATGATAGAAAGATGATATATATATAGAGTGATAGATAGATAGATAGATAGATAGATAGATAGATAGATAGATAGATAGATAGATAGATGACAGAGTTTCTGAAACTGTAAATGCTTATGGGAGTAGAAAGCCTGGTCTTTCTTCTGAGGAGCAGCTGGTAGTTTTGAACTGCAGATGTTGTGGTTAGCAGCCCAATGTGTATCCATGATGTCACCAGGACTCCTCAAGAGTGCGTGTGTGTATGTATATTTATTTATCTATACACATATTTTCACATTTATATACATATTTTCACGTATATATTTATCTTCACACACATACACACAGCTGACTGAATATAGATGCATGTGTGAGTGTGTGTGTGTGTGTATGTATAGCAATGGGATTCTAGGAGGAGCAAGGTCTCTGAAACTAGATCAAGCAGTGTCCTCATGTCTCACACGAAAGTATGAGAACCCGCTTTTCCAAACTCTTTACATGTTAATCACAAAACGATGAGTCCTAAGAATGAGGCGCCAATACAGAAAAGATATATTCCTTAGAAGGCATCCAACACGCTAGCTTGTTATTTCCTTAACCAGTGTTCATCTGGTCCATTTCCTGAGCATTGCTGCTCTGCTCTGCAGATATTCAGGAGGGAGAAATGGTTGCTTAATTGCCCAGAAGAATTTTCTAGAGATGCTTCAGACATAATAGCTTTCCTTCCTTGTCCCATGACCCATGAAAAACAAAACTATTCAAACTGAAAGTTGAACTGAAAATATTAGAATGGAATCTCTATCCAAAATAAAGTGCAAAATTGAAATAATTTGAACAAGCCAATACTTTCTCCCAAAATATGCCTATCATTTTTCATAGTTAAGTTTGAAGCTTTCTAGTTATTTGAGAAAGTGTAATTCAATTTTTTTCTGAACTTCATCATATGTGAACACCTTCAGCCCAAAGATCGAAATGCCAAACATGGTACCACCTGTTTTCCTCAGGCACTTCCTATCTCCATTTGTATCATTTTCTGAAGAGGCAGCCTCCTGCGCTGAAAGAGGTGCAGGCTTAGAGTGGAGTTACTTAGGTTAATTACTCTGTCACTAGCTGTCACTTTGCTTCTGGATAAGTCACCCCATTTCCTTGGAACTTCTATAGAAAATATGGACTGAATGTTCCAGGCTTCCAACTAATTCTGTGATTCTGTTTTGTTCCGTTAAAGAGAAAGTTTCTCAGAGCTTTGTTTCAATGCAGTATCTACCATGTAGGTCTCCATTACCACCTAGGTTGCTGACGATTCCTTTCAAGTGAGTCTGCTCAAAATCCAAAACAATGAAATGATCGCATCTCCTTTGAATTACCATTGTGCCATTGCATAGCAACAATAAAATGTACCTGACCCAACCTTGTATTTCAATGACGTCATCTGCATACCAAAGCTGGGCGGTGAGTACGCAAGCACAAAGAACAATCAATGCATTTGAATTACCCAGAGTGGTTTCAGATGCCAACTTTTTTGAGGTTGGCCAAGAAAAGGCAAAGGTGAAAATTTCTGAATGCCAACGACGAAAAAATTAATTCAAAATCAAACAATGAATCCGAGGTGTGTTGGCCAGCATCTCGCGACTCCACTGCACCTTGGTTCTGAAAGCACAAGCGCCCGGAATCAAAACACGATCAACAGAGTCAGATGCTGTGCTCTGAAGTCGTATAAAAGTCATTAGCAAAAGCCACACTTAACTTAGATACTTATTTTAATTCCTGTATGTCCAGGGTCACATCAAAATCTCTTGCATGAAAAAGGGTTCTCAAGTGGGAAACGTTTAAGAACCTCGGCATATGTGTCAGAATTGACTTGATCGCAAAGAGTGCAGGTCAAGGAGCATTAGTAACTGTAAATCTCAGAGTTTGGGAAAGACGTCTGGACTGGAAACAGCCGTTGTACTGACTCCCAAGGCACTGTGGGGGCTCAGAACCGAGGCTGCAGGGAAGTCCCACCATGATAACCATGAAACACCTCATATTCCTTACATGTTTGATCTTGAACCCAGAAACCTTTTACAACTACTAAATGTTGGGTCATCCCTACATCTAGTTACAACATCCCTGGGTCACGAACCCCAATTTTAAAAGCTATGCTTGGTTAACCAGAGCTCAGCAAATAAGAGGAAGACCTTAGCATGGTAGAATGCTACACAGGAAAGCTTCCAGGATGGCTCAGGACTAGCGCATTGTGTTGTTCGGTTGTGCATTGAGCCAGCACCAATTAAAGGTACCTAACAGCAGCAATTGCAGACTTTCCTAAACTCTGTCATTGCTTTGGAAGGTTTATAGAAGCATTTATTTCCCCCCACAGTACGTACGGAATTAGTCATTTGGGTAACATATACCTAAACAAGATTATTGTACTACAATTCACTTACTATGTCTCCCTATATATTTTTTCTGATGAGAGATTAGTAGTCAGAAAGTAGAGAAGTTTAACAACACGTGCATATAGGGAGTGATCCACAAAGAAGAAAGTGAACTGCCTCAAGACAACGTGCAGTAAATGGTCAGTGACACCACCCTGTCTCCTCTGTGTGTATGCAAATGAGGTTAACTCTCTGGCATTCCCTCTGGAGGAGCACCATTCCATTCCAGGTGCCAAAGCAGTACTGGCTTCTCTGGGAAGAAAGTTAAGTGAGCAGAGTTTGTTTATAGTTTCAAAGGCACAGAGTGATGATAATAATAGAAATGTTGGTTCAGGCACTGAAGCCTCCATTTCCGTAGGATGTAATAACTCCTGCATTCCCAGCACTGTGGTAGACTGATGGCATATATTATTTCTAATCTTTGTAGAGATGTTCCAGTTATCAATTATACCCATTTTGTAGTTGGAACTGCTCCTTGGATAAGCTATCTCATCAGCAATTTTATATTGATCCCTTGTTACAATAATATTTGGTTCACATAAAATGTAGTGTTAAAATTAATTTCCCCTCATTTTAATGTGATTATCTACCACCACCGATTGCCATAAAGTCAATTCCCTCTTATAGTGACCCTATAGGCAAAGTAGAATTGTTCCATAAGGTTTTCAAGGCTGAAAAGTTTTACAAGATTAGTAAGTCTCATCTATCCTCAAGGAGCAGCTGGTGGATTTGAACTGCTGACCTTAGGATCAGCAGCCCATTTTTAACCAATTATGCCACCAAGGCTCCAAATGTGGCTATTGGGAAATTTAAAATAAGAAATATACCTTACATTTGTGTTTTGCATTGTATATCTTTAAGCAGCATTATTCTATGCTATACTGTCCCCACCGTTACAAACACAGAAGTTTTGACTCAAATTCAAACTGCACTGAAAAGGTTATTGAACTTGGAAATTTCTTCTTAATAATGTCAGTTAATAACTGGCTTTTAATTAATTTGGAGAATTCAAATTAACTCAGTTAATCTAGTCATTACTTGTAATATCATCCGAGGGCTGGGATCTGGAACAACTACTTGCTAGAGTTCATTTCAAAATAAACTGATTTCCATGGGCAAATTAAATCCCATTTTAAAAAGCTGGTATCTCTGTTCCCAGGAAGGAAGAAAGGAAAAAATAAAGAAAATGTCTGCTGATAGAGAAATCATTTAGCACCCAGGGGACTTTCAAGTTCATGACTACAGACTGAAGGAATACTTATTTAGGCAGAGTTTTTCCTCAAATAGAATCCATTTGATGACGCAATGTTGTTGTTTTGTTTTTTTATTTGTTTGTTTAGGGTTGTTGATTTTGATGAGAGAGGATGTTTCATATCGATCATTAAGGCTCTTCTGGTGGCCTTTTCCAGGCACTAGACCTTGATCAAGGTCTCCAAGATGCTACTTTCAGGATTCAAAATGTGGATTACTGAGCTGGTGCAACCAGATAACAGTACGATATTTTTTTCAGTCCCACTCTCTACTTCAGTAAAATCGTACACTATAGGAACAAAGACTTTAATGTTTCAAAAAAAAAAGGGAAAAATCTAGAAGAAATAGTTCTTGGTTTAGCTCAGGTTTGGGATACTTACCTGAGTCAGGCAAGCATACACCACCCTTTATAAGACACCTTCTATCGGCATCAATAAAGGCCCAGGGGAAACGTCTATTCTCAGCTCTGTATTCATCCACTTTCGGGGGGGGGGGAAGTTTAGAAATAGGAAGATAGTGCAGACCTGGCTCTTTCTGAACCCTTTATTTTTTGTGTATCTGATGATGGCTTTGTAAAAACTCCCTAGTGAAAAAAGCACCGTGGAATGAAAGAAGACAGGCACTTCGGGTTGTTTGTTGTTCATTTTTTCTGAGAGAATAATGCAAACCCTGGGAAGTGGCTGTCAGAGGAGACAGTGATTCTCTTGAACATCTGCCACCTTAATCTGGGATTTCATCTTCGTTTTGATATTTCTCCTCTCCAGGTTATTGTTACTAAACAGGTCTCCTCCACAGGTCTCATGAATTTTTATGCAGGTGCGACACATTACGTCTCATAAAAAAAACAACTGTTCTCTTTTTTTACTGTTCACCTATGAGCTCGAACTTTTCTTTGAAATACAAGTTTATTCTTCTTATTCAGCCTCATTCTCATTTTGTTTGGCGTTTGACTATTTACATATGTTTGAAAAAACGTATCTACACAGAATTTCCGCTCGAGCAGAATATTAGAGCTGTTTCAAACTCCTAGCACAACATCCTTGTCATTTGGCTGCCTGTCAGACAGTTAATGATATAAATATCTGGTGGATATAGATAAGGGCAATATAAAATGCCAAGTGGAAATCTTGCCAACCTCACATAGGCAACGACAATCAACAGTGATTGATGCCAATGGGAAATGCTTAGTGTTGTTTAAAAGCATATTTATAATTTTCCTTGCTTTAAAAATAACTCTGAATCAAAAGAGATAACTCAGAGGATATAAAAACATATTCCTGGAATATTTTGTGGCCTGTTTGAATCAGAGAACTTTACCAGCAGTATTACATGGTGACACTGTTTTCACTCTCTCTCAAACATTGGGTAATATATTTTAATTATACATTTTATAAGGGTTTTGGAATTTTGAAATGTGTCCTTAAATATCTTAAAATAACTTAAGATATCTGTATATCAGTTTTTTGACATTTCTTATTTATACCTTCTGTATTTGTGCTTTTTTTCCCCCTGAAGAGGTGGGGATTCTTAGCACTTCATGTGAGTTCTTTATCCTGTTTTCAATTGAGATAATATTTAGAGGCTTGTATAACAAATCACTTTTAGTCTCAGAATCTCTCGGTTCATGAGAGCAACCAGCTCCCAAGTAGAGTGCTGTCTGGTAGAGAGAGATCATGTACATCTTTCGTGGAGGATGGAAGCAATATTCTGTTACCCCCAACCTGAGCAGTCACCTAGGAGGTTTGAGGAGCCAGAATAAGAGGATAAAACAAATAAACTGGGGATGCTTTCCCCTTGTGGGAAAGGGCTCTTGGAAGAAAGAGAGCTAGACAGGAAAAGAACAAAGATGATAATCCTATACAGCTTATCCCTCACTCCAAACCTTCAATGAATCCCTTTCCAGAAGGAAAATCCTTTTTTCTTTAGAAGTAAACAGGCTATATATGAAATAAAGTCAGAAATGTGCTCACAGGACAGAAATAAAAGGTACGCATTATACTTACTGTGTTAGTCTGGGTGCTTTAGAGAAACAAATCCACAGAAACTCATATGTATAAGAGAGAGTTTTATATAAAGGGTAAGTGCACATCAAGAAAAATCCCAAACCAGTGCTGCCCAAGCCCACAAGTCCAACATTGATCCATATGTCCAACACCAATCCACAAAGTCCTCCTCTATCTCACAAAACACACTATGATGCCGACTGCAGGAGGAAAGCGGAATCAGTGAATGTGAAAGCATCTCAGCACTGGCAGGGGTCTCCACACGGCTGCTCCAGCACACAGGGCTGCATCAAGGTAGGTTCATGAGACTTCTCGGGGATGTCTTGCAGGAAGTGATCCTTGCAAGCTGAAGCAGGGAACTGGCTAAGGCGGCTGCACCCTGGTCCATACCATCAAAAAGCAAGAGACCCGAGAACCAGAAAAGCCAGAAAGGCGAGGCTCAACAAGTAATTTATTTCTCCGCCCTTAAATTAACCCCACATGTGTTTATTGGCCAGGTTGGTACAATAAACTAACTATATCACTTAACCTAAGGATAATCTCCCTTTCACACCCCCTTTCCCCTATATATTCTCTATCATTTCGACCTTCTATGAACTCACAACATCAGAAAGAACTAGGTTCTCAGACTAAAGAGGACCTGATTATCTACTTCTAAAATCAATTAACAGTCAAAGTCTTATGAATAGCAGTGAAAAATTGTCTCACGTGGTGCCAAAAGACAAGCCCCTATGATTGGAAGTCACTCAAAATACACCTGGAGAAGAGCTGCCTCCTCAAAGTAGAATAGACTATAATGACATCAGGGAAGCAAAGCATTTACTGATGTGCAATAACTCAAAAAGAGAAGAAATAGCTCTGAACATTCATTACTAATTGGAAAATGGAATACATGAAGTATAAATCTAGAAAAATTGTAAATGAGCAAAAACAAAAATAAAGAGTTGAAGATTGATAGTATGGGCATTAATGAGGTGAAAGGGACTGGTACTGACCACTTTAAATTAGACAATAGCATAACCTCCAGTGCTGGGAATGGAAAATTGAAGAACAGTTCCATTTTCATTGTAGAAAAAAATATTTCAAGATCTACCCTGTAATAAGTACAACCCTGTTACTGACAGGATAACATCCACACACCTGAAAGAGAAGCAGTTATTAAGACTACTGTACACATATAAGTACCAACCACTGTTGGTAAAGATGAAGAAATTAATTAAATTTTAAATAAAATGTGAAAGGTATTTAATAAATTCTGTGGTCTTGTATTGATCATATATACAATTAAGATGCATCGATAATTACTAGTGACTAGAAGGTAAAAGTTGGAAACAAAGACGAAGGGCCAGTCATAGGAAAATATGGCTCTGTTAGCCCGGTTTGATAGAGAAACAAATCCAGAGACACACATGTGTGTAATAGAGACCTTTATATCAAACATTAATTGTATATTAAGAACTCATCCCAGACCAGTCCAGATGAGGTCCATAAGTCTGACAGTTGTCCGTGTGTCCGATACCAGTCTATGATTTCCTCTTCAGACACATACACACAACACCTGCAATGACCCCGAATGCAGAAAGATCAGGGGCCGGTGGGTGGAAAGTCATATGGATGCAGTGGTGGTGGAAGCACCTCAGTGCTGGCAGGGGTCTCCATGTGGCTCCTCCAACTGCAGGATTCTGGTACCATCAGGAGTCTCCATGTGGCTTGTCAGTAGGAAGACCGGCAGAGAGTTTATGTGTATCTGATTTCCAGTGAGCTACTTATCTTCACAGCACTTCCAAAAGAGGTCATCAACCTGAAAACTGATTGACAGGCTATACTCTACCCCTTCACAAATTGACACCAGATTATGAAACTACTACAGTGGCCGTAGTGATAGAAACAATATCAAAGATCACATGAGAAGAATTTTTCACTGACTTCTTTTTTTTGACAACATAAATGGTGGCTAATCATGTGCATGCCACCTTATGGAATACATGGGAATCAAATATATTACATCCATGGAAAGAAATAATGGAGAAGCCCAATTATACCATATATACTCAAGTATATGCCGACCTGAATATCAGCAGTGGCACCTAATTTTACCACAAAAACTGCAAAAGAATGTGCTGATAAACTCAGCTTATACATGATTGTATATGGTAATTAACTAGAGCAAGCCAAAAATAAAGGCACCAGATAGACCACCAATTATTCATATACAAGTTCAGATTGAAGCTGAAGAAAGCAAGACAAAGTTGTGAGAGCCAAAGTATGACCTTGAATACATCTCATTTGAATTTAGAGATCATCTCAAGAAAAATGTGAACCAATAAACAGTAACGAATGAAGATCAGACAAGTTGGATGGCATCAAGGTCATCATAAAGAAAACAAAGAGTAATTTAAAATACAGGGAATAAAATAAAGACCAAATATGGATATCTGAAAAATCTCTGAAACTTGCTCATGAATATAACATTGCTAAAGCAAAGGAGAGAAATACTGACATGACCAGAACATTTCAAGGAGGCCTGTAAAGAGAATATGAAGTATTACAATTGAATATACAAAGACCTGAAATTTTAATCTTAAAAGACCAAAAGCAACACATAACAAAAAGCTTGACGTTTCTCAAACTGGAAGAACTGAGGATATATTTTTAGCACCAGGATGCAAAAGTTTGATGGGCAAAATATTGAATGACATGAGAAACACCAAATGAATATGGGAGGAACACATTGGCTCAGTGTATGAAAATAATTAGTCCCCCAGAAGAATTTATTTGAAAGGACAGCATTGAATCTGCAGTTCCGGGAGAGGGACATATCTGACTGGAGCACATGGGAGCAGGAGTAGGAGAGAGTGGAGCATTTCCTGGCCCACCAGGCCTTGAGGATGATAACCCTAATTAGAGCAGCCAATCCACAGAGAAGACCACATGGCCAGCCCCACTATGAGACATAACACCCCTCACGGACCCATGGCCCTGTGGGGGACAGGACTAGAAACACAGTGTGGGAATTGCACCCGATCTGATCCAGCCACACAGAGGCAAAGCACTGGGGGAGTGCAGCGAAACAGCAAGGGAATGGAGCAGCAAGGTCCCCAGTGAATGCTGAAAGTGGACTTTGGGGCCAGGGTGTGGTACCAAAACAGACTGGCCTGGAAAACACTCCTAAAGGCCAACAAATGATCCTTGAACTAAGTACAAGTTTTTCTTTCTTGTTGTGTTTTGTTCTTTGTCAGTTGTTTTATTGTATATTGTTGCTTGGTTTTGCTGTCTTGTTTAAGTACGTGTTATTATCTACGCAGATCTGTCTAAATAAAATAGGCTGATGAACAATCTGGAGGAGAAAACAACTGGACTGACAGTTCCTGGGGGTGGTGGTGGACATGGGATAGGGGGAGGTGGGGGGAAAGGAAGTGGTGTTAACAAACCCAGGGGCAAGGGAACAAGTGATCCAAATTGGTGGTGAGGTGGGTGTGGGATGCCTGGATGGGCATGATCAAGGGTAATGTAACCAAGAGGAATTGCTGAAACCCAGGTGGGGACTGAGCATGATAGTGGGACAGGAGGAAAGTCAAGGGAAACAGAGGAAGGAGCTGAGAGACAAAGGGCATTTATAGAGGTCTAGATAAAGACATGTACATATGCCAATATATTTATATATGAGGATTGGGAAATAGATCTATGTGCCTATATTTATAGGTTTAGTATTAAGGTAGCAGAAGGACATTGGGCCTCCACTTAAGTACTACCTCAATGCAAGAATAATTTCTTCTATTAAGTTGGCATTCTATGAAGCTCACCTTCCTGACACAACCACTGAAAACAAAGTGGGTGAATATGCAAATATGGTGAATAAAGCTGATGGTGCATGGCTATCAAAAGCTATAGCACCTGGGGTCTTAAAAGCTTGAGGGTAAACAAGCGACCATCTAGCTCAGAAGCAACAAAGCCCACATGGAAGAAACACACCAGCCTGTGTGATCATGAGGTGCTGAAGGGATCAGTTATTAGGCATCAAAGAACAAAGAATCATATCATTGGGTACACACCTCCATGATATGATTGCTGAAGACAAATGGGTGCAAAACCAAATGTGGCGAAGAAAGCTGAGGGTGTCCAGCTATCAAAAGGTATAGCAACTGGCGTCTTAAAGTCTTGAAGGTAAACAAGTGGCCATCTAGCTCAGAAGCAACAAAGACCACATGGAAGAAGCACACCAGCCTGTGCGATCACGAAGTGTCGAAGGAATCAGGTATAAGGCATCATCAGAACAAAAAAAAAATCTTACCATAGTGAATGAGGGGGAAGTGCAGAGTGGAGACCCAAAGCCCATTTTTCAGCCACTGGAGATCCCCTTGCTGAGGGGTCTAGGGGAAGAGCTGAGTCAGTCAAGATGCGGTGTAGCAACAGTAAAAAATACAACTTTCCTCTACTTCCTAAATGCCCTTCCCCCACACACTATCATGATATGAATTCTACCTTGCAATTCTGGGTAGGCCAGAGGATGTGCACTGGTACATATAGGAACTGGAAACACAGGGATCCAGGGCGGATGATCCCTTGAGGCCCAGTGGTGTGAGTGGTGATACTGGGAGGGTGGAAGGAGAGTGGGTTGGAAGGAGGGAACCGATTACAAGGATCTACATGCGACCTCCTCCCTCGGGGATGGAGAATAGAAAGTGGGTGAAGGGAGATACCGGGCAGTGTGAGACAAGATAAAATAATAATTTATAAATAATTTAGGGTTCACGAGGGAGGGGGGAGTGGGGAGGGAGGGCTAGGGTAAAAAGGAAAATGAAGAGCTGATTCCAGGAACCCAAGTGGAAAGCAAAATTTGAGAATGACCGGGGCAAAGAATGTATAAGTGTGCTTTACACAATTGATGTATGTATGGATTGTGATAAGATTTGTCTGAGCCCCAATAAAATGATTTTTAGAAAAAAGAAAAAAATTGGTCAATGTCCAACCACTTCAGGACGTAGCATATGATCCAAAATGAGTGCTACTGAAGGAAGAAGTACAAATTACAACGAAGGCATTTTCAAAAATCAAGGAACCAGGAGCATCAAGGATTACCAATTGATATTTTTCAATAAACATATGCAGTCATGCTTATTCAAGAAATTTGAAAGATAGCAACCTGGCCAACTGACTTGAAGAGATCTGTTTTTGTGGTCAATGTAAAGAAAGGTGATCCAATATAATGCATTAAGTATAGAATAATTTAATTAATATCCTATACAAGTAAAATTATTTTGATTTGTGTATAGAATAATTTTGCTCAATTATTTAATTATTTTGCTGGAGATCATTGAAAATGGTTGGAGCAATGCATTGACAGGGAACTGCTGAAAATTCAACTCAGATTCAACAGATGACATAAAACAAGAGCTATTAGTGCTGATGTCAGATGTACCTGTGCTAAAAACAAAGTACAGCACAAAGATGCTTATCTGTGTTTTATTGATACGCAAAGGTATTCAACTGTGTGGCTTCTAACATTGTGAAGAACAGGGATCCCAAAGCACTTCATGTGCTCATGATGAACCTGTACCTAGGCAGCATGTGTTGGGCAGAGTTCTCTAGAAGAACAAAACCAGGGCACTTATGATTATAGATATATATATATATTTATATATATATATATATATATGTGTGTGTGTGTGTGTGTGTTTATATGGCAAGGAGGAATATAACAGCTAATTAGTCCACATTGCACTGCAGAGGGATCAGTTCAACTCACTTTCATGGAATAGTTAATATACTGGAAATCCTTCAACTGGAAGTGTTTCAACTCACTGGGCTTCCAGGTCCAAGGTCAAGGAAGCAGACAGTGTAGTCTTCCTTCAGGCAAGGCAGGCAGAATCTGCCCAAAGGGAGCAGAGTAAGGTGGGTCAGCAACAATCATAGCTCAG
This sequence comes from Tenrec ecaudatus, assembly GCF_050624435.1. Taxonomy (NCBI): domain Eukaryota; kingdom Metazoa; phylum Chordata; class Mammalia; order Afrosoricida; family Tenrecidae; genus Tenrec; species Tenrec ecaudatus. The sequence continues at coordinate 73,912,056 of NC_134532.1, forward strand.
GAGCTTAGTGAAGCAGGCCCTGATGGGAACTCGAACTCAAGCATGGTGACAGGATTCACCAACCTGAAGCTCAAGTAGCGTGGTGAAGCAGGTCTTGAAGGAGCCTCAAGCTCTTGTGGCAGAACACATGGTTTGGTTTGGCCCACAGGTAGTGTAGCACACAGGTTGAGGCAGAGAACTAGCTAAAGCAGCAACATGCTCGTCAGATCAACAGGGATCAAGAGGGAGATGGGATGCTGGCTGTCTTTATTTTTTTTCAATATAGCTCTAATCAAGCTGTGACCTGCTTAAACTCTGCCCACATGTTCTTATTGTCCTAGCTGGCACAATAAACCTAATTATCACACAGGAGTTTAAACTGAATAGGAGATACTGGTTGGTTTAAAATCAGGAAAGGTGTCCTTCAGAATGGTACCTTCTCACCATGCTTATCCTTTCTGTATTTGTCTGCTGGACAAATAAAACAAGAAACTGGACTGTGTGAAGAATGACATGAAACCAGAATTGGAGGAAAGCTCATTAACAGCCTGCAATATGCATGTGACATAAGCTAGCTTCCTGGAAGCATTTGCTGATGAATATCAAAGCACACAATCATCAATATGGAATACAAGTCGATGTAAACAAAACCAATATCCTCCCAACTGAACACATAAGCAGCATCAACAGAGACAAGATTGAAATTATCAAATATTCCATTTTGCTTTACCACCAGTGTTCATAGAACCAGAAAAAGTGTCACCTGGAGAACTGTTATACCTGATTCAAATGAGAGTATTTTCCATCACCTCATATGCATGCAAAAGCAGGACAATGAATAAGGAGCACTGAAGGATAATTTATGCCCTTGAAGAATAATGTTTAGGAAGAAGAATATATATATATATATATATATATAGCAGAATGCTGGAGGATGGAGCAAATCTGTCTTGGAAGAAGGATACCTGAAATGTTTCTTACAGATCAGGATGGTGAAACTTCATCTCACAGTCCTAAGATGTGCTATTAGGAAGAACCAGTCTCTAGAGCATGACCTCTGACTTGGTAAAGTACAAGGTCAGCAAAAAAGAGGTAGCTCCTCAATGCGATAGATTGATTGGCACAGTGGTTGCACTTCAATGCACTTCAATGTAGCAACAACTGTGAGGATAACTGAGCACCTGGCACTGCTTTCTGTGGTGATGGTACCCAAAGACAAGAGCATCTATAATATGTATATCATGTGAGACCACATGTAATTTAAGTAATTAGTTTTTAGATAAATGAATGTTACACATATTCACGTGTTTCAACATCTTTTTTGTTTTAGTGTGTGTGGCGTACACACATATGCACCTTTACTGTTCTTCATCGTTAATGATTAAGAAGTTTTCTGAGGAAATTCAGCATTAAGCATACAAAGACCGGGATCCACCAAAGTTGATCAACACATAGGGTGCTCTAGCTTATTGTGGCTGCTAGAACAAAACTCAGTTTATTTTCAAACACTTTTAGAGGTCAGAGATCCAAAATATGTCTTGGTAGAATGGTGCTTCTTTTGGAGGCTCCAAAGGAGAATTCACTGTTTGCCTCCTCCTGTCTGCTGCTGGCAGCTGTTGGCATTCTGTGATTTGCGTCCAGATTAGTCTCATAGCTGACTCCATTCTCACATTGCCTCTTTCTCGTATGTCTGTCTTATCTCCCCTTGCCTCTTTCTTATAGTGTACAAGCTGGGTGGCATCTAGGGTCCACCCAAATAATCCAGACTGTCTTCTCAACTTAAGTTCCTTAATTTACTCAATTCTTGGTTCCTACAGAAATTGATGTCCACTTTTTAATAAATAGGTGATATTCACAAGTTACAGAGTGTAGTACATGGCTAGACATTCTTGGGGGGGGTAGTTGAATGTGGACCTCATCCAACCACTATATGGAGAGAAGTAATGTATTGCAAAAGACCTGATTTTCTTTTCTTAGTGACAGAGAACTTCCTTATTCCCATAAATGTTCATCCCCCCCCCAGTAATTATTGCTTTATCTATTAAACTTGTTGCAATAGGTCACAGAGCTCTTAGTTTTTCTTGGTAATAACATTAATTTAAGTAAATTAAGTAAATTTTGGTGGCTAATCCTAACATAAGATGGTAAAGTTAGCCATTTTCTTAGTAACTAAATTTAATATTCTCAAAAGACAGGGAGAGCAGAAGCCTTTAAGACTCGTAGGGATAAGAGCTGTATGAGTCCCTAATAAAATGTAAAAAAAGAAAAGAGGAGAGAGAAAAAAAAGAAAATGATTAGGGCAAAGAATGTACAGATGTGCTTTATACAATTGATGTATGTATATGTATGGACTGTGATAGGAGTTGTATGAGCCCCTAATAAAAGGTTTAAAATAAATAAATAAAAATAAATAAATGTTTAAAAGACTTGTAGGGTGTAAACTTTACATCAAATGAGAAATTATTAAAAATTCTCCAATTTTAAGATAAATATTCATCCTATTTGAACCCACTTTAAAGAAAAGTGATCAAATTGTTGTTGTTGTTGTTCAGTGTCATCAAATCAGTTCTGACCCATAACGAAAGGCAAGACTTCCCGTGCATTTGGACATATTGCCACGAGGGAGCAGTCGCTGGATAAGTGCACCGTGCGTGATAAGGTAGGCCAGGGAAAACAGATGGATCCACACAGTGGCTGCAACAATGGGCTCAAACGTAACAATTGTGAGGATGGTGCAGGACCAGGCCAGGTTTTGTTCTATTTTACATAGCATCGCTCTGAATCAGGACTGGAGAGCACTTAAAAATAATATTTACACTTTCTTGAGAAAATGGAATACGTCTTAAAACCCAAGAGTTGATTCTGATTGGAAGTCCGATTGGAAAACCAATTACCTGCATGTGTTCACCAGGCATCACAGATTACCTGGATGACACTGGCCTTTCTGTATTAAAACCACAAACAGCAGGCTCATTGGGTGAAATGAGACTGCAGTCCGTGTGAGAAAGGGAAAAAAGTATAAATTATCAAGGGAGCCTTGGGGAGGGAGGGTGGGAGAGGGAGAGGTGGAAACGAGGAGCTGATGATAGGGGCTCAAGTAGAAAGAAAATATTTTTAAAAAGATGATGACAACCCATATACGGATGTGTTTGACAAAACGGATGTATGTATGGATTGTGATAAGAGATGTAAGAGCCCTCAGTAAAATAAGATTAAAATTTAAAAAAGAAAATCTTTGTGCTTGTATCAAAATAACAATAGAATCCACATTTTTCTTATTTTGTAGTAAAATTAGATTTAGATTTTAAAACTTATTTTGTCAAATTTCTATAATTGATTAATTCTTTGGGTGTCTGTGTTCTTATTTGCTATCAAAGGTTATAATTTGACCACTCAGGTGAAGTCTGTTTTCTTTAAAGTAACTTTTGTTTTATGTTAGTTTCTTCTAGACCTTTCTTGGTTTAAAATTCTTTGTTACAATACCTCTGGTCTACAAAAGAGAATACGATCATATTCTATTTGGAAAATGAAAATCATTACAGATTTTTGCTTTCCTATCCTGATTTTGGTTTTGCTTGACTTTTCCCTGCAGTAGTTACAATATTCCATCTTCTCAATCGGTGTGTTTCCCTAGAGACCTCACCTAATAATACAGGGAAAGCTGTACAATTCTATAGTGAACATTTTCATATGAGTTTTACTACATCTTTGATCTTATAGTTACTAATTTTATTTTTAAAAAATTTTAAATTGTGATTGCCGCATTTAGGTCATAAAACGCCTAAGGACACATAGTTGTAGCATATTTTAAATCACAAGAGCAAGAAAACAAAAGCTTGTTAAACAAAGCCATTAAGCCAAAGCTCATTCAAAGCAGATATAGTAAATCTTATGATAATTTTTTTAGCTCTAAAGAAAGTTTTATTCATTGTGCTTAATTTACCTCAAATGCTTGTAGGTATAAATTCTCCTGTATTGAGTTTAGGGAATGTGGAAGGTAAATTGTCCTTGAAGAGCATATTGTAAGTTATTACAAGAGACATGTATCATTTTAAACTAAACTTTTGGCATCTGTTTCAGCCTTTGATTACTATGAAACTGGCATAATTCACACTTACTCCATAGAAGGAAAATAAGATGATTACAGAGGTTGTACAATCTTGATTCGATGCAGAACACACCTGTCATGCTTTGTACCTGGCTATCCCACTCTTCTCACAGTGAGGAAGGGGATCCTCGTGTCCTTTCTAACCTATGACTCAGCATTTCTGTTTTCTCCTTTGCAGCTTCTTTGCACCTTAACCAGACAAATTTTCTATGAGAGGAAGTGTTAGGCTGGGCTGTCTAAAGAAAGAAATTCAGTGATGCTCATCTACGTACAAGAAAGAACTTTATATCAAGAAATAATCTTATTCTCAAGAAGTCATCCCCACCCAGTCCAACTCAAGTCCATCATTCCAAGGCTATCCCTCTTCAGGCTCACAGAGCTGCAGGGCTACGGCACAGAAAGTTGAGCTGTGATGCAGGAAGATCACAGGCTGGTGGGTACAGAGTTTCATGGGCCCAAGGTCAATGGGAACAAGGCAGGACATTAACAGCTCTCAGGGTTGGGAAACCCATATGGGCTGCCCTTGGAGGCAAGCAGAGTCCTAGCAAGTAGGTAGGACCCAAAGAGAGAGAGCTCCCCGTGTTTCTCACCCCTACACAAAGAGGCTGAGATGGTGTCTTTCAGCTGCCATGCAATTGATAGCTTCGACCCCTCCCCTAACCCTACCACGAGTGTGTAGCTGACATAATCCCGAACCATCACAGGGAGTTTTAATGTGAATGTGGTTCACAAGTTTCACTCCTGTGACTATAGATGTAAATTATAAGCCATGTCAACCTCATGAGGAATGATATGAAAGAATTCTAATATATTATTTCTGCTCACTACCATGTCCATACTGTTTTTTGAGTCTGGTGTTTTACATTTAGGTCTATTCAGGTTTTGCACCTTTGACACCAGCTTAGAATCATATGAGGAATAAAGTCTAGCTTCCAGCCCCCTAGGGTCAGACTCAGTGTGTCTGCCATACAGTCTGAACATTGCTTCGATTTACCTTTTTGTTTGTTTGTTTTGTATTTTAAATATCCAAGTTTGAGAACAACTGCATATATAGCATCTTCCTGAGTAGCTGACTTCACCTTATTGAGTTGTTCATGGTTAAGACTTTAATAATTCATGTTAAAGGTTTCATTAATTTCAGTTAATGAGCTACAACCTGCCCTTAACCCACTATTCTTTTGTCCTCCTCTCCTTACATACATTCCAACCTTCTAAGGTTTAATTATCTGAATAGTATTTACATACAAAGCTTATTAATTGCACAAGCATTTGCTATTTCCAAATGGCCTGGTGGAACCAAATTGCAGTGGATTTCGATCTGAGCTTTACCTAGAGGGTGATTATGTAAAGCAAAATAGTACTGCAATTTCAAGATAAAAACAGCCCGAAATTTGGGTAGGAAGAAAGCATGGAAAGTATTTTGGCAGATTCCAATTTAAAAAACAAATCAGGCCCCAAAAAAGAATGCTGGCTCACTGACAAGCTTGTTCAATGAGCCAACCTACAAGTTTAGTCTGTGGGAAATTATTTTAATATTTTAATTTAAATTATTTAATAAATTTTAATATGTCCATTGATAATTACTGAAGAATTCAGTGACACACAATATAGTCATATAAGTTATTTCTGACATTGTGTACATTATTCAATTAAGCAGATCATTATTACTTGCCTTGTGCATTCATGAGTCACATTTCTAGCCACTTGCTAGATTATATGAATGTAGTTATATATTAAGAAGAGTTCCTGGAATAAATCAAAATCTATAGAAAAATGTGTTTGTACATTCATGTACTCGTGTGTGTGTCTGTGTGTATATGTTGAATATGATAAGGATTCTAAATGTGGATAAAAGATTGATAAGAGTGTATATCATTAAATATTGGAGTAGGAATAAACATGTGCAGAGGTTTGGAAAAATCACATGTAGTATTAGAGTGTATTATATTCATATTTTTAAAATCAAGTTTTGAATAGATGTAACAAAATCTTTATAATATTGGTAGGCTATTGCATCAGGCGGGTTACTTTAAAAAGCAAAACCACTGATACACACACACACACATACACACACATACACATGGAAATGGAACCCTGGTGGTGTAGTGATTATGCATTAGGCTGTAATCCACAAGGTCCCCAGTTCAAACCACCAGTCTCTCCGTGGAAGAAAGGCAGCTACTCATGTACATGGTTGCAGACTCAGAAACTCACAGGGCCAGTTCTACCCCATCCTATTGGGTCACTATGAGTTGGCATCGATTCCATGGCTGAACTTTTGTGGGGAGATATATATATATATATAATTTAAAATTTTATTTCTTTCCTTCCTTCCTTCCTTCCTTCCTTCCTTCCTTCCTTCCTTCCTCCTTTGCATATAGTCTTTTAGGAGTCCTCATGGTATAGTTGTTATGTGTTGGCCTGTGATTTGCAAGATACACAGTTCCACACCCCCAACTACTCCATGAGAGAGAAAGATGGGGTTTTCTACTCCCATGAGGAATTACAGTCAGCATGGGCCTTAAATACTTTCTGGGAATAATATAAGGCAAAATATATCTACTATTACTGGTTAAATGGTCTAGATTTCTTTCTTCTAGACATTGGAAGCTATTGGCCGTTTTTGTATGTGGGGGATAGATAGAGTTGCATACTATGGATGCATACTCCAGCCACATAAGAAGGATGAGAGAGAGGTAGAGTTAGAGTTAGGTTTGGGGTTTGATATCACAACTTCCCTGGTGATTGCTAAGAATATAGTCTCTGGGGATAAGATGCTTCACGGTGAAGTTTGTTCATAGTTGACTTTGGGATCACTGGGGGTCCTAGGACCATTTGGAAAGCTTTTCCCTAAAACAAGTCAACAACGAGGGTCTGAATAAAGGCAATGGAAAACAAACAAAAACATTACATGCGAGAGATGATGAGTTCTAAACTATGTTGTATTACCGAGGGCAACGGCTTTGTCCCTATCACATTAAACGTCCAGCAAATGTCCAACCAAACCACACTCACTGCCATGGTCAATGCTGACTTATAGTGACGCCCTGTGGGGTTGGTAGAGCTCCCGGGGGAGAGACATACCTCGGGCCTTGGCTCCACACAAGAGAGAATTCATGTCGCAGCCTGGTTTGTGATCCAAGTAAGTTTTATGAGAGTTGGAAGAAGTTTCAGGTTTACACAGGCACCACAGGGTTCCTCACCCCATGCAGCCTCCCTAGAAGCTGCCTGGAAGTCAAGCAGGTCGGCTCCGTTTTTCAATTATTGGGCGGGAGGCGTGGTGGACGACCCTGGTCGACCCCATTGACTGAATTGAATTCACCTGGCCTAGATGGGCCAATCCAGGTGCAGCGCCCACCCAGGTGTACCTCCCTTCCTGGCCAGAAGCCTGAACCTCTGAGCTTGCATGGTGTGCCACTCCTTCATGGGCCGGTAGCTTGGACCTCTAGGCACAGCTTGGACCTCTGAGCATGTGTAATGGACCCCCCAGTCCCTAAGCTAAGCTACCTAACAGGTTTCTGAGATTGTATTACCGGAGTAGAAAGCACAGACTTTCTCTTCAGAGCTGTTGGTGGTTCGAACTGCCGACCTTGCAGAGTGCAGCCTAACACAAAACCACTACACCATCAGGGCTCTGCTGGAAATGCCATCGTTATCCATGTATGATGGCACTTTTAGACCAAACACCAAACTAAGCTTACTGCCGAGGGATCAATTCAGAGTCATAAGAACCTTAGAGGCAAAGTAGAAACACATCTTTGGGTTTCTGAGACTTCACATCTTTACAGGAGCAGAGCGCCTCATCTGTTTCCCGCAGAGCAAATGATAGGTTCGAACCACTGACCTGCAGTTAGCAAGGCAATCCTTACCTAATACACTGTCTCACTAAAACTTCACTGCCATCGAGTCACTGCTGACTCAATAGCGGCACTACAGAACCGGGCAGACCTGCTCCTGTGGAGCTCCAACATTGTTACATAGAGGAGTCAGAAGCCTTTGCTTTCTGCCTTGGCGCCTGCCTGGTGGTTTCGAAATGCCGACCTTGTGATTAGTAGCACAAAGTGTAACCACTGCGTAACCGAGCTCCAGCGACCCGCTACCAGGGCTCCTTAAAAGAACACAGGTGTTATCAACACGGAAGCTAGTCTGCCCAGCAGCCGCTCCCAGCAGTGTTAGCAAGGCCTGCTCCTCGCTCTGCTGGGCCCTCTGCTTTTCATCTGAAAGCTGATTTGACTGTGAGAAGTTATGAGACAAATAGAGGCTGAGCTCCCTCAATAGGAAGTAAAACCTAGATGTTAGTTCACAGGCTATGGAGGATGCCTCAGGCATTACATGAGGACATCGCTTGTTTATCAAGCTCTGGTTTTTGGTGCGATTCAGGCAAATCACCAGTGAGAAAGAGGAGGCAGGTTACTGAAAAGATGCCCCTATTCTAACTCCTAAAAGATCGATATCGAGACATGGCTCAGGTGCTTCGCTTCCAAGCTAATTACTGCCAGACACCCAGGGAGGCCCTGCATGATTGCTGAGTGAGTGACAAGCTTATTAGTAATGGCTTTTTCTTTATTCAGCAGATGTCTTTTGCAAGAAAAGATGTTTCAAGTCTGAATCAGACAATTCCTGACACACCCATTCCCCCCCCATTCTCATTTTTACACCTGTGCTGCCTGCACGTGGAGGTTTGTAACAAAAGAAATCTTACTCTTAAGAAATATAAAATAGTCACAAAGACACATTGACGGAGAGAATATGAGAAAACAGGGGAGGGAGGAGTACTAGAGATGATTAGATAGATCAATAGATAGATAGACGGACAAGAAGAGAGGTAGGTATAACAGAAACAAAAGAGGGATGGGAAGTATATTATCTTACGAAAACATAACAAATCATCATGAGTAGAACAACTTATCCATTTTCTTTTTCTTTATTCTTTCTTGAAGAGAAATATCCAGTGAGAAGACCTCACCAAGGGTACAGAGATTTAGAAAAGAACACACTAGACAAGGCGACCAGTGTGCGATTTTTGTTGTGCAAATACATCTGGGGCTGGAGAAAGCGTTCACGCCTCAAAAGCATCAGACTAAATGCTTTGAATGGCTCACTGCAAGCCAGTACCCGGCGAGGGAGGGAGTGAAGGGGTGGAAGACCTACATCAGTTGGAAGACCTGCATGATTTATCATGATCAGCTTCCAGAGTCTGTAACAGACAGGGCTTGCAGCATACATTGCCAGCAGCTCAGTGACAAAAAGGTATTTCCTGGTCACATGCCAGTGTTTCTGGACTTTCAATAAGACACAGTGCCATCTGAGAAAGCCGTGAATTACTTCCCCCAGGAAAGGTCCCAAAATGCATTTTAAGTCGTTTTGTGGAACAATAATTTCCTTTGACAGAGAGGATTCTGATCGATTGGCCCAAGTGGTGATTCAGAGTCAGTGGCCCTTATTTCGACTCCAGTACTGAAGGTAACCACCAATCGTCTGTCAGTTTGTCATTCTGTGTTGGCTTGTGTGTTGCTGTGATGCTGGAAGTTAAGTCACTGGCATTTCACATGCCAGTAGAGTCACCCAAAAGGAAGAACAAAGCAGAATTTATTCAATTGAATTTTAGTGCTGGCAAAGAATATTGGAAGTACAATGGACTATCAAAAAAAAACCAAAACAAACCTGTTTTGGAAGAAGTATAGCCAGAGCGCTCCTGAGGAGCAAGGACGGCACAACTTCCTCTTACATGCTTTGGACGTGCTGTCAGGAGAGACCATTCTTTGGCAATGGGCATCATGCTTGAGAGTCGCTGGGCAGCAAAAATGGAGAAGGCCCACAGGGAGATGGATTGATTAGCACAGTGGCTCCGACAGTGCGGTCGAACATAAGGACAATTGTGTGGGGGGTGCACAAGCAGGCTGTCTCCTTCTCTTGTACATAGGGACCCCATGAGTCTCGACTGATGCAACATCACCAATTGACAACAGCAACGTTTGAGCTAAGAGTTCCCCAGTGAGTAATTCCGATGCTTTGCTCATCCTGGTAAGAATCCTGGAATTGATGGACTTTGAAGGGGATATTTTATGATCTCATTTGTGAAATATCAATCAACACCCTTTTGCACCCTGGCGATGATTCCAAATATGAGATACAAAGAAAGGGAAAGCAGAGGTTCTCTAGGCAAGTTTCAATAGCGATGGTCTGCTCTGTGACTTGGAGTCTTGGGTGGTGTACGGGGCTAACGCAATCAGCCGCTAACGTAAAAACTGGCTGCTTGAGCCCATCTTGAAGTGACTTCTGGAAGCAAGACCAGGTCATTACTTCCCAAAAATCAGCCACTGAAAAGCCCTGTGACATTTTGAATACTTACCATGTGTCATAAGACAGATAGATAGATATAGATGGATAGCTAGATAATACAAGATTATACATATAATAATCTATTATCTATGTAATCTTGTAAGATTATTTTCATTGAATCTGTATAGGAACCTAGACATTTGTTGCTTCATCGTCTATGAGAAACAAACTTTTGTGTAATATATATTCAGTAAACTGGTAAACTACAAGAGTTTTAAAGACCTGAGTTCTAAGAGGAAGAAAAAAAGCAGCAGGACTTTGGTAGTAATAGTGACAGTGCTAGAAACTTCTGACAGAACGCAAACTGTAGGCCTTTTTTTCACATAAAGACCTGCTAGCTGAGAACATATATTTCTCACACCAAATTGTTCAAAGTAAAAATAAACCAAACTCATTGCTGTAGGGTCAATTCCAACTCATAGCCACTCTAGAGGAAAGGGTGGAACTGCCCCTGTGGGTTTCACGAATGGCAATAGAACCAACAAGCTAGGCAATAGTAAACATTTTATGAGAACATTAGAGTCACAGAGACTGTAAGAAATGATACTGGATAAATAAGAAATGTAATGATGTCTCTCAGTGATTTTGAGATTTTTGTTTTAGTTTGTACACGATGAGGTCTTGAGTTCAAATGCAAGAAGCTAGTGATTTACACACATTTCCTATTAGGCAGAGGCAAGCCAAAAGGATCTGCTTATCAAACCAAAAGAGTAATTTGCGGTGGGGCTGGCCCTATGGTCCACTCTGTGCGTTGGCTACTCTGAGCAGGAATACCATCCTTGGGGCTTGGTGGGCAAGGTTGCATTATATTCTGTCCTTCCCTCTTAGTTTGCTCTCGTGTGTTCTCAGCAGGTGCGCCCTTCTACTCTAGCTGGACCTTCAGTGTTATCATCTGTAGTTCATTCTTCTGGGGAGGAGGGCCACGTAGCTGGGATTGGAGCCACCCCCACAGATTTCTCTGTTAGTTTGCTGCTTCATCCCGGTATGTTGCATTCAAGTCTCGGCACACCAGGTTGAGGTCTGTCCCATCCCCTCACTGACCCATACCACTAGGGGACAACACTGGAAACAGTGCCAGAATATTGCCAGATCAGGGCTCACCAAACTGGGGCAAAACACAAAGGGCGGGTAACAGAGCAGCAAGGGTTGCAAAGCAATGAAGTCCCTGAGGATTCCCAAAAATGGACTTTGGGAGCAGGGTGTGACACCTCATCAGGCTCAACCAGGAAACACTCATAAAGGTCAAAAGACAGAAGTGGAACTTCTTATAGACTTTTCTTTGTTTTTTTTATGCCTATCTAGATAAGATAGGCAGGACAAACAATCTTGAGAAGAAAACAGTGGGACCAGTGCTTCTGGGAAACGTGGGAGGGGTGGGGTGTGGGGTGTGGGGGGAGAATGGGAAGCCAATAAACCTAAGTACAAAGGAAAAGTGGTCTAAAATTGGTGGCAAGGAAGGCGTAGGATGCCTGCTGGGCCTTGATCCAGTTCAATGTAGCCAAGAGGAATGAGTGTGAGCAGCCAAATGAAGGCTGAACATGTTAGTGGGACAGAAGGAAAGTAAAAGGAAATAGGGGAAAGAACTAAGAGACAAAGGTCATTTATAGGGGTCTAAATATAGGCGTGTACATATGTAAACATATTTATACAAAGTGATATGAACATAGTTCTATGTACATATAACAAATATTAAATAATAGGGTAGCAGACAGACATTGGGCCTCTACTCAAGTACTCTCTAAATGTAAGAGCACTTTATTCTAATAATCTGGCATTCTGTGATACTCACCTTCCTGACATGATCACTGAAGATAAAATGGGTGCATAAGTAAACGTGGCAAAGAAAGCTGATGGTGCCCAGCTATCAAAAGATATAGTGTCTGGGGTCTTAAAGGGTTGAAGATAAACAAGTAGCCAACTAGCTGGGATGCAACAAAGCCCACATGGAAGAAGCACACCAACCTTTGTGGTCATAAGGTGTCCACGGGATCAGGTATCAGGCATCAGAAGACCCAGAAAAAACAATCATATTGATGAGAACAAGGGGTGTGTGTGTGTAATAGAAACCCAAAACCCATCTGCAGACAATTGGACATCCCCTCACAGAAGGGTCACAAGGAAGGGATGAGCAAGCCAGAAATTCTCTAGTTCTTTAATTCTTCCCACCCCCAGCCCCTATCATGACCCTAATTCTACCGTGTAAATCCGGCTAGAACAGAGCATGAGCACTGGTACAGATAGGAGCTCTAGACACATAGAATCCAGGACAGATAAACCTCTCAGAAACAATGATGGGAGTAGCAATATCATGAGGGTAGGGGGAAGGTTGGGGTTTATTTATCGATCGATTTATCGATCACAATGATAAACATATAACCTCCTCTCAGGGGGATGGATAACAGAAAAGTAGTTGATGGGAGACAGCAGTCAGTGTAAGGTATGAAAAAAATATATATCAAGAGTTCATGAGGGAGGGTGGGGAGGGAGGAGAAAAAATGAGCAGCTGATACCAAGACCTCAAGTAGAAAGAAATTGTTTGAAAAATGATAATTGTGGGGAAAAGGCCAGCCTCCCACAACTAATCGCGGGTTCAATAGGCACAATTGTACAGTGATAATAAGTAACGATGATAGTTAAGCCATAGAGAGCATGAAAGATAGAAGAGAGATTGAAATAATGGTTTCACACACATTTCACAGCAGCATGCTCACCTCCTAAATGACCAAGATCTCAACAGCTAGGTCCATGCACAGCAGGCTGAGAGGGAGGGAGAGAGGAGAGGGGAAGGAGGACAAGGGGAGAGGGAACAAGGGAGAGAGGAGGATGGGGGAAAGGAAGGGGAAGCAGAGAGAGCCTGTTTATTGCTCACCAAGGCTGTTATCTCTGTGAGGGATGTGCAAGCCCCTAATTACAGGTAAAGATAAAGACATTCTTCATAGGAAGGGGTTGCACTATGTGTAATACAGTAACGAGAGGAGGACAATCTAGGGGTCTACATGCAATAGTAAGGGGAGGGATTGGGGGCACACATGTGACAAGATGGGCGGATCCTTGATTCAGGATGGCAGCCTAACTTCGAAGTCACTGAGTAGGTTTGACCTGTTCTCTTGCTCTCCATGGAAACCATTATCAGTAGGGTGTGAACCCCACCTACAGGGACCAGACTGTTGGCTGTAAGCCTGTAGGGAGAAGTAGCCCATTGTCCTTACAGCAGAGAGTGGCCCTATCTGTGGTGAGAGCAGACAGTAGTCTGGCAATTGACTGCCTTCAGGGAGGCTGTCACTAAGCATCTAACCTCCCACCATGTGCTGGCAAATAGCCTCTAATGTTTGGCATATCTTTGGGTGAAACAAAACTGGGGCAGGGGAATCTCTTTATAATCCCACAGATGATGATAACATAGGTACAAATGTGCTTGACACAATGGATGCATGGATTGTTATCAGAGCTGGAAGAGCCTCAAATTAAATGATTTTTTAAAAAAAAGAGACCTTTGCAGGATAAAAAACTGCCACCTGCAAGGTACTAAAATGTGTCTGGCCCAAACAGGAAGTGAAGCCAAAAATGAAGACAGACATGCTTGGCTGGAGGTCGTAGGTGTTATTTTTCCAATTGCTTTTCTTCCCAGCAGGAGCGATGGTGAGGCTTGAATTTCAAATGAGTTTACTGTCTTAAGGGGCATGTCACCGCACAGCCCTGGCCAGGGGAGAGACAGTGAGTGACGTCTAGGTGACTGGAGTGCCTAACTATCCACCTCGAAGGGAAGGGACTGATAATATTCTTCATCGCAATCCTGTGCCGTGGTTATGATGATGCTTTCAGTTTCCATTGGACTGAAGTTTTAGAATCTAGTGACTGCCTGATATCATGAGCTAAGAAATAGCAGAGGAGAAATTGGAGACCGAATCTACCTGGCTCTCAAACCCCTGCCCTCGGATCTGTTAAAAGCTCCTTTCTCAGGAAGCAGAGCAAAAATAGAGGGATAGGGTAGCTGGGAGTGGGCATGGGGCTGGGGTGTCCTGTTTAGAGACAGCTACAGCAGCTCCCTAACCTCGTATCCTGACCTCTGGGTCTCTTTTTGTTTTACTTTCCTGTTCCGGCTTCTTCCCTCAGACTTTGGACCGAACATCTTTAGTAACAATGCCCATGCCTAGCAAAAAATGCCACAAGCTATTTTTCTTAAACCTGTCCCCAAAGAAATGCAAAATACAAATTTCCACGTAGGAATTCTTAAAATATGTGGAAGAAATTACAAGGTCAAATTTTAAGAAGATTCTGTACCTAAAGGAACAAAGTCACAAAAGCTTAAAGTCAGGGGAGGGTGCTCACAACAAGGTCTGGGAAGTGAGAACAATAAAAAGAAGGGACACCCACCAGTGTCCCACGTGGGACCAGTGGAATCTTCTGTGTATGTAATGGTGGAGAAATGGGCAGAAACAACAGTAAGTAAGCTTGATGGGATGGAATGCCCAGTCTAAGTCTCAGGTCCAGAAGGGGGGAAAAGAGGTAAAGAATGTATTGATTGAAAATGATAACAATTAACAGGGAGAAAATAATAAAGTAAAATAAATAATAAATACTAAGGGCTAGTATCTGTTTTACCCAAACCAACTGATTTTTTTCTGTTTTATTATTATTAGTTGGGATTTAATACAGATATCATAATGTTACATATTACAATTGTGTCAAGTAGAATTTTACAAATGCTGCCACATCAATTTCCAAACATTCTAAATCATTTTTTCATATGTAGCCTCTATGGTTGTTATTAGTCTGAATTGACTGGATGCCAGTGAATTTTCCCCTCAAAAAATGACTTTATTGAGACTTAATACAGACATCATATCATTCCTTAGTTTGATCACATCAAGCAGAATTGCACAATTGCTACCACAATCAGTTTCCAAACATTATTTTCCTTCCTGGACTCCTGGACATTAGCTCTCTTCCCCACCCCACTTTCCACCATCACCGTCCCTCACCCCCAAATCCTTATTTTATTCGCTACCCCTATAGGTTCATCAGTCTTTTAGTATATGTAGTTCCATATACTGAAGAACAGAAAAACATATAACAAAAATTCAAGAGGGTGACCCCCAATGACAATGACCCCCAACACTTCTGCGATAAACCCAATAAGAACAAACAAAAAAAATACAGAAAATTCTGAAAACCAGATCAGGCCTAATGTGCATGAGAGAGGGTTTACCTGTTCAGGTGAGGTTTATCAGTTTGATCATGTATACGCATCTCTGCACTGCACTGTGCTTGGTAAACACTTTCACTATAGTGTAGACAGAGGGACATCACCAGAGGCTTAGTTCTTATGTAGATCCCACAGATGTACCTGGGGCTCACACTTTTTTGGGTTTTTTTTTTTTTTTTTGAGAAATCTTGAGAACAACTAGATTAGTATACCATAACTTATCCCACTTCCGCCTGTGTTTCCTGTTTCTATTCATCTTTCATTCCAAATCCTCTGAACGTTGTCCTTGTCCATGCTGCCCTTCTGATTCTAAATTCTAAAAAAGAGCCTGATCTCTTTTATGACTTTGAGTTCTGTTCTTTCACTCTTTCCAGGACCGCTTCTTTTTAAAATTTTATGTATTAAATACTTTTATTGGGGGCTCTTATAGCTCTTATCACAATCCATACACTCATCCATTGTGTCAAGCACATTTATATGTATGTTGCTCATCTTCTTTCTACTTGAACCCTTGATATCAACTCTCATTATTTTCCCTCCCTCCCCACCCTCTTCCTCATGAACCCTTGATAAATTATAGATTGTTATTTTCATATCTTACAGCATTCTCTGTCTCCCTTCACCCACTTTTTTGATTTTCATCCCCCTGGGAGGGGGTTATAGTTGATCCTTGTGATCAATTCCCCTTTCTCTTCCCACCTTCCTCTTATCCTCCCGGTGTCTCGGTTCTCATTATCCTGAGGGGTTTGTATGTTCTGGCTTCGCTGTGTCGTAGGCTCTATCTGTAGCGGTGCACATGTTCTGGTCTAGTGTCAGAGCCAGCCGATGAGTCGAACAGTTCTGAAAGGCGGAGTGAGGATTAGGGAAATAAAGAGAGACAGAAAGTCTTGGGAGGGCAACAGTCTGATGGACCGAAGCACCCAAGTTTAATCTACACACTCCTTCTATTCATGCAGAAACAACCTGGGGTTAATTATCTCATTGTTAAGCAAGCACATTTGACACACATAGCAACTCTATCTTCTGCCAAGCCAGACACCCTTGAGAAAATTAAACAACCTGTTTTCCCAGACCTTGCATACTTTCTTGTCCTTGACAGTCTGTTCAAAGCGTAAAGCCACAGAAGAAATCAGCAAACACTTAGGTCATGAGACTTCTCAGCTGTTTCAAGGCTGAGTCTTAATGGCCTTCAACAGTCTAGTCAGAGTTGTAAGGTAGAATAGGGGTCATGATAGTGGGTGGGGGAAGCATTGAAGAACTAGAGGAAAGTTGTGTGTTTCATCAGTGCTGTACTTTCCAGGACCACTTCCAATTCCATTTTCCCGTCATCTTTGTGAAGGCTCCTTGTGCACTGGAACACACTGAGGAAACAGGGTGGGGCCTCATGTGAACTCTCCTGACTTACAAACAATGCACTGCCGTCAATCAATTCATGCGTCTAATGTCCCTATAGGGCATAGTTGAATTGTCCCTGTCCGTGGCTTCAGGGATTGCAAATCTTTGGGTGAAGAGAAAGACCCATGTGGTCTTGAATTGCTGACCTTCCATCCAGTAACCCAAAGCATAACCCCCCACTATATCACCAGGACTCCTTGGCTGTACAAAAGAGAGGGGAAATCCAGCTCCTTGGCCCTCCAAGAAAGAATCCTACAAGACAAACATCAGGTATGCCTCCACCCTTCAACTTCCTTTACCCTGACACCAACCTTCCCCTCCAGGGTACTCTGTGTCTCTGCTGGATTCAGTAACCTGCTGTAATGTCCTCACAGAGCTCACAGAGAGTACTTGTGGTCATGGGGATCCATCAGAGGCATGAAGAGGTGACAACCTGTTTAGAACACAGTTGTTCTATTGGCAGCAACTCACCCATCTCTGTGAGGACCTTCCTCTGTTTCACTGCCCCTCTGCCTTACCAAGCCTCAGGCCCTTCTCTAGGGACTGGTCTCTCCTGACAACATGTCCAAAGTATATAACACAAAGTCTTGCCATCCTGGTCTCTAAGGAATACTCACTGTGATCCTACTCCTTCCAAGACAAATTGTTTTTCCTTTTGGTAAGTGGTGGGCTGACTTATTGTGATCCTACAGTGCTAATAAAGGCCCAATGCACATCCCACTGTGCAAGTGAGACGCCTGTCTAAAGGCACTCAGCTTTACTCAGCCAGTGCACCTGGAAGGCGCCCAATGCCCTGTGGACATCTGGTTAGTGACTAGGAAGGAACAATCTATTTACTAAATTGTTTCTGCATTTGAGCCATAGAGTGATTATAGTTCATCATCAGGGAAAGGAACTAACCCCCTAAAAAGAGAGTATTGTTTATGCCATTACCATTGTAAATTTAATATGCTCACTACATCTAAATAATGACCCTAGGAAAAAAGATACAACTCATGCTATACTTTAATGAACCATTTATGTAATAAGCCAAGTATGATTTTATATCAGGACACACAAGTAGACAAAATAGGCATTGTCACATATTTGAATGTATATGTTCATGTTACAAGTATACCTCATTTTATTACACTCTTCAGGTTTCACCGTAATTTTGCAAGTGGAAGGTATGGGGAAACGTGGAGTCCAGGAAGCCTATCATTGTCACTTTGCAGTAGCATGTGCTTACTTTATGTCTCTGTTACATTAAGGAAGTTTGTGCCTCTTTAAAACTTTTTCAAGGAGCTGATGCCAGGGGCTTAGGTGGAGAGCAAATGTTTTGAGAATGATGAAGGCAACGAATGTACAAATGTGCTTTACACAATTGATACATGTATGGATTTTGATAGGAGTTGTATGAGCCCCTAATAAAATGATTAAAAAAATAAAATAAAACCATATACAAAGATAAGGAAAAAAAAGGATCCATGTACCAAGCCCAGGGAAACGTGGCACTAAGTTTTAGAATCTCTCTATTGTGTGTTCTAATCAATAGGCCTTATGATCTTGTAATAATATAATTAAAATATAGATTGCATAAACAAAAAAAGATAAATTTTTCTACGAATGTTTGAAAAAAATACCCAACTTTTTCATACTACTATTGCACACTCAACAGATTATATTATAGTGAAACCAAAAAACAAACCCACAGCTATTGAGTCACTCTGAACTCTTAGCAACCTTAGCCAGGGTTTTTCAGACTGTAAATCTAATCTTTACAGGAACAGACAATCTCCTCCTTCTGTTTTGGAGTGTCTGGTGAGTTTCGACTGCACGCATTTCCATGAACACCCCCTTGCTTAGCCCACAGCACCACCAGGGCTCCTTAGTCCAGGGTTGATGTAACTTTCATAATCACTGAGAAACCAAAATCATCACTGGATTCATTCTATTTCAATAGCCACTTTGCTGTGGTGGTCTGAAATAGACTATCCACAGTATCTTCAAGGTATGCTAGTTTTAGTAGTGATATAACCTCATGGCAACCTGATAAATAAGTGTAGGCATAGAGTCTAACCTGTCAGTCACGTCACCGCCTGATGATGCCTCCTTCTGGACATGGCGTTCTCATGAGGATTCTAGGAACTTCCTCTCATCTCCCTGGAGGCAGGACACACATTCTCTCTCTGCTTCACCTTCTTGTTGGTGAGCCATGTGGCTGAGACCTGCCAGAACCTAGAGATGCATCCACTTCCATTGGATCCACAAGATCTCATCCACCAGCCTGTGATCTTCCTGCATTCTACATCATTGCTTGTGACTGTGTGAGTCTAAAGAAAGATTTATGGATTAGTATCAAACTTATACTAAGTATATAAGTCTGTTTAAAATCAGACTTATGTACTTGTCTGGACTGGGCTGGGATGCTTTCTTGATAGACAATTGTTCTTTTAAATAAGGCAACTTCTTATGTATATATGCATGCCCTTAGATTTGTATCTCTTGTCAACCCAGACTATGATACTGGGAGTGGGATGGACATAGTTATCATAATCAATAGCAAGGTTTCCATAGTAATTTGAGCAACCTGTTTCATGTGGATTTATTACATTGGCTACTTAGCCATGGTGTCCCTAGGAGTGAAATACAGAGGAAACCTACTAAATGTTTATGTGATGTATACAAGCATCGCAATTTTAGATCAGGTGAATAGCAGTTCAACTCAAATCACTAGAACAGAGAGTCATGACCTCTCAATCAATTCCCACACTTGAGCCAGTGTACACACTCACCACCCTTTGAAGAGGGGAAGGCCCAGTCCCTTGGAAGAAAGACCCTGCTACGTCACCAAAGGTTTAGGGCCTTTCACAAGAGTGACTGTTCATTGGGGAAAGGAAATAGTCAAACTTCTCAGGGATTACTGGACACTGGCTCTGAACTGACACTAATTCCAGGAGACCCAAAATGTTTTGAAGGCCCACCAGTCAGAGTGGGGCACATGGAGGTCAAGCTATTGATGGAGTTTTAGCTCAGGTAAGCCTCACTGTGGGTCCAGTGTGCCCCCCGAATACATCCCATCAATATCCCCATAGTTCCAGAATGCACCATTGGAATAGATATACCTAGTAACTGGCAGAAGCCCCAAATTGGATCCCTGAAATGTGGAATAAGGACTTTTACGGTAGGAAAGGCCAAGTGGACACCATTAGAACTGCTATTGCCTGAGAAAAGAGTAAACCTAAAGCAGCACCACATTCCTGGAAGATTGCAGAGATTAATGCTAACATCAAAGACTTGCAGGGTGGTGATTCCTACCACATCCCTGTTTACCTCACCTATTTGGCCTGTACAACAAAGCAAAACAAAACACAAACAGCGGGATCCTAGAAAATAATGGTGGATTATGGTAAACTTAACCAGGTGGTAACTCCAATTGCAGTTGCCATTCCAGATGTGATTTCATTGCTTGAGCAAATTAATCCTTCTCCTGGCACTTGGTATGCAGCTATTGATCTGGCCAATGCCTTCTTCTCAATACCAGTCTCCTCAAAGGACCACCAGAAGAGTTTGCCTTCAACTAGGGGGACTAAAATGCAGTTTCTCAACTCTCCTTCAGGGGTACATCAACTCTTCTACCCTGTGCCATAATTTAGTCTGAGGGGAACTTGATTGCCTGTTTCTACCACAAAATGCCACACTGGCCCATTATATTGATGACATGCTGATTGGACCCAGTAAGGAAGATGTATCAAAGACTCAAGGTTCATTGATACAACATCTGCATGCAAGGGGTTGGGAAATCAACCCAACAAAGACTCAGGCACCCTCCCCTCAGTAAAATGAGTACAGCGGCGTGGGGCATGTCGAGATATTCCTATATGAAGCGTAAGTATTCCTTCTGCTCCCCCCTCCCCAACAACTGAACAGAAGTCAGAATGCTTGCTGGGCTGCTTCGGATTTCAGAGACAACATATCCTGCACTTGGGTTTGCTACTCTGACCTATTTATCAGGTGATGTGAACGGTCACCAGTGTTGAGTGGGGCCCAGAACAAGAAACAGATCTGCTTCAGGTTCAGGCTACCGAACAAGTTGCTTTTCCACTTGCACTATATTATGCTTAAGGTATCAGTTGCAGATAGAGATGCAGTGTAGAGTCCATGGCAGACCCCTAAGGGCCAATCACAGTGTAGACCCTGGGGATTTTAGAGTAAAGTTATGCCATCCTCTGGAGACAATGACTCCCCTTTTGAAAAACAGCTGTTGGCTTGTTACTGAGCCTTAGTGGAGACTGAATGTCTCACCACGGGCCACTAAATCACCAGGAGGCCTGAGCTGCCCATCATGAACTGGGTATTCTCTGACCCACAGAGTCATAAAGTTGACGGCAACACTCCATCTTTAAATGGAAGTGGTAAATGCAAGATCAGGCTGGAACAGGACCTGAAGGTACAACTAAGCTGTGTGAAGTGGACCAAATGCCTGCAGTCTCCACTCCTGTTACTGTACCTGCCTTCTCCCACTCTGCACCTATGGCTTCCTGGGGAATTCCTTTGGATGAGTTGACTGAGGAACAGAAAATTCGTGCATGGTTTACTAATGGCTCTGCATGATATGCAGGGGTCACTTGTAAGTGGACAGCAGCAGCACTACAGCCCCTTTCTAGGATGTCCCTGACGGACAGTGGTGAAGGGAGATCCTCCCAATGGGAAGAACTTCCCTTGCCTTTCGGTTTGCTGGAAGGAGAAATGGCCAAATGTGCGAGTGTATAGTGATTCGCGGGCTGTGGGGAGTATATAGTATTCATGTGGCTGGGGTTAATGGTTTGGCTGGATGGCTGGGGATTTGGAAGTAACATGATTAGAACATTGGTGAAAAGAAGGTGTGGGGAAGAAGTATGTGGATAGACCTTTCGGAATTAGCCAAGAAAGTAAAGGTAATTGTGTCTCATGTGAACACTCAGCAAAGGGTCACCTCTGTAGAGGAGAGGATTTTAATAATCAAGTGGATAAGATGACACACACTATGGAGACTGGTCCTCCTGGTTCCTCTGCAATGCCTGTCAGTGCCCAACGGGCACATGAACAAAGTGGACATGGTGGCCACTTTGGATGGAGTTTATGCATGAGTGCAACAACATGGACTTCCACTCACCAAGGCTGACTTGGCCGCTGCCACTGCTGAGTGCCCCATTTGCCAGCAGCAGAAACCAACATTAAGTACAAGATATGGAACCATTCTTCGGGGAGATCAACCAGCAACTTGGTGGCAGGTTGATTACATAGGACCACCTCCATCATGCAGGGGGCAGCGTTTTGTTCTTACTGGAATAGACACCGACTCTGGATATGGATTTTTCTTCCCTGCACGTGATGCTTCTGCCAAAACTACCATTCATGAACTTAGAAAAAGCCTTATCTACCAGCATGGCGTCCCACACAGCATTGCTTCATATAAAGGAACTCACTTCACAGCAAATGAAGTGTAGCAATAGGCCCATGGCCATGGAATCCACTGGCTGTATCATGTTCTTCATCATTGAATGGCTTCCTAAAGACACAATTATGGTGCCAGCTGAGTGGCAACACCTTGCGGGGCTGGGACAATGTTCTTCAGCCAAGAAATGGTGCTGTGTCTCCAATAGCCAGGAGTCATGGGTCCAGGACACAAAGGGTGAAAGGCCGAGTCAGCCCACTTGCTATTACTCCTAGTCATCCACTTGAACCATTGTTGCTTCCTGTCCCAGCAACCCTATGTGCTTCCGGCCTGGAGGTCCTAATTCTGAAGGAAGGAACTCTCCCACCTAGAAACCCAGCACAGATTCCACTGCACAGGCAGCTAAGAATGCCCCCTGGCCACTTTGGGCTCCCCATGCCTTTGGATCAATAGGTAAAGAAGGGCGTCACTGTGCTGAGGGGTGTGATTGATCCTGATTAGCAAGGGGGAATTGGATTAGGGCCACATAATGAAGGTAACGTAAACGATGTCTAGATTACAGAAGATTTCCTAGGCCATCACTTAGTACTAGCATGCCCTGTGATTAAAGTAAATGGTAAACGATAGCAACCCAATCCTGACAGGACTGCTAACTACCCAGATGCATCAGGAATGAGGGACTGGGTCACCCCACCAGAAAGAACCATGCCCAGCTGAGGTGCTGGCCAAGGGCAAAGGAACTACAGAATGGGTAGTGGAAGAAGGTAGCTCTACCTATCAGTTATGACCACATGATCAATTGCAAAAGCGAAGTTTTTAATTGTCAATATTTCTTCTTATGTGCTTATTGAATATCTTTACTTTGTTCATGTACAATAAACCAGATACAAATAGATTCAGTGATCAATGATCCACATCGAACACCCCTACCCCACCCTGGGGGATGAACAACAGAAACTTGGATGAAGGGAGACAGGGGATGGTGCAAGATGTGAAAACAATAATAATTTATGATTTATCAGGGGTCCATGAAGGTAGGACAGTGGGGGAGGGAGGGGAAAAAAGGGAGCTGATATCTAGGGCTCAAGCAGAAAGAAAATGTTTTGAAAATGATGATGGCAACCTATGTACCAATGTTTTGGATATAATGGATGTATGGATGCTTATAAGAGTTGTAAGAGTCCCCAATAAACTGATTTATTAATAAAAATAAAAATAGATTTAGTGTGTTTTCATTTACATGTGTATGATACACAATATGATGTTTGGTGTAAGTATGATTTCATTAATGTCTGGAAATTATATATGGCTAAAGAATTGTGTACAAGTGCTAAACTGGCAAGGGGTAAACTTTAATAGTTAGGTTTATTGTGCCAACTAGATTTCCATAGGAACATGTGGGTGGAGTTTAGTCAGGTTGCAACTTGATTGGAGGGCGATGTAAATGGCTTTCCAAGGTGAGCCCCCTCCCCTGTTTCTCCCTGGTCATCAGACCAGTGCTCTCCTGCCTGAAGTAATGCTTTGCCTCAACCCTGTGCTGAACTAGTCTGGATCGAGCCAACCCATGGATCATGTCACCTTGCCATAAATCACTAGAGCTTGAGGTTGCATCCAGGCCTGCTCTACTGGTCTCTGCTACACCTCAACTTCTCACCTTCCTGCTGCAGCTGCCACTCCACCCAGCCTGTCTTGCCTAAGGGCAGACTCCATTGTCTGCTTCTTTGACCTTGGACCAGCAGCCCAGGTGAGTTGAAGGAAGCTTCAGTTATATTAACTGTTCCATGAAAGTGAGTTGAACTGAGCCCTCTGTACTGCCATGTGGACTAAAAAACTGTTATAATTTTTCTTGCTATACAAACCTGTCCTTTTACATTCACAACTGTTCTGGTTTTGTTTGTTTAGAGAACCCTGCCTAACACACTAATATATAAGAATTAAGGAGAAATATATAATATATTTAATGGAGTGAAATAAAAAATCAGTCATTTATTTTCTATTTATTAACATTTATGTTAGAGAATTCTCTCTTTGTTAGACCAGTTTATAAGTAGCTTTAATCTGAAAAACAGCCAATTAAAGATATAGGGTTGGTAGATAAGTTATATCACAAATAGTCTACTGGTCTAGATATCACCTACATTAAAGGAATAGAAATAATATGGAGTCTCCTAAGAACTCATAGGAGAATCTTCTCCACTCCAATGTCCCTCAGAAGGTGAACCCCATAGAAGGGAGGCCATTAGGTGAAAATGTAGATTTGTGCTTCACTATTCGAGTCAATACATTTATTGAATGGCTACCATATTCTAGTCTCTATTTTAGGTTCCAGGAATAAATCATTAAAAAGCAAAGGAAAGAAAGTCCTTGCCATCAAGAAGTGTATTCAGAAGGAAGTGTATTCAGAAGGAAGTGTATTCAGAAGGAAGTGTATTCAGAAGGAAGTGTATTCAGAAGGAAGTGTATTCAGAAGGAAGTGTATTCAGAAGGAAGTGTATTCAGAAGGAAGTGTATTCAGAAGGAAGTGTATTCAGAAGGAAGTGTATTCAGAAGGAAGACAGGAAGTAAATAGCATAGGAGGGAAATAGCGAATAGAAGACAGTAGGGGAGAAGGTCAATGTGGGTGCTGCAGGCTATGTGCTGAGCTGCTGCCATCAAGATGTGCAGTCTCAGACACCCCAATAGGGTCACTGGAGTAAGAAATGACCCAATGACATTGGACCCGATTTTAGGAGTGAAGTAAGACTGCTCCCGTGACAGTGGCATTTGTAATCGTAAATGAGCTGGAAAAGGAGGGCTCACTGAGAAAACAACATTTGATAAAAGCCTTGATAAATGTGATGGTTACCTAGACTGGACTGCTTAGTACCTAGGAAAAGTGACTCTTACTTTATCATCTGAGAGTCATTGGGAAAATATGGCATTTATTCAAGTTCTGATCCAGAAGTAGCAAAGAGCTATTCCTCAGAGTGAATTAAATGGGACTGGCAAGAATGAATAAAGCATCCTTTTCAATTCAGACAGACTAACCTGAATAAAGTGACTCTCTATTATTTAAGGGACAAAGCACCCAGGATCAGATTTTACTACTGTCAACATTCTACATTTTTAACATTCACTTATTTGATGCTCCATGTTCACTTGGGGGGTGGGGGCAATCTCTCAATTTGTAGGATCCAGTCTAAATCCATTTGTAGCTCTCTCCATAGCACTTTGTCACCATTGGGCTCTCTGACAAACCGAGAATAGCTGTGCCATTTGCAGGAAGGAGACTTGCTCTTACTTGAGTTAAGATGTAGCTTGTCTCTGTGGTTTGCAGATAAGCGTGTACTTTGCAGGCTGCGTGCCTGCAGGACAGCTTTTCTATAAACTCATTGTGCTCCTAAAGGTCAGAGCTTCTTCTCTTGCCGACTTGAGCTATAGCCCTAGTTTCATGAAACAAGCCCCTCACATCATTTTCATAATTCATCGGGTCATAGAAATGAATGAAAAAGTAACGACTTAGTCAAATTCAACATTTAATTTTTTTAATTAATTAATTAATTTTTAAATTCAACATTTTAATGCAAGATACTGTGCCCTCACAATTATAAACTGAAGGTGCAATACTACTTCCCCCTACCTTATGATGGAATCCACGTCATAGATAGATAGGAAGGCCATTTTCTGAATGCAGCTCATGGCTTGATGGAGACATTCCTAAAAATAATCTTGTTGTTAGGACTTTAATGTTATAAAAAGAAATATTTCCTATCTTCACAACTACAATGTAAACACAGGGTTTAGACGTTTGTCTTATTTATTTAGAAAACAAAAAGAATCAAGGGATGGTGTTCTGGTTAGGTGTCCTTGGATTGGTTTTGACTCCCAGAGAGCCTGTGTGAGCAACAGACTGAAACCCTGCCTGGTCCTGGGCCTCCTCACAATTGTTCGTCTATCTGCATCTGCTATGGCAACCACCGTGACATTCCATCTTGTCAAGGACCGTCTTCCTTTTGGCTGCCCCTCTCCTTTACCAAGTATGACGTCCTTCTCCAGGGACTCGCCTCTCTTGAAAGCATGTCCCAAAGTCAGTGAGATGAAGACTTGCCATCCTTCCTTCTAAGGAGAATTCTGGCCGTACTTCTTTCAAGACACATCTGTTTGTGCTTTTGCCAGTCCGTGGTAATTTCAGTATCAAAATCAAGGAATGAGGGAGTCAATAAATTTTAGGATTCTTTTGCAAGAAAGCATATCATTAAGTGGGTTCATCCTTGCCATCGATAGTGTGGTTATGTTGTAATTATTAGTATTTGCTGAAGTTTGCAGTTGAGTGGATTATAAGTGTGACTCTCCATAAACAGAGCATCAGCCCTGTCTCTGAAGGCACCCCTGGGTGATTTCAAACTGGCAGTAGCTGAATGCCTAACTAGGGCTGTGAATAATTTCAGAATTCGATCAACCCAAGGATGCAGTAAGAAACAAGGAGAAGGACATATTAAACATTACTCTTCCTAGGTGCTTTGCGTGCATTATTTTAAGAACATGTCACAATCATTTTATGCACAGTAATACTATTCTGATTTTACAATTGGAGAAACTGAGGTAGAAACAGGTCAAGAAGCTTTCCAAAAGAGTGAAGAAGTGAATAATGAAATTAGTCAAACCAGATTTCTATGGCTTCAGATTGTAACCATCACTTGATTGAAGCCAGTAGGTCTTACCAAAGTCTGAATTATATTAAAAAGCAGAAGAGGCCACTTTTAATCTCATTTCTGGCTCTACTTACTCAGAGAATTTTGCTTGCTGGAGAACTTTGCAATTTCCAAGTTGAGTCCTCAAATTTCTCTCCCTCCAAACCAAATTGAGACATTTTTAGTGTCTTGAGATAAAAACTGGATCTGGATGTTATTACCTTAAATGATAGCACTGCTGAGTAATGAGTTTACTAAAATAAAAACTAAATGGTTAAGAGCCCATGTTGAGAAACAGCCCCAGTTTAAAAGAAATCACCGAAGTCTGTGTAGTAATAGTATTATGGGAATGACTTCTTTTTTGTTAATTTGTTTGTGTGCAAAGCTAGTTCAAGTGACTCACCCTAAATCTTTCACTAAGATTTATGTATTTATTTGTTATATACCTTGGAACAGGACACGCTCTATAAATCTGGATGGGATGATACCTGTAATATGTATCAATTGTGTCATGAAAAAATACTAGACTACAGAAAGAGATTTTGTAGCGATTAGGGGTAAAACATTCACAAAGAATGACAACAGGCAGTTTTCTTTATAAAAAGAGACAAAAAGCTAATAAGCATATTAGAAGATGTTAAACATATGAGATGTTCAGTATTATTAGCCAGAAGAGAACTGCCAATAAAAATCTCAAGTTACCACTTCATATCTAAAATTTTAAAAATGGTTTTAATAAATAAAGACAATCAGAAATATTGGGAAATATATAGAGAAATTTAAACCCTAATATATTTTTCTCATAATGGAAAATATGGTGCACTTTTTAAGAGTCTTGCAACAGCTTAAAATATTAACCAGGGAAATACAATACTCAAACAGGTCCACACTCAAAATAAATGAAAATTTGTTCATGCAGAAAATGTGTAGACAAATGTAAAACTTAGCATGTTTTATAATAGCAGAAAACTGGAAACAGTCACAATGATCACATGTATTGAATGAATAATATAAAATATAGTATATCCATAAAATGGAATATGATTTGGTTTGGCATTTTACAGGAATCAATGACTCTGCTAGTTAAGGTTTATTGTTCCAACCTGGCCAATAAACACATGTGGGGTTGATTGAAGGGCAGATTAATTGAAGGGTGGAGAGATAAATGGCTCAGTGATCCTTGCCTTTCTCATTCTTGTGTCTCTTGCTCTCTGATGGTTGGACCAGGGTGCAGCTGCCTTAGCCAGTTCCCTGCTTCAGCTGGCAAGTCTCACTTCCTGCGAGACATTCCTGAGGAGAAGTCACATGGACCCACCCTGATGCAGCCTTGGGTCCTGGAGCAGCTTCATGGAGACCCCTGCCAGCACTGAGAGGCTTACATGTTCACTGATTCGGCTTTCCTCCTGCAGTCTTCATCATTGCATGTGTTTTGTAAGATGGAGGAGGACTTTTTTAGATTGCTGTTGGACATATGGGCTACTGTTAGACTCATGGGCTTGGACAGCACTGGGTTGGGATGCTTTCTTGAGGTACACTTAGCCTTTATATAAAATTCTCTTTTGCATACTTATGAGTTTCTGTGGATTTGTTTTTCTAGTCTACCCAGACTAACCCAACGACTTATACATCTTTCAACATGGGTTGATGTTTTTGATGTTAAGTTTTTTGTGGTAAATAATATTTGAATTGACTGGATTTCCTTGCATATAGAGAGATGCTACCCTATCACAGCATATTTTAAGATATTACTTGAATTGTCCTCATCAACAGTAAATGTAACACCATTCATCTTTAATCTCTCATTCCTGGCATAGCTAATCATGTGACTTCTCTGATCCTACATGTCCTACACCATTTCAGCTGAGTCATCCTAGAATGTAGATCTGGATATATTTCATTTCAC
This sequence comes from Tenrec ecaudatus, assembly GCF_050624435.1. Lineage (NCBI taxonomy): Eukaryota > Metazoa > Chordata > Mammalia > Afrosoricida > Tenrecidae > Tenrec > Tenrec ecaudatus. The sequence continues at coordinate 73,941,075 of NC_134532.1, forward strand.
TTTTCATGATTTCCAATTCCCCTAGATATTCACTTTGTACATTCCAAATTCTGATTATTAATTGGTGTTTGCAGCTGCGTGTTCTCATTTATATTTACTCATGCTCCTCCGCACATGAAGATCTCAATGACTTCACCTCCTAAGGTCGTCCTCCATCTACGTCATTAGAGTAGATTCAACTTGGAGAAGGCCGCTCATCTTCATCATAGTTTGAGGTCTTCTGACCACTGTGCACTCCCTCTGACAAAGGCCCACTTCTTTTATGAGGGATCCAGACTCTGACAATGTTTAAGTGCTCTCCATACCATTTTCAGTGGTTAATTCCTCGGAAGTGGAGTATATTCATTCTTCACAGTCTGTTTTTGGTCTGGAAGCTCCACTTAAATTTGTTCACTTTGAGTGACCTAGAAGGTATATGAAATACTAATGACACAGTCCAGCATCACCGCCACACACAAGTCACCAAATTATAACAAACTGACAGACAAGTGGTGGATTCTTGAGATAGTCTCTCAATTAAAATTGAATATACTCAAGTCAAACTTTGACTCTCTTAGATTTACTTGAACTATCTCCAGCTTTAATTTCAACGTGCGTATGAGTAATTGATTATTTTCTACTCTACAGTCTCCTATGGCTTTGTTCTAACTTATGATATTGAGATTGTTCATTGTCTCTTTACACAGGGGTTGTTGATTTTATTTTTTGTCCATTTCATCTGGTGAGGTCCACATATATAGATACTGTTTTTATTGTTTGAAAATAGTATTTGCAATGAGTCATTCATTGGTCTTGCAAAATTCTCTCATGAGATTCCATCAACATTTCAATTACCAAGGCCATATTTTTTAGCTACGGACCTTTTTTGTTTCCAACTTCTTATTTTATCAAATAATTACCAATGAATAATCAACAATTATCAATGTATTTTGATTGCATCTTGAATTTCAGAATGCAAAAGTTGGAAAAAATCTTAATTTTTTCATCTTTGACATTAGTGGTTTGTATACATTAAATAATAGTCATGTTATCTGGTGTTTTGGTTAAGTATGTAATTGTTATCCTTTCTCTGACATTCTGCAACGTTCTTTTTGACAATGAATTCAATTTCCCATTCCTCAATTTGTGATTCCTGGCATAATAGTCCATATGGTTGTCCATTTCAAAAAGGCTATGTTAGTCTGGGTAGACTAGAGAAACCAATTCATAGACACATGTATGTGTATAAGAAAGAGTTATATATACAAGAGCAGTTGAATATTGAGAAAACGCCTCAGCCCAGTCCAGATCAAGTCCATAAGTCCGATATTACCCCATATGTCCAATACCAATCAATGTGCTCTGCATGATAGCAAGGGCTATTCACATCTCTGGTCTACGGTCAGGGGAATTCATCAGAGGCTCAATCCTTGTGTATTTCCCCATCACTTTTCTTTTTGAAAGCTGAAACAACTTGTAAATGAGTCAAAAGGGAGACCCAATGATAAGACAGTACATTTTCCCCGACGATAGCTATTGTAATCAACTTGACAATGCTGTCTGATATCAAGTTCACAGCCTTCATTCTGGTCGGAGGACCATCACTGAAGGCTTCATCTATGTTTGGACCCTGCAGATGGATTTTGGGCTTCCACTCTCATCTGTAGCCTTCTACATACCAGATGTTCACAATGTAAGTTCTGATACCATTCCCTCTTTTGGATTTGGATTATATTATTTACAATCCTTGGATCACACAGGTTTCTTCCAGGTGCATTTATTTGATGCTGCATTAATGGATATTTGTAACTGCTTATTCTCATTTTGAGTTGTGCTGTACCTACCAATGAAAGTCTCAAACGTTGGATCCATCGGTATTACTAAGGTGAACTCACCTGTGAGCAGGCAGTTCTTCCTTGGTTTTACTTTGTGTCCTGTCTAACCTGATGGACTCATTTTCTAGCTGCCTTCACTGGTACAGGCGGGGAACTTGAACCTGTTCTGCTGGTGGCTCTTCCTTGATGGTCCTGGGAATTCTCTCTTCCTGTTAGTGAGGTAGCTATCTTATACACTGAGGAATGTCAAAATCCTTATCTGATTTTCTTAGTGATATATCATAAGTGCCTAGAAAGTCAAAAGTGCTTGACTGCCATTTCATAATTATTTTTTAAAAGAAGAGTGCTTTTAAAAAGCCATCATTTTAGCCAGGCTAATTGTGTTGTCTAATATATTTAGTTGTTTGTTTTATGGACAAAGTCATATGTTTTGGGGCTGTGCCTTATTTTTGTGTCATCTAATATGTAATGTAGTCATTGTCACAAAATACATATATTAGTTCCTCTATAACAGATTACCCCAAAATCGAGTATCCTAAAACAATTGCTACTTATCATTGCTGTAACTCTTCCTGTCACGTGCTGTAACTCTTTCTTCACGTTAGTCACTCCTTTGCCTCTAGTCTACTGTAGGTTGGGTAGCAAGCACTTTCCTGATCTTGGCAGTTCTGGGGCCTAATCTGAGCAGCTGGTTGACTGGCTGGTCCACTTGAGTCCCCATCATTCATCAGATTAGAATAAGTCGTGTTCATAGAGTGGATGGAGGGTCTCAAGAAAGTGCACAAGAATGTGCATAGACCTCTTGAAGCGTAGACTTGGAACTAGCAAAACTTTACATTGTCATCACATCTTATTGACGCAATGGAATGGATGGTCTACCCTTAACAATTGAAGATATATTGAAGTCCTAACCCTTAGTGCTTGTGAATACACTATCGTTGGGAAATAGAGTCTTGGTAATGGTATCGGTTAGGTTAATATGGGTAACAACAAACTCATTGCCAGTGAGTCCATTCCAACTTATGGCAAAGCACTCTTTCTTGATGGAGTGGCTGATGGTTCCAAACGGCTGAACTTCTTGTTAGCTGCTTAATGTGTAACCACCAAGTCATTGGGTCTTCAAGCCAATCGTATATTATCTTAATTTCTCTTTTTAAGAGAGAGATCGAACAGAGAACAAACACCACGGGTAGCTGCACATGCAAGCCAAGGAGCTCATGGAGGTGCCGGAAGCTAGAAGAAAGACATGGAACAGATTATCCCCCGAGGACTCAAGACATCAACAGGCCTAGCACTCTAATTTCAGAGTGTCTTCTCCGGAACTCTGAGATACTACGTATACTTCAAAGATTTCACGGGGTTGGATGAGAATAGAAAAGTTTTACAGATTTTTTGAAGCTTCCTCATACATCCTTATTCATTTAAGTCTCCAGTTTGTGGTTTTTGGTTGCAGCACTCCTAGGAAACTAAAAGAATTGGTCATCACAGTTCACAACCCCCTCCCAAAATGAAGGGTAGGGGAAATTGACTGCTTTTCCTAAAGAGAATTATGCAAAGCCTCATTGTATAGTGGCTTGGTACTGGGAAGAGAATAATTGCAATGTTTTTGCTAATCATTTACCACATTAGGCAAACAGAAGATGTGTGTTACATGAAATAATAATAATCCTAAGTGGCATTATTGCATGGTTATCCCAGAGATATATTAAAAAATAATCCAAATTCAAAGAATTAAAAACAGGGTTTATTTTTAGCAACCAGTGTATGTACATGAGGAAAGATTATATTGCTTCTAAAAACATGTGGATCAAAGTAAGCTAGTTAGAATTGTCAAAAACAAACATTTGAATTAGCTTAAAACAATCATATATGATTTAAAAAATGTGTTAGTAAACAATTGATACATTGAGAGAATGAGCATTCCCTATATGATTTAGAAAATTAAAAAAGAACACTCCCAAGGACTATAGATATCGCAGAAGCCTTAGATAAGTTTTCTTTAATAAGTACAAGTTTCCATAGTGACTGCGTACTCAATGCATACAGAGTTAATATTTTAAAAGTAACTGCTAAATATTTGGCTCTCCACCAACCTGCGATTATGAAACCTCTCAAAATTTAAATTAAGAAAGTCCTTTGTCTTTTGATTTAATCTCTACACAATAGGTTTGTTTTGACTACTCTTTTTGTACAAGTCAGATTCTAAGTCAACTTGACCTTGTGTGAAAGTGTAGGAGTGAAATCTAAGCCATCAATCATGTCACAGTCATCTGATGACACTGTGTTTGCCTTCAGGAGTGGTCCCAAGTGGGCTGCCAACCTGGAGAGTTATTGGAGCCCTGCCATGCCTCCAATGAACTTGGATCCACATGACTCTGCCCCCACTGGCCTGCAATTTCATTGCTTCCACCTTTCTGGGTCATTGACCTGCAGCTACCTGAATCTAAAGAGGGCCCCAGGGAGCATCAGACCCATGGGCTTCAGTTGAATGGATCTGGAAGTCCCATTTGATAAAACGTTGTTTCTTGATGTAACGCTCCTTCTTATGTATATATATGAGTGTCATTGGTTTTGTTTTTCTGAACAACCCAGCCTAACACACTCTTTAAGCTGGAAAAAACAGATTCACAATGCTGCTGAACAGCTTTTGGAGTGAAAAGTCAATGCTGTTTTAGTTTAAGTCAAGTCTTTGTAGAGTGAATTTTTGTCTTCATGGCTAAGGAAGGAGAAAAATAAACTCTGAAAATTAAAGTAAGATGACTTCTATCAATTTATTTTGTTGTAGATAGATAGCATTATTATCAGTATTATTCTTACATTTCAGTTGAAGAATTTGAGGCTCAGAATTGTTAAGGAATATGACTCAAACTCACTGCGGTTGAGTTGATTCTGCTCCTAGTGACCCTACAGGACAGAGTGAAACTGCCGTGTGGATTTCTGAGATTCTCACACTCAGGACAGGAGTCAAGTACCTCTCCTTTCACCCATCAAGTGACTGGTGGTTTCAAACTACTAACCTTTGGATAGCATCGCAACTCATAACCACTATATCCCCAGGGTTCATTGTTAAGAAATATAGTTGTATTAAATTAATAGTTATAGTAGGCTCAGGACCAGGAGTTCAAACTCACCAGCTGCTCCTCTGCAGAAAGATTAGGGATGTATGCTTCTATAAAGATTTATACCCTTGGAAATCCACAGGGGACTCTCTCCTCCATCTTATAGGGTCACTCTGAGCGAATATCAACTTGATGCCAATGAAGCTAGCATGATAAAGCTAGTGTGATACGACATTCACTGTATTTAGAGACGTCAAATTAACCTGCTAAAAACCAGACAGTCCCATAAAACTATAGAGTCTAAATTTATTAGTACGTGGGATTTAGAAACAGAGCCCTGGTAGCACTATTAGGTAAATATAGGATTGCTAAATGAAAGGTCAACAGTTCAAATGCACAAACTACTCCATGGGAGAAAGATCAGGCTGTCTGTTCCCATAAAGTTTAACAGCCTCCGGAATCCATGACTTGGGAGGTAGAGGGTGGGTCTGAATTAAATAGAGCATTTTTTCCCCAAAAAGTGTCTAGTTTTAAAATCACTATGGGTGCATAGTTGAAAAGAACCCCAAAACTTGTCCCTCCACCAGATCTCTCAAATGAATAGGCATAGGAATTAAAAAGTATATGCTACTGGTAGCCAGCTGACTCTGTGATGAGCAAGTCTGTGAAACACTGAGCTAAAGAAATACCAACCTATAAAACCTGATCTTGTCAGAATAAGGGAAGACTAGTCCCCTCTCCCATATTACTGTGTTCAGTGCGGTTACTTCTAGCTTAGCTCTTCATGCGGTAGCCCCACTTTCCTGCCTCAGAGTCATCCCCCTTTAATAGATCTGTTTCTATAGAGATAAGTAGATAGATATGCCAATGCAGGCATGCACACACATTTTTATTTTAACAATATGAGAGTTTCTAGCACTTTGGATCCAACACAAAACAGGACACTTAAGAACAGCAATAAGAGCCAATGTGCGCATTCCCATCATCAGGGTACCAGGGTGAAGTCATAGGTACTGAACCATGCAATGCATTAATTGAGTGGAAATAAGGAAGTCTGCCAGGTTTTAGAGTGAATACAAATTAAAAATACGGAAAGCCAACTACAATCTTTTCTTTAGTCTCCACCAAGAAAGGTTTGCTCTTTGGGAGTTAAGGTACTTACTTGCTTAGTGATGAGCATGCATCGCTGGCAAAAGCTGAGGGGACATAGCATACATCACAGCCTCATTTCCCTGATTGCTCAGCATCATCAGCGTGCGCCTATGCTTTTGAGAGTTTGTATTCAAGAGCCTCTGATTTCTCTCAATTCCATATTACTTCTCTATAAAGCAAAATACACGGGCAAATTATTCACTCACAGCAGTGATTCCCAATAACATATCTGTGGGTGTCTTTGAGAAGAGGTAGAAGGGTACTTTGAGTTTCTGATTGCCTCTCTTTTGTACTAGGGGAGAGAAGAGGCCTCAAGTTCATATATGCTTTATAGAGACATGCTTCTTAAGTTTGAAACAGGACAGAAGACAAATATGAAGATAAATCATCCAGATGAAAGACAGCATCAGCCAGTTTGAGGACAGAGTGTCCATAGATGGTCACCTACATGGGACATGGTCAACAAAGGAACTGTCATAAAACATGATTGGTACCAGCTCAAATCATCGCAGTTGCGGGCAGAACTACAGAAGTCGGAATGGACCACGATTGCCATAAGTATGTAATTGTAGATTACAAATGCGTACAAGATTAGTTCTAGTCCTTTTGACATCAGCATTTCAGATCATGATCCATGCGTATGCTGATTTCCATCAAGGCTACATCCATTTAACTCCCCGAGGAGAGGTTAGCCCTTTCTGGCCTGGCTAGAGGAGTGTTTGTAACGTGCTTTGAAACACACTCTATCAGAGAGCAGAATTTTTCACACTGCAGGTCCATAGGAAGAAGGACTTCGATGGAGGGTGAGGTTGGAGCTCAAATGTGGGCCAACGATTCTAACACAAGTCAAGCGCGTCGATGCTGAGACTCTCATATAGAGGAGCTATAGCTCTGACAAAGGGTTAGAACAGACACTGAAAAGAAGTGGGACTTGGGTGCACTTTTTCTGAGTGAGAACAGAGGGGGACCAATGTCCTGTAACTCTTCTAGTGATTTTTCATTATAGTCACATGATTTGTAACATAAATACCTTGGTTTTCTCATATGGCATTTAAAATATATTTACCATGGGTTTTAACCAGGGTTGGGAGGTAGAATGTCAGCAAAGTGAACATAAATATGTCCATTTAAGCTCTAGTACAGTGAGAGGGACTAGAGCCCAAGCAGCCCTGCACAAGGAGACTCCAAAGTGACTCCTTTGAGGGTGTCCCTTAAATACATTCAATCAATTGTGTGAAAAGTGCATCTATAGCTTGTTGGCAAAGTTTCGGGACTGAGTAGATCCTCTGTACCTTACCCACTGAAAGGTAAGGAAAGGCTAGTTAACTCTAAGGGACTAATGACGACAGAGTCCTACAGTTCCATGATGTCTTGGTTTCCGAGGGCTGTCAGGAAAACATATCACCAAAGGAGTGCCGTCTGAGGAACAGACAGTTATTTTCTCGCAGCTCCGGAGGCTAGAACCCGGGGTGTTAGTGGGGCTGTTCTGGCTCTTTGTGCGGGATCAGTGAACATTCTTCCGTGTCATTTTCAGCTTTTATAAAAACTCATAGGGCAGCATGGTTACAGCGTCGGTTGTTCATAGCATATAGGAATGGCCACTGTGATTGCACAGGAGGAAAGTTTTGTAAATCTATGATTCCCCCCCTTTATAGTGATGGGGCCACGGAGTATGGGTCTTTATGTTCTTGACTAACTTTCCCAGGCACAATGTTTTCCAAATTTGTCAACATTGTGAGGCGTTTACCAGTTTTTTTATGGCTTTTTAGAAATGGATAGTAATCCATTGTGTGCCTATCAGCAGATTTGCTTGATCTGTCCTTCAACAGATGGACCTTGGGGATGTGTTCTCTCTGTTGTTACAGAAAGCGCTGCCATCAACATGCGTGTGTGCACATCTAGATATAGTCTGTCCTTCATGTCTTGGGTTACATACCGAGGAGAGAGACTGCTGGGTCATATTTCTATTTCTATTCACATTTGTTGAAGGAAGCCGCTTTTATCCTATGCATTTACTCCCTGCCACCTAGTCAATGCTGACTCAGTGATCCACTGTGGCTTTCTGAGACTTGAACTGTTTACAGGAGTAAAAAGCCCAGTCTTTCTCCCACAGAGCTGCTGGCGGCTTCGAACTGCCAACCATGAGCAGGTTGCAGCCCACCTCAGAACCATTGCCCCACCAGATCCTGTAGTTAATGATGTGTCATTTCCTGGCAGTAGCACCAAGGTCTTCCATTGCCAATCCCTAAGAAGGATATATACACAGTGTGCTACTTCCCTTTTCCCTGAAACAGACTAGCTATGATTGATTCTAGTGCATATTATCAATATTGCACAATCTTTTCATACATCTTGCAATTTCATTATAATGAATTGGGTTAGTCTGGGTAGACTAGAGAAACAAATCCATGGACACACATATGTGTATAAGAAAGAGATTTATATACAAGAGCAATTGAAAATTGAGAAAACATCCCAGCCCAGTCATTGCATGTGTTTTGTGAGTCTGAAGAGGATTTTATAGATTGGTATCGGACATATGGGCTAATATCAGACTTATGGACTTGATCTGGACTGGGCTGGGATGGTTTCTCAATGTTCTATTGCTCTTGTATATGTGTTTCTCCAGAATGTATAGAAAGTGGTGATGGAATTTTCTTTTGCTGGCTTATGTCTGAAGCCAGCGGCAAAGGGGCTTACTCACTGGGTGCTAATGGCCTGGTCAGTATTTCAAAGCCATCAGCTGTTGTACAGGAGGAAGACAAGACTGTCTCCTCTGAGAAAGATCCACAGCCTCTGAAACCCACACAGACATGTCTACGTCTACCCTGTCCTACAGGGTGGCTCTGAGTCAGAATGGACTCAATGGTAGTGAGTTGTTTGGGCTCGATCACACCCCTCATGTCCTCTCAGTGTCCTTGTTTCTGCTCGATGGCCAATTTGGTTCCGCCTTTGATTTGCCCAATACCAAAAGAGCTCTTCCCCTTTAATGGCAGCAGTATTTAGGAATCTGGTTTTGATATCTGAGCATTTGGTGACCTATATTGAAATGCAGGGCATCTCTTTTATGAGCGTGAGGGACCGGGGTCCATCTGGTATGAGTCTTTTGGTCTTTTTTTGATTACAAATGTTTGAGATATTCCTGGCCACCCACCTGTTCAGTGAGTCACTAGAAGGAACTACAGGTCATGATGAATGATAATGAAAGAACACAAAATAGGCTCAGGTGGAACCTGGAATGAATCTAAGCATAGTTTCCAAAATTCCCCATCACAGGGTTTGCGCAGAACACACCTCGTCCTGTTTCATTAAAGGTTATCAACTTGTTTAAAATGTTTCTGTCCAGGAGAGCCTGCTTAAAATGCAGAAGGAAAGGCCTTTTTTTGGAGGTAGTCATGCAGATATCCCTGCCTGTGCCACCAGCCACAACTGTCCGACTTTCAGAGCCCCAGAGGAAAGCAGGTGTACATCATGAATAACATTGTTTGCACAAACAGTTAGGCAGTCTGGTACAGCGAGCTTCCTGTGTGCTCAAGGCACACAGAGCTGCCTTCTCAATTAGGAACACAGAGAACATTCCAAAAGTCAGAGGCCCGGGTACCAGCCAAGGTCAGCCAAACACCCAGAGCTCCCTAAAGAAATGTGAGAGTTGAGCAACATTAGCCCTTCTGTGTTAACTCTTTCTTACCCAATAGGTTTCCCCCTCAACACAGTCAGCATGCCTCCTGGACGTGGTTCTTTGAGATTTGGACTATTGATCTGGTGTTTTGTGCCCTGGATTCACTGATGATGCCCGAATGAGTTTGCTGAGAGAAAGTGCCAGAAAGGCTCATGTGTCCATCTGTCCATAATAATAACAATAAAGTCTCTGTGTGAGTTCAGAATGTTTTCCTGTTTTCAAATTGTATTTGTAAACGGAATGATAACTTAAATTAAGGTGCTCTAATTTCTGAATGGAGCTCTGGTTGTGTAGTGGTTACACTTCAAGGTGCTAACTGCAAGGTCAGCATTTCAAAGCCTCCAGTCTCTCCAAGGGTGACAGATTAGGCTTTCTACTCCCAAAAAGATTTACAGGGGCTGTTCTACTGCATCCTATAGGGTCTTTATGTGTCAGGATGACTCATTGGTACTGAGATTCTGATTGGTTTATACAATTTCATTAGTCTTGTATAAATATTAAAAAGCAATTGTCAGGAAAAAAGAAAGTTCTCTTATTTTGAATGCATCCACATTGATTTTTCCCCCCTTAATCTAAAGCATCCATTGTCTATAACGAACCAATTCTCTTTAATTTGTCCACAGTCGTATCAGTTATGTAAAATATTTGGGACAATTGAGAAAATAGTCACTTAAGTCATATCCTGTGTTCTGTGGTTCAAGTAAGGAATCTCAATTAAGAAAAAAACTATCTCAGCTTTTAAGGAGTCCTAGTGCTGCTGTGATGGAGCCCTGGTGGTGTACTGGTTAAGCATTGGACTGTGATCCCCAGGGTTGGCAGTTCAAAACCTCCAGCGGCCCCTTGGGAGAAAGACTGGGATATCTATCCCCTGTAAATAGTTACAGTTTTGGAAACCCACAGGGGTTCCTAAGGGTTGCTGAGAATCGCTGTGAGACAGCATTAATTTAATGGAAGTGAAAATGATGGTGTGAAATAGGTGTCGGGCTACTAACCGAAACATTGTTGGTTAAAACCCAATGGCTTCCCTGAGAGAGAATCTCAGAAAACCTATAGGACTCGCTGTGAATCAGAATTCACTGGATGGCAATGGACTGCTTTGGCTTTATGTTGTTTCAGGGAGGGCAGGAGGCAGGGGGGCTGTATCTACACTTTTAAAGAGCTCAGGTGGTGCAGTAAACAGAGTGCCTGGCTGCTGTCCTAGAGGTCAGTAATTTGAATCCACCAGCCAGTTTGTGGGAGAAAGAGGTAACAGCCCACTGCTTCCATAAAGATTTACATCCCCATAAACTCCATACAGCAGTTCCACTCTATGGAATCAAGTTTTTAAGTTTAACCATTCAGAATGAATATGTGAGTAAATGAGATTGGTTAGGTGTGTGACTTACATTTTTCCAAAAGTCCTTTTTTTCTTAATTTTCACAATATAAATTTTTAACATTTTATTAGTCTACATTCCAGATAAAATAATGTGCATCCCTATATTTTTAAGATTATAAAAGTTATCAAATTATGTGCTCAAGTCATCCCGTTACATTTCTGACAACCGTTTATTTTATTTTTGTTGTTTTTAAAATTTATTATTAATTGGAAGTTAATATATATATATCATAGCATCCCATAGTTCAATCACATCAAGCACTACTGCACAATTACGACCACAATCAGTTTCAAAACATTCTTTTCTTTCCAGGATTCCCTGATATCGTCTCCCTTTTATGCTCCCCACCCAACCACTGTACCCCCGGTCACTTTATGCTACTTGCTGTCCCTATAGTTTATCAATCCTGGGTTTCATATACCGAAAAACATAAAGCACGACTTCAAGAGGGTGAGCCCCAATGATATACTACCTCTGAGAAACCCTCGCATGAACAAACTAAAACAAAAATGCAGAAAATGTTGAAAACCAGATCAAGTCCAGTGTGTATCAGAGGGGGATCAACTGACAAAGTTGTAAGTGTTCAAGTCAGGTTTATCCCTCTGATCTTCTATACTCTATTTCCACTGCACCCCACTCTCCTCCCATCCCTCAATTATGAATACTGGGAAATCACTGGAGGCTTATTTCCTATGTAGATCCCACAAATGAATCTTGGGCTCTGAGGTAGTTTGTTGTGCCAACCTGGCTGATAAACACATGTGGGGTTAATTGAAGGGCGGAGAGATAAATGGCTCGGTGAGCCTCACCTTTCTAGTTGTCGGGTCTCTTGTTTCTGATGGTCAGACCAGGGTGCAGCTGCCTTAGCCAGTTCCCTGCTTCAGCTGTCAAGGCTCACTTTCTGCAAGACATCCCTGAGGAGAAGCCGCATGAACCTACCCAGATGCAACCCTGGGTGCTGGAGCAGCCAGTTGGAGACACCTGCCAACACTGAGATGCTTATAGGGTCACTGGCTCGGCTTTCCTCCTGCAGTTGGCATCATAGTGTGTGTTTTGTGAGATGGAGGAGGACTTTGTGGATTGGTGTTGGACATATGGGCTAATATTGGACTTGTGGGCTTGGACAGCACTGGGTTGGGATGTTTTCTTGATGTGCACTTACCCTTTATATAAAACTCTCTCTTATACATATGAATTTCTGTGGATTTGTTTCTCTAATGTACCCCAACACAGGCTCCCACTGTCATACACAGCCTTCTGCAAACCAGATTCTCATAGTTTAGGCTCTGATATTAATCCTTCCTTCAACTTTGGATTCGAGTATCTACAATCCTTTGGTGACTGATGATGGCAAGCTTCTTCCATGTGGACTTAGTTGACCTCTCACTTAGATGACTGCTTGTTTGGAAACAAGCCTTTAAGACCCCAGATGCTAATTTTTTTTTGATAGCCAGGCACCATCTAATTTCTGAAAAAGTTTTAGATATGACTCATCAATTATTGTTTTTTCTTTATCAATGTAAACCTACTTTCTAAAGTCCTTAATTAAATTTAAGAACATGTTAAGTAGTAGAATTAATAAAGTTTTGAATGCATGGATCTTGTCTAAGTAACAAGCAAACAAACAGAAGCAGTTTCCAGGTAGCTATGAGTCACGAGTGTCAGATGAAATCGTGCTGCTGCATAGGGTTTTCCGTGGGCTGGGCCCTTTCAGAAATAAACTGCTAGGACTTTCTTCAAAGGCTTAGATTCCCAAACTGATCTGGTTCACTGCCCCCTTTGCAAGAAAAAAAAAACAAAAATAATTTTTTTTCAACGCCCTGCTGGCAGTTTAAGACTTTTGTTTTACAGATCAGAATCCAGGATCAATTGTGAGTCTTTGCTTTTGCGACACCCACTGGAGTGCTCCGGCGCCCCCCAGAGGGCAATATCCCATACTTCAAGGAAACGCTGTTTCAGGATTCAATTATCCAAACTGTCTGCTTTCACCCAAAGCTTATGGAATTGTGCCATCCACAGAATACTGACATTTTGGTCCCCAAGCATACTATGCATGTTTAAATGTTCTGGAGTATATTTGTAAGATATGTTAATGACTATACTTCTTTTTGCCACTTTGAGAGTGGGTAAGAGTCTTGCGATTGGAGAGACTAGAAACGGGGCACGGTGGCTTGTAAATTGGAGGACTAATTGCCAGGTCAGCCGCTTGCAACCACTAGTGTTGCGGCAGAAGCTAAACGAAGCTTTCCGCTTCGGGAAACCCAGAGGGGAATTTACACGTCATATGGGGTTGCTGTGAGTTGGAATCGGCTTGACGTCAATTCATTGTTGTTGTTGTTATTTACTGTGTGCTCATGAGTTTCCCTGGTCTGCCAAAATACTTCAGATGAGACGCTGTTAGTTATTTCTAACCACTTGTTATTGACTTGGTGTTGCTTCATGGTGAACCCAGGTGTGTTAAGCACAACTATGCTCCATATGGTTTTCCATAATGCTTTGCCAGGCTTCTCTTTCTACGTATCTCTGGTGGACTCAACTATCCAACCTTCCGCTAAGCAGTTGTACCGCGCAGGGACTCCCTCAGTTCCTTTCTCTCCTTTTTGCCCAAAGCAGAGCATTTTCCTTTGGTTAAGCGTTGTAGTCAATATGGAGGGAGGATATTCTATGGGGGAAAGTCATAGATCAGTATAGCTGCGTCTGCAAACTAATGGAGTGTGTTTGTGTTGTGTCCTAAAGCAGTGGCTGATTGTCCCACAATAGAGAAGATAGTGAAGGACTGGATTCGCGGGGGCATTGCCAAGTTGCAGAGGGAAAAACAAATGTTCTTTCTTTACGGTTATAGTACAAGAAAATGAGTCTGAAATGAAAACGCCAAAGACATATGTTGGTGCTGTTTTGCTGGGTCTGTTCAAAGGGGAATGATAAATATTGTAAGTCCGTGACTGTTAAAATCCATATTAATGCCATACTAGACTTTAGGCGTTGTCACTGCTAAAATGAAAGAATGTTCGTGGAGTATTCAGAGCTTTTAAAAAAATAATAAATGTTCTTCTGTAACCTTTGTATGATTGCTGTATTTCAGCAGAATAACTTTTGGTGCATTCTGCTGACTTTATAAAGTCTATGATTGTTTTCTTAAAAAGTTAAGTTTGAAGGAGTAAAGATTCTTGCAACTAGGTTACTTTCTCAATACCTATGTTCTAAATACTGTTTTGAAACTATGATTAAGCGGTAGCCAAGCTACAAACACCACCACCATCGCCACCATCCCCACACCAGTCATCTCTGGTTCTCTTTTAAAGAAGTATCTAGTCTCTTCTGATAGTTCTTTTGAATGAATCTTTCTAAGATTAGTTCTTAAATTAAAATTTTTTCAAAGCATTTTAACACCAACATAATTTTCTTTAGGGGTTTCCAAAAGGCCCTGGATAACTACAAAGATTTTTCTTTCAGCTTATTAAGGAAGGAATGCTAGTAATAATTAAGCTGTTTGATATGTTTGCTGTTTCTTAATTAGCTCGGCGGTATTTTAAGAGCAGCATGTGAAGAACTGTCAGATCAAGGAAAACGTGGCCTTCCTGAAGTTAGTTTTTTACAGGTGTTATGGACTGATTTCTATCTTCCCAAATTATGCGTTGAGTTTCTGGCCATTGTATTTGTGGTTATTATATTGCTTGAAAATAAGGCTGCTCTCATTATGTTAATGAGATCAGAATATAGAGTGATCCCTTCTGAGTTTTAAAAGGCCAGTGTGAGAGAGGCACATCAGGAGAAGGCAGATGACCTGGGGCTAATCTCTATGAGCCAATATCTGCCAAGGGACCAAGGAATGGCCAGGCCTATTGACAAAGTAGGAATTGGTATCGCTGAGACACTGATTTAGACTTTAATCCTCCAGAAGAGTGCCGTGGTACATTTATGTTCTTTAAAACAATTTCTTGGGATATTTATTGTTAGCGGCACTAGGAAACCAAGTGTGGTAGTGAGATGTCAACAAGACACTGGTGGTTAGGGGAAGAGTCAAATCTGTCAACCAGGTCACAGCCTGATACTGTCTCCTTGGGGGTGTGACCTTCTTAGAAGGAGGACATTGGGAACTGCTCACTCTCTGCCACTGAACTTGAGAGCTTCTGGTGATGGAGCCACACAACTCTGCACCCAGCAGCCTACGGTCTTCCTGCCTTCTGCATCATTGTACGTGGCCACGTAAATCTGAAGAGGGGCTTGCAGACAATGTCAGCCTGATGGACCTGAGATAGGCTGGACTGTGATGCTTTCTTAACATATAATTCTTCATGATATAGTTAATATCTTTCTTATGCACCTGGGAGTGTCACTGGATTTGTTTCTCTAGTAAACCTGGTCTGACACACTAAGACAATAGGTTAAATACTATTAATACCAATGTCTCAGAGGCTATACCTGTTACAGGATGAATCAGAAGGTCGCAAATATGAGGCAATGCTCTTATATGCTTAACTCTCAGGGGAAACATGGATCAGATCTTTAAGTATCATTATGTATTATAGTCCATTAAAGAATTTCACGTAGCCGGATACCATTGCTTTCAATAATACCTTAATGATAGCCATCCAGCAGGTAGTTTACACTCTCTTTCATGTTTTCCCTAAAGATTCTATTTTAAACTTCATCTAGAAATTTGATCCTCTACCAAAAAAAAAGTGCATGTTCTTAAGGCCTAATAGAAAACCTTGCATTTTTGAGTGAGGCTTCTACACTGACAGCCCGTATTCAACAGTAAAATTGTACCCAGGGATTAAAGCTATCCATAACTCTTTTTCAGTCAAGAAGTAAATAAGTTCATGAAAGCATACTGCTGGCCCAACTTGCAAAGGGACAGAAATTGCTTAAGCAAGAGTGACTGAATTGATGGGGAAATCTAATTGTGCATATTCATATTGGAGTACTCTGGTAATTTTTTCATTCTACAATGTTTTGGATATGTGAACAAGTCATTTCTACTTCTTAGTACATTATGCTTTTGCAAACCGAAATGGGTTCCTTTAAGTAGTATCTTCTCACTGATCCTTCCTTCAGTGGACAGGAATAATTACCGAGACTCTGCTTTTCAATGCAAAATGCTTATTTGCATAGGCTCACTGAGATTCTGGCCTCCTTTTATTCCTGCCAGAATATAATTAGAAAAATCAGCTGTGCAATCAAGACTTGGCTGTAGTGCCATATTTGAGAATGAATTTAATTTAATTGCATATTCAAAACCCACAATTAAGGAGATAGAGTTTCACTTCATATATGGGACCAATGTCTAGAAAGTTCTCCCGGGAAACTGGCATAGTAATAAGATTGTGGTCATTACAGAAAGCAACTTTTTAGGAACCTCAGTATATTTTGGACATTTAAAAGACAGGAATTCCATCATTTGTACAATACACCAAGCTTGCTAGATATACATCTTACAATATGAATACCTTGGGCTTGTTCCTATCTTGAAATAGGAACAAATAATAGAGACTCTCAAAATCCTAAGCCTATATTATTGATGAAATTGCCACGTAATATTTCATTCTTTGGCCTTACTAGCTGCTCAACACAGTATCCCTCTGTATTTAATGAGTATTGCTAAAGAAGACATACATGTGTTATTCTTGCCGAATCAGAAAAATGAATTAAGGCTAGACCTTTTTGTGCTTAAATGGTTTTCGAATTATTTATGATTGTAAGGAAGGCCTGTCAGACTACCCAAAATTTATAAATCAAGAGAAAGGATGACCACATGTCTTTTTCAGTCTCATTCTGGATCAAAGTCTAATACCCTTTCCTCCCCTCCTCAGCCCGAACAACAAAAGTGTCCCCTTCTCTCCAGTATCATATGATTATTGTAACTATACCATAACACGAGCTTGTCTATTTGAGATGCAAACAATCGCTCCCTTATAGAGAAAGTGACTGGGTTGTTTTGTCCCCTAGTGGTGTAGCTGTTGGGCTGTGATCCTCAGGTCAGTAGTTTGAAAGCACCAGCAGATTACAGGAGAAATAGGAGGCTTCTATTCCCGCAAAGAGTTAAAGTCTTTGAAACCCACAGGGGAAGTTCTACCCTGTCCCATAGAATCCCTACAAGTCAGCATTGCCTTGATGGCAGTGAGTTTGGATTTTGGAGGGCATTTGCCCAAAGGGATTCAATGGAATAGTGATTAGGCACTCAGTTGCCAACCACAAATTCAGGGGATGATTTCCACCAGCCACTCTGCAGCATAAAGACCTAGGGATTGGCTCTGGTGTACTACAGCATCGGAAATCCTGTAAGGAGTTCTACTCTGTATTGCAGGGACACTGTCAGCTGTAACTGATTCAAAAGCAATGGACTTTAGACACTGACCAGTTTTGTGTCTGATTTAAGCTTCTTTTAGTATGTCTTTATTAACTGACTACATAAATTTGTTTAATGCTTTCTAAAGCTACTTAAGCTTTCTGCTAATTACCTCATTAATTCATTAGATATATTTTTAATATTTTCACTATATATCCATGTAAGAGTCATGATTTTAATTTTCTAAAAAGTACACTTTGGTAGCATATTAGTTTGCAAGACTTGGAGTACAGACATACTATTAGCTCCTAAGTACTAAATAAGAGTAAGTAAAAAAATATTGTTATTGAGTTCTAGTTCATACATACACTCATTTACTGTAAAGTCAATATATTTGAACACGTATCTACAATCAATGGATGGCTGTAGCTAAGTTCTCTTATTACACATGTATTAGTGTCACTACAGTAGAAACATAGGGATTTCTACTCCATAAAGAGTTACAGTCTCAGCACCACCACCAACCCTAGGGAGGCAATTCTGCTCTGTCTGATAGGGTTGTTATGAGTTGGCATGGACTCAATGGCAATGAGTGAGAGAGCAGTGTCATTAGAGTGAATTTACAAAAATGTCCAATCAAAACAGTGACTTTTACGGCAATAGGCTGAGCCTACGAAATTCAAGGCAGAGAAGTCAGCTAAGAAAGTTATGGAAGCTGTTGTTTGAGATTTCAAAGGGGTATTTTTGACAGATCATAGGAGCTCATTATGAAGAAGTCATAAGAAAAAAAAAGAACTACTAAGGAAATGTTTAGGTAAATTGTGTTTGGGATCCCCCCCCCCCCCCATCACTAGGAAGGGCTGTCTTTCAAGCATTTTGTTGGGAAACTTTATCCCATCCACTCTAATTTTGTTTGTCTTGTTTTGCCACATCTTTGGGCTTATTTTTTCTCCCAAAACTCAGAGAATATTTCCAGAAGCCCAGTTTAAATCCCTTTACCCAACTCATCCATCCAGGAAATACCGACTCACAGTGACACAAGAGGTCAAGGTAGAGCTGCTCCTGCAGGTTTCTAAGACTGTAACTCGGTACAGGCGTAGAAAAGCCCATCTTTTTGCTGCACCGTAGCTGGTGGTTTCGACTGCGAACCTTTGGGTTAATAGCCCAACACATAACCACTACTCCATTAGGGTCCTGGGTATGAACCCCTAGAGGATGCCAAGACTATTGCTTTGCTGTGCTATAACTGAACTATTGAATTGTATGATACATAAGTTATATACCAATAAAAATATTTTTAAAGATCTCCAGAGAAGATACTGTTGTTGTCCAGTGTCATTGAGTCAGTTCCTACCCATGGTGACTCTATGCACAACAGAAAGAAATACTGCCAGGCTTGTACCATCATCCCAGTTGTTCCTTTGCCTCAGCCATTTTTACAGCCACTGTGCCAATCTGTTCCCTTAAGAACCTTCCTCCGTTTTTTCTGGCCCTCTCCAGGGAATGGTGTGGCCAGTTCCAATAAATGGCAGCTACTCTAAGGTCTGGAAAATTTAGAAGAGTCTTTATTCAGTCTTCATTGGGCTTGCAGGAAGCTAAAAGCGTCCCCAAACTGCAGCTGCCAGAGAAATTACTAGAAGCTTATAAACACAAAGATCATTTATCAAAGGCTTTCCTAGGAAGCAAGCAAGGGTACCAAAAGCAATATTAGAAAAATTAATGTTAACATTTTTAGATGAAAGAATTTGGTAATATTCGTGACCCAAAAAACAACAACCAACCAACCAGCCAAACAAACAAAAAACCACCCCCACAAACTGTAATAGTAAAATTTATTATAGCACCCTGGTTAACAAAAATAAGAATGATAAGATTAATTTTAACATTCTAATTAAAACATAAAAAATAACAACATTAAAGAATAACAAGATTAATTATAATGTCCTGTTCCCAGGCACGCATGAGTACATTTTTTTAAAACAAGCACCAGCAGGGCTTTCTGAGATAGGAGCTGGGAGCGAGCAGGTCACCTAGCAGTCAAGAAAAATGGAGTTACTTTGATCAGCTTGCCTCATTCCCTAATGTCCTTATTTGGGAATCAAATCATTGATTCATTAGAAACTTCCTCTGGATTTTGTGCTGTGTTAGTCTGTGTTGACCAGAGATACTCATGTGTGTGTAAGAGAGAGCAATTGTATATTGAGAAAACATCCCAGTCCAGCCCAAATCAAGTCCATATGTCCGCTATTAGCCTACATGTACAATATCAGTGTATAAATTCCTCTTCACCCTCATACAACACATGTGATGATGCCGAATGCAGGAAGATCACAAGTCAGTGGACACAAAGTCCTGTGGCTCCAGTGAGCTCCAGAGCTCTGGCTGACATCAGCATAGCTTTGTGTGTCTTGTCCACAGGAATGTGAATAAGACACAGAGTGTGTCCTGCCTCCACAGAGGAAGAAAATGTTCCCAGGCCCCTCATGAGAAAGCCACTCCCACAAGGAGGGATCAATCAGGCTACAACCTGATTGACAGGCTAGACTTCACCCTTTCATTTTTTTTTATCAAGTTGGCATAAAATTGTGTAACTAGAACATAGGCTATGGTCCTTAACACCATAAGCTTAAAAGCTCCTATAGTTTTGCATGAATTTCCCTAATGCATTAATAATTCATGGTCCTATCAAAAGCACCAGTATTAATAATAATAGGGAACCGGCAAGGCCAGTAATTAAGATTGTGACCCAGGGAGACTGACTAAACAATTTGGGGTACCAGTTACCTGTAGATGCCATTTTCTGCCACCTTTCCTTCACACTTTTGCAGAAGAAGGTGAATTCCAGTTTTGTTTGCATAAAAGCAGCATTCTTCTCCAAGGGCAGAGAGTAGTCCACCTTGTTTAAGGAATAACAAATCAAGACTTTGTCTATCCTTCAAGGCTACTTCAGCTAAGGACTCAATCTGTTCTGACAGTTGTGGAATGGCAGCCTCTAGTTTGATAAGATCAGCACTAACGAGGGTGGAGAGGCCATTTAGACCAGGACCCTAGATGCATGTACAGAAATACCTGCAGCTGTAGAACCTGCAATACCTAATCCTTTGAGAAAAGGAATTAATATTTGGGCTCATTTATGTCTAGAATTTTGGGGAGCAATGATCAATCCCTTCATTTCAACAATATGAGGTAGCAAACACACTAAAGTTCGAAGCCTCGGGGTTTTGAAACTTTAAACGCTTAAGTAGACAAGCAGTAAGGCCAGAAAGAACAAGAAAACCAGGTTTCTGGAGGGAGACTTAAAGCATGCTTGTGACCCATTGCAACACATTTCATTGTTTGATTACAGTATGCAGGGCGCCTTGAGATGTGAGTGGGGAGTTCAGGGAGTAAGTTCATTCACCTTGACCACAAGCAGAGTTGTGAGGAAGACGGCAGAGGGCTCTTTTCAATGTGGTGTAAGTCCAGTGGCTATGAACTGAGTGGACATGAGTTGGAAGGGGTGCACACGTAGGCTGCTTCTTGGTGGCAGGAGCAGTGCTTCCCTCAGGAGGCTGTGGAGCTGGTGGTGGATGAGCTGCAAGGTTTGCAGGGACTTCAGCAAATTATGATTATGAATCTCTTTAACTAGAAATAATAAATTTGAAATGTACAGCCTTATTTAAGCGTAATATTTTATGTTAGCAAAACATAAATATTTCATATTTTCATGTATGAAAACTTGTAAGTCAGCTACTGTATGTCTTTATTTCCCCAGTTTTGTGTATTCAATTTCTATACTGCCCACTTATATAAATCCAGAGTTCCCTCGTGGCTCTACATTTTTCCAGCTTTAGGCACAAACCACCAATGCAAAATTCAAAAATCCAACAACCCCCTATGCAAGCGTCTTCTAATGCAGTGCTTCCCAACCTTCCTAATGCTGTGACCCTTTAATACAATTCCTCATGTTGGTGTGACCCCCAACCATAAAATTATTTTCATAGATACATCATGACTGTAATTTTGCTACTGTTATGAACCACTGTTCTAATGCAAATGTGCTAAGTATTTACAGAGAAGTGGGTGAGGCTTGTTTTTTCAGAGCCTTCTTTTCAGGAATGTCCTAACCAATTTAAAGAACCAATTTTAATGGCTGAAGGCAACTAGCTCAGGCAGCAGCACACTGGTAGAATCACCTAAGAGCAAGAGAGAGGGGGGAGGGCATTGCAGAGCCATTTATCTCTTTGCCCTCCAATCAAATGGTGACCTGATGAATCCCACATGTTCCTATTGGCCAGGTCGGCAATATAAAGCTAACTATTACAAGGAGCAAGGACTAAACTGCAAAGCAGAACACAGAGTTAGCACCTGCTAATGCTCTCTGTCCCCCACAGGTGAGAGGAGGGGGGCCGCTGCCTGTGGGAGGGCTTTTTGGAGAAGCTGCAGGAAAAATGTCAGAGACACTGAGCAGCCCAAAAGTGTGACCCAAAACACATAAAAGAAGCCCAGAGAGACCTTTTGGAGCAGAGTCCTCTCCTTGGGGACAGCAAACATTAGTCCAAGAGTTTAACAGAGAAGAATGGGATCCCAGATTGCAAGAGGAAGGAGCAAGCAAGCCTTTCAAAGAAGAGTTTAACCTTCTCAGTCCAGCAGAGACAAAGGTGGGGGAGGGGTTTCCATTAGAGGTGTTTGCCTGGCCGGCAGGCTAGACCTTCAATTAGGTTGCATCAAATTACAAACACTCGCTTACACAAGAGTAACAAAGAGCTTTATATAAAACAATAATTGTATATTGAGAAAACATGCCAGCCTAGTTCAGATCACATCCATAAGTCTGATATTAGCCCATATGTCTGATACTACTCAATAAATTTTAGATTCACACAGCACATGTAATGATACAGAATGCAGGAAGATCATAGGCCAGTGGTGGAAAGTCTTGTGGATCCAGTGGCAGTGG
This sequence comes from Tenrec ecaudatus, assembly GCF_050624435.1. Classification (NCBI taxonomy): domain Eukaryota; kingdom Metazoa; phylum Chordata; class Mammalia; order Afrosoricida; family Tenrecidae; genus Tenrec; species Tenrec ecaudatus. Next base: position 73,963,385 of record NC_134532.1, read on the forward strand.
AAGCATCTCAATGCTAGTGTGAGCCTCCATGGGTCTCCTCCAGCTCTCTGAGTGTCCCAATAGCAGGAAAGGGAAGGCAGAATGTGTGTATGAGTCTTACCTCTGGGGGAAGACAGGAGTTCCCAGAATCCTCAGGAGAAGGCCATGCCCACACATAGACTTTATTAGCTATTGCCTGATTGAGAGACTAGACTCCACCTCTTCGCTCAAGTTGATAGGAGATTATGTAATTGCCACAATATTCTTTAGATCAAAACAGGGTATATCTATTACCAACCCCCACCCCCCAACAAAAACACATTTTACCAGGATTAAATATATCATCCTGGTTAACAAAATAAGATTAGTAAAATTAATTTTAACACTCTGATTGCAATATCAAAAAAGAACCATATTTAAAGAATAACAAGATTAATTACAAGGTCCTGATCCTGGGCATGCATGAGTACATTTTAAAAGCAATCACAAGCAGGGCTGTCTGAGATGGGAGGCGAAAGAAAGCAGGTCATCTAGCAGTCAACAAAATGGGGTTACTTTGGTCAGTGTGCCTCAGTGTCTCCTGACAATATGTCCAAAATATGTAAGACGTGCATCCAGTGCTTCATCAGCTTATTGAAACATTTCAGTGGATATTCCATCAGTTCCTGGAGTCATATTTTTGGTTAATGCTTTCAATTCAACTTGAACTTCCTCCTCCAGCACCATTGGTTCTTGCTCATATGCTATCTCCTGAAATGATGGAAAGTCAACTAATTATTTTTAATATAGTGGCTCCATGTATTCTTGCTATTTTCTTTTGATACTCCCTGCATCCTTCAACATTTTATCAATAGAATCTTTCAATATTGAAACCCAAGGCTTGAATTTTTCTTGGGTTCTTAGTTTAAGCATGCTGACTGTGTTCTTTCTATTTGCATTTATAGCTCTAAATCTGTGCACATTTCATTCTAATATTTGACTTTGTCTTCTCAAGCAACCCTTTGGAATTTGGGGTTCAGCTTTTTGACTCCATCATTATGCCATTTCTTTAGCTACTCTATTACTAAGAACACGTTTCCGAGTGTCTTCTGATACTCTTTTGTTTTCCCCTGTCTTTTGAAAGATTTTTTGCTTTCTTCATGAATTGTGTTCCTGATGTCCTCCCACAGCTCATCAGGTCTCCTTTCATTAGTGTTTAATATGTCAAATCTGTCCTTGAGATGTTCAAAACTCAGGTGGGATGAGTTTAAGGTCGTATTGTGGTTCTTGTGGACTTGTTTCCATTTTCTTCAGCTTCAATCTGAACTTTCAAAGGAGCAACCTACAGTCTGTTTAATAATCAGTCCCTAACTTGATTTTAGCTGCTGATATTGAACTTCCACATAATTTCTTCCCACAAATGTAGTCAATTTGATTTCTATGAATTCCATCTGGAGAAGTCCATGTGTATATTTACTTTTTGTATGGTTGGAAAGGGAATTTGCTATGAACAAGTTGTTTGCCTTAAAAGTTTTATCATGTAATTTCCACCTTCCTTTCTAGCACCATTTCTGAATTTTCCAACTACTGTTTTTCTTTGTTTTCAAGTTGTGCACTCTAATCATTGGTAATTATCAATGCATCTTGATTGCATGTTTGATCAATTTCTGAATGAGTTATTGGTGGAATTCTTTAATGTTTAATAAATATTTCACCCAATAAATGTTTTATTTTAGTTGCTGTTTTAGCACTTATGCATATGTACAAGCACACACGTTTTTATTTGGTATTGAAAACATCAAAAGTAGCAACTGCCCTTCTAATGTCTTCCTCCTCCAAGGAACAAATATTACTGTTGAATTTACAAAAGCCATTGATGCTAATATAATCCTGAGATCTAGAATATTATATCTTATAACTAATGACTATAAGACTTCATTATTACAATTGTCTTACTAATTACCATTGTCTCAAAAGTGACCCCAGTTAGTATCAGAAGAAACATGATATGTAATAGATTCTTCCCAATATTACCTTCACAGTTTGAAATCATGTAAACTCAAAATTGGAAGGCGCTTTAAAGCAACCTATTTCCATCTTTGTCTATTTGTACTGGAAGGCTTAAGTGAATTTGTCAGCATGTACTCAGCTGACACACAAAAAGTGACAACTGGAAAAGGATGTCACAACAAAGCCTTATCTTTGGAGCATAACGATCATGACCTGGCTCCTTGTTTGAAGCTATGTCCTGTCTGAAAACAGAGGGGATAAACAGTTAGGCAGAGATTCACATGATCTATAGTCTAACCTAGAGCTTATAGGGTATTGGTATTTTATTTGGTTTTCCCTTTACTGCTTAGCAATGAAAGTCTCAAAGCAGTAGCAGAAGCAAAATAAGGTATTGACGACATAAAGGAGCAGAAGAGATCATAATGTCCAAAGTTCTGCTCATGCTTTAGGGGTTCAGAGACAACTCTCGCCTATGAAAGGTGCTTAATATTTCTACAGTCATAAACATACATAATCAAGTTGACATTTTTAAACTTATTTGATGATAGCGATGATGCTTATGACCATCAGTTGGGTGTTTACTCTCAGTCATACACTATTCTAAGTAGTCTCCAGTATTAAACCACTACTCTTTATAACGCTCACATGACACGTGTGTTATAATGAAGCACGTTTTCAGATGAGGACACTCAAGTTCTACAGGATTATGACCTTGCATAAAATGAAATTATTCTGCACTTGCTCGCATAAGTACCAGGCTGCTGTCATCAACTGCACTGTTCCCGAAGGTCGCTGCCTCTAGCTACTTATGTGTCACTTCCCCTCTCAATTTAAGCACCTAGAGTTGGGTCAACCCATTGCTGGCAACTTTAGGCACAAGCATCAGTGACTAGGTGTAAGCTTAGAACTCAGCACAACTCCCTATACTTTAAGCCAGTCAGTCACTTGCTTTCTTTCGCTTGTTCCCTATAAGACTCCAGAAGGACTCCATTCTTACTCACCTTCTCTACTGTCCCTTTGTTATATTGTAGTGGTTTGCCTGTGGCTGACCTGCTGAAAGCTAATTTACCAGTATTTCAAAACCAGAAGGGTCACCCAAGTTGAACAAGTTTTCGCAGAGCTTTCAAACTAAGAAGTTTCCGCAGAACTTTCAAACATTAGAATGAAGTAAAAAGCAAGTACACTTCTGAGAAGAATTGATGCATTTGGATTTTGGTGTTAGTGAAGAATAGTGAAAATACTATGAATTGCCATAAATAAATGATTATGTCTTAGAGGCAGTTCAGCCAGAATATCCTTAGCCTCGAGGATGATGAGACTTCATTTCCTATACTTGGGATAAGTTATGAAGAAAGACCAGTCCCTGGAAAAGAATTGCATACGTGGTAGAGGGTCAACCAAAATGAGGAAACCCCTTAAGGAGATGGATTGACACAGCAGCTGCAATAATTGGCTCAAACACAAGCACTGGAATGCGGACAATGTAGAACCGGGCAGCATTTTTTTCTGTTGTACACAGGCCCACCGCCTGGGGACAATTGACTTCTCTTATCCAGCCACAGCCTTGGTATTATTGAGCGTGGTGTAACTCAGGAATGACCTACTCTTCGTATAAATTGACAGTGTATGGAAGCCAGCTGACTTCTGTTGGATTTGGATTTTGCATCTGCTTCATTGGCCTCCAATAATATGGCCTGCCAATCCCAGAAACCACTAGTGGACTGCCAATCTTGGGTGTATTCGGTCAACGTCAGATTCATTCAGCATGGCGTCCACTAGCCTGTGGTCTTCCTACTTCATCTTCCTGATCCATCAGCCCCGATAGCTACACGAGTCAGGAGAAGTCTTCAGTTTGCATCTGACCAACCGATGTAAATCAGACTCCACTGATCCACTTCCGCAACTGTGTTAGAATTGATGCATTTAAATTCTGGTGCTGGCGAAGGGTATGGAAAGTACCATGGGCTGCCAACACAATGCAAACAAATCTTGCATCCAGAATGTTACTCCAAGGCTTGCAGGATGGTGTCTCCAGTATATTGGTCAGGTTATCAAGAGAGATCAGTGCGTGGAGAAGGACATCTAGCTTGGTAAAACTGAGTGGGGAGTGAAATGAGGAAGGCTCTCAACAAGAAAAATGAACACAATGGTTACAACAGGAGGATGAAACATAAGAAACATTGTGAGGATGATGAGGGGTCAGGTGGTATTCCGTTCTGCTGTACACAGGGTCTCCACAAGTGGCAACTGACCCAATGGCACCTAATAGCAACAGCAACAACTGTGTGAGTCATTTCTTTCTCTATCCATAAGCACAAGAGTTGCTGGTTTTGCTTCTCTAGAGAACTTAGCCTAACACACTAGGTTTCATGAGTTCCTCTCCCTGTCTTTAAATCCAATTTGCACATAAGTCAGACCAGTTAGGTACTTTTTATGGCTAATGTTTAGAAAAATATTGTCTTAATTTATAGTATATATTCTTTCTGTTCATATAACTTTTTACAATCACATGAGTATTCTATTGAATTAATATGGCATCATTTGTATATATTTTTGAATATTGAAGGACTTGTTGGTTGCTTCTGATTTGATCATTATGAATAAAGTTGCTATGAACGTTTGTGTTCAAGTTTTTCTGTGGACATACATTTTCACATATTGACAATGGTTTGGATAGTTATGTTTTGTATTAACTTGGCTGGGCCAGGATCCCCATGTTATGTCCTAACACAATGTAACTGACTCCATAATGGGATGAGCTGTGATCAGTCACATTGCTGTAAGATTAGAGGCAAGAGTACAATCTGCTCTCATCACAGTCCTGAAGCAATTGAAAGGAAGTTTCTGTAGAGGTGTGGCTTTTCCCTATGTAAGTAGACACTGCGGAAAAGCTTACTTGCTTCTTGCTCTGGATCCTGCATCTGCTTCACTGACCTTTATTTCTTTGGACTTGAGTCCTGCCTTATTACCTGAGCGTCTTCAGCAGCCTGCCATCTGAATTATTGGCCGAATTCATTCACCTCTGCAGTCACCAAAATGTTGCTTTCTGGATGACGTTGGGTTCACTACAGCTGTGTGAGTCAGAAGTCTCCCACCTAACCACCTAACCCAGAGACTTGGAACCTACTTGGATTTGGATTTGGACTTGAGCGCTTCTACAACTGTGTCAGCCATTTTCTGGATGTGAATTTCTTACCATATGTACAAAAACAAGCCTCACTGCTTTTGTTTCCTTGAGAACCTTGCCTAACACATGAGGTGCCATGAGTCGCAATCAACTCCATAGCATAAGACAAGTATGTTTCGCTTTTTGCTTATTTAATTTTATTTTACTTGCTGTTGAAACTTCTGATTTGACCTTTAATCTATGTGTGTCATTCTGGGTTGACTAGAGAAACAAATTTATGGATACTGATATGTGCATCAGAAAGAGCTTTATATACAAGAACAGGTGGATACTGAGAACACATCCCATCCCAGTCCAGTTCAAGTCCATAATGTGTCCAACACCAATCTGTAAAGTCCTCTTCAGACTCACAAAACACATGCAATGATGCTGAATGAAGGAAGATCGCAGGCCAGCGAGTGGGAAGTCTTGTAGATCCGGTGGCATTGTAAGCATCTCAGTGCTGGCAGGGGTCTCCATGTGGATTTTCTAGGTTCTGGCTGCATCAGGGTAGGTCCATGTAACCTCCTCAGGGATGGTTCACAGGGAGTCAGCCTTGTGTCTTTTCAGTAGAGGGTCTCCAAGGGAATGAGTTGAGAAAGAGGTGTCTCCTGCTTCCAAGGAGGAAAATACAGGAGTTCTCAGTATTCTTAGGAGAAAACCATTCCCATACAGTGGCCTCATTGGCTAAGAATCGACTGACAGACTAGACTCCACCCCTTCAATCTTAATCCCCTTTAGTCCCAAATTTGATACCAGATTATGTAACTACCACACTATGCTATATTTAAGATTTATTTAATTTTCAAACCCACAGTTTATCATCTTGTGGTGGCTTAAATGTAGCTATGATGCAGGAAAAAATGTACAGCTACTTTAAATACTAACAGGGACACCCCTGGTGATCAGGTTTCAACAAGCTTCCATATTAAGACAGACTAGAAAGACAGATCTAGAAATCTACTTTTCAAAATAATAAAAGCAAACAAACAAATACTTATCTTCCACAATATGATCAACTCTACCTTTCCAATCTTTTCTTCAATTAGTTCTCAATCCCTCTGGCTCATCCCAAGACCCATTGCAAATTCAGCCTCATATTTCCAAACTCATTGTATTGTTGAAGCTCTCCTTTGATTTTAAATCTTTCTTCTTCCTCAACAACCAATCATATTTTCCATATTTTTCCTTCATCTCCAGAGTTATGCAAATGCCTTTCTCTTTGAACCATTATGAAAATAGTGATCATCCTAAAGTTAGTATTTTCTTTACTGTTTTAGTTACATAGCTCTTCCTTTCTATTATTTGCAAGCTCTTGAAAGCAAAGAGTAGGTAATATTTTCCCTTTAAAATGCTTTTCAACAGATTGGTAACAGTTACCTTATTTAATGTAGTTACATCTGAGATGAGAAAGTATGCATTTCCTCTGTCTTTCTGTATCAGGACGTATATCTGAATTTGAAATGGTAAACGAAAAAAGAAGCACGGATGCTAGAGATAAAATATTTGTTCAAGCTTTACCTGAAGACACTGTAGTTGGGCAGCCTCACAAAGATAACTAAGAAGCCTTGACCTTGAGGAATAGCTAATACAAAAAGTGATGACTAGGTATCCAAACCTCCAGATTCTCCACTGCTAGCAAATCTGTCTGTCTGGGTATGTCCAATGGTAGTCCTTATTACAATATCCGCAACAGATAATTGCGTGTAATGAGGTTATTGAAAGTTTGGTGTTGGCTTCAAGACTAACATCACCCCCTCGGGTTCAAACTCATTAGATATTTTCTCTTGGGTGTTTCATAATGAGCACGTGCCTTGGGGCCAGTAAACAGGTAGTCCACATGGGATGCGGGGACCTGAGGGACTTAGGCGCCATTACTGCCAAGGCCTATACTTCTGTAACCTAGACAATCCGTAGCCTAGACAAACCTAGACCATCACTTCCGAGTGGAAAAATAAACAGATGAAAGGGATAGAATATACGAAGCTAATACTGTGGGAGCTGAACTTCTGCATACCTGTGAAGCTCATTTAGAGTGAGCTATCAGAGAAAATTCAGTTGAAAAGTTTTTGCTTTTGAAAAAAAAAAAGTGAAGGCCATCATTTTCGTTTTTCTATTTCTTTTGTCTGAGTTTGCGTTCACTGCACTGAGCAGGTCCCCGTTAACAATGAATCATTCGGCAAGAGAACATTTTCTATTTTGCTTTTGTAAAAAAGATTTTGTAGTCAGTCATCTTTGAAAGCTCAATGAATGTTTTGCTCTGCCCAGTTTAAGTGAGCCCACCTTATAATAACTCTTTTTTTCTACCATTTTATCAAGTTTAAGGGAAGCTTTGCATCTCTTCTTCCTTCCTTTTTCTGTGTTTTCTTGCTACAGTCATTCATGCCATCGTGAATTAATGTAAAATATAATTAAAATAATATAAAATAAAATATAACAGACACACAAATGAGTTAGAGTCTTGCCCATAAGAACTTTGCAGTCTATCATGTGCTATGGGTGCACCCGATCTAAGAGGTATTCTAAAGAAAGTACTGATTGTTTTACCTAGTTGGGGTACAGAACATTTTAATAGAAAGGGTTATTAATGAGTGAACACTTAGACATTGTACATGTGTTTATTAAGCAGACCAATAGGTTAAAAAAAGTCTTTGATTGAAGAAGCAAGGTAATTCTTTAGCAATATCAACATAGTACATTAGGGACACCACTGGTCATTAGTTATAGAGACAGCTAAGGGTATAGGTAGATTATGGCAAGAGATAAGCCTGGAATTTCTCAGAGTCTGATAAATTTACCATCATTCTTATAAGAACATTTCCCTTTTCTCTTTAATTGTACCGGTTCTTTCCGTCATTTTATTAATATGCACATAAATCTAGTGTGAATGTGTTTTCTCTGACCTTAAATGAACTTGTCCACATCATCTTTTCTTCATTTTGTACCTCGTATTTGCTCGAATTCTAATACCTATGATTGGCCTTCTTTAGCAAATTCTTTATTGCCAGGTATATTTAGTGGCTATATGAAGTTTCAGAACTCAAAAACTAAAGTAGTCACTGACATCTAGTCAATTCTGACTCATAAAGTCCATGTAAGACAGGGTGTACCTGCCCCATATGAGTTTCCAAGACTTTAATTCTTTACAGGAGTAGAAAGTCTCATCTATTTCCTGAGAAGCTGGTGGGGGTTTTGAACAACTGACCTCGTGGACAGCAATCAAGCTGCGTAACCACCAGGACTCCTAGTAAAGGTCAAAAGACACCTTAAGTGAATACTCCAGAACTCTATCTTTCTTGAGTACTAGTGAAAAGAAGTGGACATGAGTATTACCAATATATTAGTGCCTGTAGTTATTATTTCCATTTATAATAGAGTGAGATTCATATCTACCTATTTATGTTACTTCATTTCCAGAAAATAATTTAATGTTTTTTTCCTCCAATTTGGCCAGACTAAATAATGGAATATAAAGAATCATGGCATAATTCGTAAAAGCCCAAGTAAAAAGGATCACAGAAAGAGAGGCTATTCTATCCTTACTGGAGGAATGTTCACTGGGAGAAGTCTCTGATTTCTGATGCGGAGAAACAAGCCAGGGTGATACAATGAGGATCTAGAGGAGCCAATAGGGCTTCAAATCACAAGACAGGAGGGTAGTTGCTTTGCGTTCCAATCAAACTAGTTTTTAATAAGAGAAACCCTAGGTAATTGCTCTAGAGTGAGTTGAATAGAAATGTATTTTGCTTCTATTTTTACTATTTTTCTGTTAAAGACAATGGCTTCTCCACAACCAGACTAGGTCAGAATGGCTGCAATGTATTTAGTGCCCACTGTGACTTTCCAAGAACACTATACTGGTCTTACAGCTATGTAGTGCTTCTAAATCTAGCTCTTCCTATAGTTCCCTGTATCAAATTATATCATTTTCTCTTACTAGATTAAAAAATCAAGACTTAACGAATCTATAACTTGGCTCAAATCACATAATGTGGCTCTCAGGAAGATTGGTATATAATTGCAGACCCCAAATTTATGACCTTATTGATTCTAGCCAGTGAGGTAAGTAGGATTCTATTTGGATAGAGGTGGAAGCATTGATACATATTAGAAGAAATTCATTCTGAATCTAGAGGACATATTCACACGATAAGCTGGAAAGAACTTGCCGTTAGATTTGCATTTATTTCATACAAAAAATGTCTTCTTCCTCAGATGGTCACTTGTAACCATGTGCCCCTGAATACAGAATGTCCACATTGGAGAATAATTGAGCCGTGACTGTCCTCAGGAGATCTTATTTTCCAAGTTTTCTCATTTACATGCTATTTAGCCAACTTAATTTAATATCCAATACCCTCCCAATCCTGTTATTGAACTTTAATCTTTATGTGATATTTGTGCCCATCTGAAAAAAATCTAAAGGATATTGATGTAATCATATACAATTTTTATATAACCACCAAAAGTTGTAAGTATTTATTTCAGAAGCACAAAAAATGTCCTGGATATATTAGCTTCTAGTCTTCAGTGCACATAATATTTATCCAGATATCATATTTTTATTTCTATTTTTCAGAAAATTAAACTCAAAGTCTTGGTGAACAATAATTTGGTCAGAATCCTGAGTCATTTTAGAGTGGATGTCCAAAATCTAGAGGTGTTACTAGAGACATAATAATTTTATAAAATATTTAAAAGTAAGCGGGCATCTAACTGAGAAGCATGAAAGCCCACATGGAAGAAGCACACCAGCTTGGCTGACCACGAGGTGTAGAAGGGACCAGTTATCAGATATCAAAGAACTAAAAATAATATCAGTGGGTGCCCAACTTCCTGATACGATCACTGAAAACAAACATGTGCATAAGAAAATGTGGTAAAGAAAGCTAATGGTGCCCGGCTATCAAAAGATGTAGCATATGGGGTCTTAAAGGCGCAAAGATAAACAAACGGCTATCTAGCTCAGAAGCAACAAAGCCCACATGGAAGAATTACACCAGCCTGTCTGACCACAAGGTGCAGAAGGGACCAGTTATCAGATATCAAAGAACTAAACATCATATCAATGGGTACCCTCCTCCCTGATATGATCAATGAAGACAAACGTGTGCATAAGCAAATGTGGTGAAGAAAGCTGATGGTGCCCGGTTATCAAAAGATATAGCATCTGGGGTCTTCAAGGCTCAAAGATAAACAAATGGCCATCTAGTTTAGAAGCAACAAAGCTCATATGGAGGAAACATATCAACCTGTGTGACCACAAGCCGTCAAAGGGTTGTGGGGAGGAGATGAGCCAGTCAGGGTGCGGGGTAGCAACAATTAAACATATAACTTTCCTCTAGATCTTAAATGCTTCCTCCCCTGCCCCCCCCATCATGATCCCAATTCTACCTTACAAATCTGGCTAGACCAGAGGATGTACATTGGTACAGATAGCAAATGGAAACAGAGGGAATCCAGGACTGATGACTCCTCCAGGACCAGTGATGAGAGTGGCCTGGAGGGTGGAGAGAATGTGGGGCAGAAAGGGGGAACTGATTACAGGAATCTACATATAGCCTCCTCTCTGGGGGGTGGACAGCAAAGAAGAAGGCAGAGGAGACATCAGACAGTGTAATATATGGCAAAATAATAATAATTTATGAATGATGAAGGGTTCATGAGGTAGGAGGGAGTCAGGAGGGAGGGGGAAATGAGCAGCAGATATTAAGGGCTCAAGTCAAAGGCAAATGTTTGAGAATGATGATGGCAACAAATGTACCTATGTTCTTGACCCAATGGATGGATGGATGGCTTATGATAAGAATTGTACAAGCCCCCAATAAAATGATCTTTTTAAAGTAATAATTACCACAGTAACTGATTTGAGTAGAATACAGTATATTTTCATGTAAATAACTAATTTAAATATGTAATAAACTAAATCAATCAATGTAAAATAAAATAGTTTCACAAAAGTAACAGCCTTGTATTTTATTGATTGTACAAAGGCATTTGACTGTGTGGGTCATAACAAACTGAATAGGCTTGAGAAGATGGGAATTGCAGACCTCTCCCTTGTGTCCATGTGGAACCTGTGCAAGAATCAAGTAGCATTTGTTCAGATAGAACAAGGACCTACTGCATGGTTTAAAATCAGGAAGGTGTGTGTCAGGATTGTATCCTCTCACCATGCTTATTCCATCTGTATGCTGAGCAACTCTTCAGAGAAGCTTGATTACATGAAGAAGAATGTGGCTTCAGGATTGGAAGAAGGCTTATTAACAAACTGAGGTGTACAGATGACACAACCTTGCTTGCTGAAAGTGAGAAGGGCTTGAAGCACTTGCTGAGGAAGATTAAGAACTGTAGCCTTCACATGGATTACAACTCAATGTCAAGAGAACCAAATTTCTCACAAGTAGATCAACAGGTAACATCACATTAAACAAAGAAAAGATTGAAGTTGTCAAAGATTTTGGATCCGCAATCAATTCATATCGAAACAGCAGTCAAGAGATCAAAAGATGTGTTGCACTGGGTAAATCTGCTATACAATACCTTAAATTGTTGAAAAGCAAAGGATGTTACTTTGAGGCCTAAGCTGTACCTGATCCAGGTGATAGTATTTTCAATTGTCTCACATGCATGTGAAAGTTGGACATTCATTAAGGAACACATGAGAAGAATCAGTGAATTTGAATTATGGTGCTGGTGAAGAATATTGGAAGTACCACGGACTGCCAATAGAATAATCAAATGTGTCTTGGAAAAAGTACAACTTGACTTGCTTCTTAGAAGCAAGGATGATGCGACTTTATCTCAAGTACATTGGGCTTGGTAGAAGGGGAGACACTCCCTGGAAAGGGCCTAGGCTTGTTAAAGTGGAGGGACAACACAAGGTAGGAAGACCGTCAAAAGAGGGATGGACTTGGGGGCTGAAACAATGTGCTCAAACATCACTGCAGCCATGAGGATGGGGCAGGACCCAGGACTATTGTGTTGCTTTGTACATAGGGTCGTTACAAGTCAACACCCACCTGATGGCACCTAAATACAACAACAGCAGCATCTGAAGCAGCAGGAAGTCCATTGCTCCAGTCACTCTGTCAATCAATCTTTATGAAGGTGTACCTCTACTTTATCAAGTATGATGCTCTTCTTTGGATATTGGTCCCTCCTGATTACGTGTCCAGAAACATGAAAGAAATATTCACCATCCTTGCTTGAAAGGAACATTATGAACTTCTTCTAAGACATATTTCTTCATTCTTCCTGAAGTCCATGGTATATTTAGTAAACCAACTGAATTGGAATCAGTATTCCAATTCAATATGCCAATTCAAATGCATTATTTCTTCCCAGGTCTTCTGTATTTGTTATTCAACTTTTTCATATGTATATGAAGTGACTGAGAATCTTATGGCCTGTGTCATGGGCAACTTAGTTCTCACTGTGACATCTTTGCCTTATCACTATAAAGGTTACTTTTGCATCACATTTTCCCAGTGCAATTCATTCATTAATTTATCAACCTCTGCCTTCAGAGGCATTGATTTGCATACAAGATAAATAAACCCTTCATAGCTTCAATATTTTCTTTGCTTATTGTGCTAGCCAGGTTGACTAGAGAAACAAATTCATTGACAATCAGATATGTGTAAGAGAGACCTTTATAACAAGAAGTAATTATGTATCAATACAACATCCCAGTCCAGTCCAGACCAAGCCTATGAGTTCAATAGTAGCCCATCAATTCTTCTTCAGACTCACACAGTACATACAATGAAGCTGAATGTAGAACGATCTCAGGCCAGTGGGTAAAAAGTCCTGTGGATCCAAATGGTGGTGAAAGCCTCTCCAAGGCTCTAATTGCCATCAATGTAGCTCCATGTGGCTTGTCAACAGGAAAGTGAAGGAGAGAGAGAGAGAGAGAGAGAGAAAGAGAGAGAGAGAGAGAGAGAGAGAGAGAGAGAGAGAGAGAGAGAGAGAGAGGTGGGAGAGGGGGGGCTCACCTCTTTTGAAGGCAGTATCAAGAGAGAAAGAGTTCCCAGAATCTTCATGAGATGGTCACACCCACAAGGAGGAACCATCAGGCTGTGACCTGATTGACAGGCTAGACTCCATCACATCATTCTTATTTATCAAGTTGACATGAAATTGTGTAACTATCACAGACCACCCCCTGTCATCTTAACACCTTGACACAACTCTCTAACCATATATAATTCTTAAAACAAGGACAATAGTAAGTAAGATCATATTTGTGCCTAACAGCGTAAAACTAAAATGCATACAATTCAATATGTGCCATCCTCATTTAAACAATATTTTATAAGTGAACAAAATAATAATATTCCATGCCTAACAATAGCAATTAAGTGCACACCTATATCTTAATCCTATAATCTTATGGACATATTCCCACTCTATGAAAGTTTGTAAGCCAGCCATTTCGTGCCTTTATCATCCCCATTTTGGTTATCCAATTTCTACATTGCCCCCTTATATCAACTCTACTCTGAGGAGACAAGCTTGTTCTTTGATGTGAAGAATCTTCATTCCAGTTGGAATCTTGTGAGGCCACATCAATGAGCAAAGCCAAATCAGGATAGGATAGCCATAAAGATAGCAACAATATGTACCAATTTACATGCTCAAAAATCTTCTCTTCATCTGGTAGGGTTCTGGTCAACTCAATGTGGGCTGCCTCACTCAGCCTCCAAGGGTGCCCATTGGTCACCTCTGCTTTAAACCATGGGCCCCGTCACACATTCTCAACAACACTAGCCTCCTTGTCATAGGTCATGAACTTCAGACCAGTCAACCTGCTCTCATCTTCTCTTCTAGTCTCCGTAAACCAGGTCCATGGGTGTCAGTGGCCAGACTCAACCCATCTCTCTATTGCTGTGTTTCTCCCGCTTCTACTCAACTAGTGGATCCAGGTAGTCACCTAGGAAGCATTTCAGCCTGCCCACAGGCTCCCTTTAATGTTTAGTCCCAGAGAAGAAAGTTTCTTCATGGCTCCAATTTTTCGAGCTTCATGCACAAACCCCAGTTCAAAATTTAAAAAGCCAAAGAGTTCCATTTTTATAAACCTTCAGTCTGTCAACAGCCTCCTTCCTAGGCAAGTCTCTTTGAATGCAAATGTCCTGAGTCTTCCAAAGCACTGGGTGGGGCTTTTCTTTTCAGAGCCTTCTTTGCAGGTGTGTCCTATCCCATATAAGGATACAATTTAAATGTATGAAGACAAGTAGGCTTACTAACTCTCTATTTTTACTTCCCAATGATCAATTCTATCAATTATTACATCATTAACTGTAGGTAGAAGAAAACAGTATAAGACTAGTACAGGCAGATCCTAAACTCAATTCTTAAAACAGCAAAATGCAATCCTTATCTTAGGCCTCTGGCTGCATCAAGCCAGTACTGGTCACCTATAGCTTAGAGAAATCACAGGAGAATCACAAAGTTTATACACAGAGGAATTATAACATTGCTCAATCCCTGAGTTAGAGGCTTCTAAACATTACTTGCAGATTCCCACCTATCTATAAGCCCTGGTAGTATAGTGGGTTATGCATTAGGCAATTCAAAACCACCTGTTTCTTTCTGGGAGAAATATGAGGCTTTCTTGTCCTGTATCAAGTTAGTCTTAGAAACCCACAGGGGCAGTTCTGTCCTGTCTTATCGGATCACTGTGCATGGGAATAGACGGATGCCAGTCAATTTGGTTTTGGTTTAAAGTCATTGGCTGGGAGTTGCAAAGATTATGAATGGAAGAGCCATACCAAGCAAGTGCTTCCTGCTGCTGATTTATTGAAATGTTTCATTTGAGCAGTTGCAAAAGCCTTGGTTTTCAAGAATGCCTCCAATGAAGCTTGGGCTTCTTCCTTCAAGAATCATTGGTTCTTAGTCACGCTACCTCTTGAAATGGTTGAGTGTTGTATCAGTTCTTTCTGATACAATTTTCTTCCATCTTCTTTCAAAGTTTTCTGTCTTTCAGGACTCCTGAGCATCCATTTACCTCCTGCAATTTCACAAGCCTTTCTAAGCAGCCCATTCCTTCCGAGGAGAATTTAAAAGAAACATTCCAACCTTTTCCAAGTGCATTTGCTCAGAGATATATTAATTAATAATCAAATCTTTTGATAGCAGTGTTACTTTCATTTGGCATGCAATTACCCTGCTCTTTGTGAGGACCCGAGTGATCATGATGTGTTCCTACTTCAAGAGAGGGCACTAGGCACCTCTTAGTTCACTGTCTTGTTTCACTGTTCCCAGCAGCTTAAGCTCTGAGATCAGCAAAGATAAATTCCAGTTGGTTGACCTCAGATGATCAGCTCAGGGATCATAGGCGCTAATTTAGTTCTTCATGATGACATGATAATGCTCTCTCTCAGGGGGTGTGAAATGGAAATCAGCTCCCTTGTAAAGTACCAGGAGGGAGGAAATCATGGAACTGGAAAATAAGTTTGGCTCATTGAAGCTACATTTTGGCCTCTTTCTGTAAGCCCTAAAACTGTATTTGTGTCAGGCTTGGATTAAGAGTCAGCAGGAAAAGGTAAAGGCAAACGAATGCCAGCAATTACCACTGTGACAGTTCTCCATTTGTCCCTGGGGGACAGTGAATAAGAAGAGGAAAATGGATGACAATTTGCTAATTGTTCTGAAGTGTTTCAGACAGGTCTGATTTTATGCAAAGGAATACAATTAAATTCTCTGAAATACTCTCTACAACACAAGAACTTCTCCCTGGGGAGCAGAGAAAGCTAGACAAAAGGATTTAAGAATGAGTTTCTACAAATTGCTCTTATAATCTTCATTTCTACCTAAAGGCATGGAACAGGCAGAAGATAATTTGGGAAAAATTAAAACATGCTTCACTAGATGGTTTCACAAGTACTTTATAATAGAGACTTTAACCTTGTTGCTTTAGATAAGTTTCTGATTTTTTTTCAAGACATTTTGCTTTTATTGTTTCACATCTCAAGAAAAAAGCACCCACTTTATCTTATTCTTTCAAGCATCATTTCCTGTGCTCTTAAATCCATCCAAAGTATAAAATTTAAAGAGTTATTCATAAAGAACGTCTAGAGGAACTTTGCATTCGCATTTCTTTCTACTTTAAGGGCGACATTCTGAGGAAGGAGCGTGACGCACATGGCCTGTCTCACGGTGCTTCTCCTGCAATAGCAGCTGCAGTTTCCTTCTGAACCTGCCCCTTGGACGTACTTCCATGTTCTTGATCACTTCTTCTCATGAAGGACAACATTGCATTTCTGGTTATTGCATCATGTACCCGTGAAACCTTTCTAATGAAAATTCGAAGGAAAATATTCACTTAGTTTAATTTTCATGAGGACATGATAAAATGATCTTTCTGATTTTGATTAAAAATTGTATCTATTCCTTTTATAACTTTTGCTCTAAAGCCCTGCTCTACAGGCTTATTTTAAACCCTGAAATGGGGATGGATATGGATTCAGGTCAGTTTAGATTAATCTGTGGTATTAGAATAAGTATATAAAAGGAAGCAATTTAGACAGCCCTTGCTTTAGAGAAACTAACCAAAGGCTTTGATGAAACGCAGTGAGACAGCTGGGTGACAGAATAAACTAAAGCGTGATATACAGACTTGGACCAGACAGAGCCTATGCCTGGATCAGCTGCATCTACATAAACCAAAACCTCAGCACGAAATGTTTGCGAAGGGCCAGTTACATTAGACATTTCTTTAACGCTTACCAGATATGCATTCTGCTGGAAATCTAAGGATCAGATTCCATTTCACTCTCTTCATAACTTTCATCCAATACCTTTTTACCTCATTCATAGGGTTTAACATTCTTTGGGCTCGTTCTTTTATGATGTTTTAATTTGGCTAATCTATCGTGCCCTCTCATTTGGTCAAACCCTAGTTCAGGATTTCTGTGAAAGTATTTGTAGATGTGATTAGCATTTACTATCGGTTAATTCTAAGTTACAGAGAGGAACCCCAGTAATGTGGGTGGACCTCATCCAATTAGTGGGTCTCATTCACTCAATTCTTGGAGAGATGATATTTTGCCTCAAGACTGGAGCATAGAAGTCCTGTTGGAGTTTCCTACTCTGCTAGACCTTCTTGATTTTTGTATTTTGAGCCCATCCAGTCAGGAGCCATTCTCTTTCTCTCTGCACATTTTTATGTGTATCTAGCTGTCTATGTCTTCCAATAAACTCCATCACCACAAACATGTTCTATGTGTTCAGTATGGCCATGGCAATGAATTATTGAACCCAACCAGAAGCACACAGAACGCTGTGGGGAGAGTGGCTGGTGTCAGAGTTAGTAAAACGTTTGGCGGGTGGAAGTAGGTGTGACAACTCCTAGCACCTTATCAGCACCCACTGAGGCAGTTGCTACTGATAAAGATTCTCTCTTGTCTCCATAAAGTTACAGCAGGTCAGATACCCCTACATGTTAAGCCAATTAAATTCAAGGCTTAAAGGTCAACTCAGAAGGTTATAGCAATCGTTAATTGGAGATTCTAAAGGAGTCATCTTGATAAATGCTTATGAAAGACACAGGCCAATCACAAGGGCTTATTTAGAAAAAAATGTAAGACAATAGAAAAGCGTGTTGCTAAAAAGTGATGCAAAGCTGTGTTCAAGTTCAGGAGGTGTTTTCCGTCACACCCATGCGTTTGCTCATTCCTTCAGGCTAGCGAGGGGATTTCATTAGGAAGTCTTCCTCCATCTGCCCAACAGCTCTGATTTTGTCATTTTAGACTCCATTCTCCCCACTCCAGCTCTCAAAAGATGTTTTAAAAACATCATTTGAGCCCTTCAAAGATGCTAAAACTGCTATGCTGATGTGGTATAAATTGAACGGCTCAAAATTCTTCAGAGAAACATTTTATTATAGGAAGTAACTGCATGCAGAAGTGTATAGACCTAGATGGAGGAAATGTCAAGCTATCGTACCTTAGCATATTGATATTTTGCCTTAATAAAAGTCTCTACAATTTTATAGCAAAACAATTTCACTTACCCTTATATATAGGGGCATCATTAGAGGGCATGGCTTCATAGAAGTGGGTTTGTATAATTCTTGTTGGTTCTGTCTCTCCGGAGAAATAGCTGTCACATGATGCTTAGGTAACTCTAATATTCAGCTTCTTATATCTGTAAATACATGAAATATAACTCTTAGTTTCCACCTTTACTGTCTTTAGTTGGAATAATGTAATTCTGGTCAGAATGAACTTTTCCTGGAATGATCTATTGGCTAATTGTTATATTTCCTTTCTCTTGAGAATGGAAGCCAAGGAGTCACACAGTTAAGTTTTCGTCCAGCATAAAATATTTTCATTTAAAATGATCAATGATTCCTGTACAGTACGGCACACAACCTGGCCAGAAAATGGCTATGATATTAATTACACCAACAATCTTCTTATGAAAGATGAATAGGTGTGCCAGTAATAATTAGATCATCCCCAACCCTTGAAAATTATCCTTTCTCTGCTGGAACTCTAGAAAGAAATAAGCCAGTGCGAATCAACCCCCAAACCTTATCTCTATCCCATTTGTATTTCTACAAGGAGAGGAATCAGTTTAGCAAAAGCCTTTTCTGAAGGATTACACTTAAAAAGTATTAGGAATCAGTGCAAAATGAAAATGCAGGGTTTCCTGGTCATACATTCTAACGTTTTAAGGCAGTGCTAATTAAACATTAAACACACTGTGGGGTTTTTCTGAGTGAAGGCCCCGTGGAACTGGGTGAGTTGCAGACGCAAGAAACTGCCCAATTTGCACATCTGCCACGCTCATCTGGAACCAACTTCCTGTCCCAGATCAAGGCCAGACTGTCTTCAACTTTATGGTGCCATTCTTCCACAATCTTCCTCTTTGGTGCTATGGTCTCCTACAATCTGAATGGCACTGGACAAGGATGGAAAGGGAAATGGGTCTCTCTTTATGTCTTTTCTGGGTTTGTAATGTTAATCCTGTGATTGGTTTGTTTTACTTACATGGCAGGGCTCAGTTGTTTATTCACTGTGAAAATAGCGGGGGGGGGGGGGGGGAATCCACCCAATAGAAGTGACCAAAGGGATTGGTCAGTCTGTGGTACTACTGGGAGCGTCATACCCTGAAATTGACAAGGAGGTTGCTTGTCTTGTCTCGAAGTCTACAAAGATATTTTAGGGGGTGGTCAAGAGAAATTCCCCAAAGAGCTGAAGTGTGACAAGGGTGATGGTCAGGATGGACAGTGATGATGGTCAGGAGGCTCAACGGGGCTTGGTGGCAGAAGGCCAATAGGGGAGGCTCAGGAAAGAATCTGGCAGCAGAAAGTCAGTGGTGAGACGTCCTAAAGAGGCAGTGATGGAAGCAAGCTGCTGCTAGGAGATAATATCTAAGAGAGCTGAGCGGATGGGCACACAGGCCTTAAGTTGGATCACTTGGCAACAGTGAGGCTGACAGCGGGAAAACTTACGTCAGAAAAGCCTGCGCAGCCCAAAAGGGGCGTGGCTAGTAAGAGGGAGTGTGTGCATGGCCGAGCAGGGCCTGCTGCATGGCTGAGCAGCCTGCTAACAGAGATGAGAGCAGCTGAGTGAGCTGACTAGATTCCACACTGTAGCTTGTGGTGTCCTTAACAAACCATGCAACTGTTCATGTGGTCTGTGAGTTCTCTGTGGTCATTACAGTGAGTTAACGAGTCCAGCAGAACAGACAAGAGTGCCATGGGCTGGTGTCCAAAGAATCAAAACTTGGAGATTGGAAGTAGGTCTGACTTCTACTTAATAAGCACCAGTCTTGTGCGGATAAAGATTTTTTTTAAAACCCCTTATCACTCGAGATGAATCCTGATGTTGGTTTACAGGATGTCACTCAAAAAACTCTTTAGGCCATTTTTGCTTAAAGAAACTTATTTCCTACATGCCTGGGTATACTATAACTGCCCTCTCTCTGTCTCTCTATCTGCTAAAGGGCCTAAGAGCTACTAATGAACATGAAGCATGTACTTAGAGGGGCGAGGATGGCCCCTTGAGGAAGCCCAGAAATCTGTCCTAGTGGGACCAAGGATGAAAGGTTCTTCCCTGGCGCTAGGGAGTTGGAAGAGCCTGAGCTGGCACAGTAAGTGATGCCCATAGCCCACAGAGCACCTGCTCTTGCTGTTATGTCCCGTACCTCTCATGGACTTCTTTCACTGGCCCCCTCCTAAATCCCTGTACCCATTATTTGGCATATAGACATGACTGTTCAATGCATATTTAATCCAGAAGGTTCTCCTCCTAAAACCTGCCTGGACACGCCTGAACCCTGTCAACAGGAGGTTCACTTTAGAGAGCCAGGCAGGCGATGATGTGTGTTGTACTTCTCCCTGTCTTATTGACTCTGTAAGCAAATGTCTGTTGGTCATTCCATGAGAAGTGCTTGAGCGTTACTCTCATCCTTAAGAGCACTGGGAACTTATCAACATAGTGACACTGCCCCCTTGTAAAACAAAATCGAGATTTTGTTTTCTCGAGATTGAAGGACTAACTTCTCAATTCAACTGGATCTGAAGCTGTGGTCAGGACTCAGCCACAGAGCAGAGACAGCAATAAAAATACAAAGCAAACTCATTGGATTTGAGTCAATACCAACTGATGGTTACCCTGCCTATACGGTACTGAGTAGAACTTCTCCATAGGAGTTTCTTGGCTCTTCCTTGTTGGGCTGTCAACCAGAAGGTCAGCAGTTTGAACCCTCTCCTGCTCTCTACATGACCCATAGTTCAAAACCACCAGCAGTTCCACCAGAGAGAGATACTGGGCGTTCTGTTCCAGCACAGAGTTACAGTCAGCATTGACTCCGTGGTGTGTGGAGCTGCTCAGAAGGAAAAAGATGAGGCTGCTGCTCCGATAAGGACTACAGCGTCGGAGCCCCCAAATGGACATGAAAACAGCAGGTTTGGTTTTGCTAATCTTTAAAGATAGCCAGATCTTTCTAGCGTGGCACTACATGGACCGTAAACACCAACCTTGAGGTTAGCAGTCAAGTGAAAACCGCTTTTGCCATTCAGAAACAGCAGGAAAGAACTATTAAATCCAAGAGCTATTGAAAAATGAACGCACTGTCTCCTCTCCATATAACCACTACCACCAACCACTGGACGTGTCGTAAGGAGGGCCTTCTATGCACTTGGCTTAGCCATAGCAAACCTGCTGTGGGACACAGTGGTCAAATAAGTTTCGACGCAATTTTAAAAAAGCAAACAGTACATTGAGTCTCAAAGTTTCGATGCAATTTGAAAAAGCAAATAGTGCATTGATTCTCTTGATTTCAGTGTCCTCATACCAAATTATTTTCATGTTCTCCTATCAATTTCTGTTATTTTGTAGTTGTTATTTCAGGCTTCACTATTTGGGCAGGCACTCATTTGTTTGGAATTCAGAACACATATCAATATGCAAAACTAAAATGACTCTAACTGTGGTGATGAAGGGTCAAATTCACTTCAGGGAACTCAGTTGAAATTCTTGCTTACTCCACAACCCTGAATTCTGTGTGTATCCCCGTGTTGACATTTAGAATCACCACTGCTCAGTCTTAAATGAGTAATTAAGTCTCTCAAACTAGTCTTTCTTTCCCAAACCCAGTCATAATCAGAGAGAATAAATTTTATTTGACATGTTGATAAAGATTTGAGCAAAATATTCAAAGGGGCCATGGGGCTTTATTCAGCCTAGGTTATGGACAGCTTCATCTCTTATAAGAATAGTGGTAATCAAATTTGTTCTTGGGCTTCTCAGAAAATGTAATTAGAATGCAGGAAGAAGTATATAAAATGGGATGGGATTATTTATAAAAGTTTTAGAATAAAGCTTCCTGGGTCAGAAGATTTACCCATTGGCAATAATTTAATAGATAAGCATAAGTCTGGAGAGGGCTCCTGCTCTAGGGATTTTTCTTCCCCAACAAGGGGGAAGTGAGAAAATGAACATTTTCAAAGAGGTGAAAAATGGTTGGGTGAAACCCAATTTGATCTCCACCATAATAGCATTGCTCCGTTTTTGCATTAAAGAATAATATCCATGATGTGAAGATTATGCCAACTACTGTATAAAAGAATACAACCCTTGAGGCAGTCATCTCTGACTCATTTCCAATCATGCACAGAATGACACACAATCACAAATAGGCCACGAAGTGCACTGTCAGCAAAGCACTGCAGGCTGACAGAGTGAAGGAGGAAGTTGAGACTCGTCCCAAATGAAGACAAAACAAGACAAAAACAAGTTATGCACAAAACACAAGTAGTTCAAAGGTTAGAGAAGTTGTTTCCCGAATGTGCTGATACTATGGAATGCTCATAAGTTTGGTTCCCTTGATTTAAATGCATACCCGTATATGTATGTATACACACACACACAAATGCACCAGGGAGAGCCAAAGAGTATTGCTACAAAATCATGGAAACTTTTATTAAATACAAATATTACAATGTAAACCCATCATTTCTCAACATATCCTCCATCTAGGTTCATACACTTCTGAAGGTAGTGTTTCCATCTCTCTAAACTTCCCCCAAAGGGCTCCGCATTGCTCTGGTTGACACCATGTGCGTCCAGCAGTTTGGACTTCCCCAGCAGATTCACATCATGTTCTTCTGAAATGTTCTCTGAGGTTGGGAAATGAAAAGATGTCTGAAAGGGGTGAGTCGGCAGAGCCCCACCTAGGACTGTAGACAGGTCGGACAAGGTTTCCCAACAACATGCTCGTGAAGCAGTCTTTGTTTCCGGAGAGAATGCGCAACTGCATTGTTGTTAAGCAGGAAAATATTCCCAGCACTATTCTCTTGGCCTTTTTTTTGGTTTTGTTTTCACCAGGAAGTTTTAAATTTTCTTAAAATTGCATAAGAAGCCCCAGTGATTGTTTTGTGCTTTTGAGAAAACATCAAGATTAGTCCCAGTTCATAGCCTTCTGAGTTGACCTCGCTAGCTTGAAGTTAACTAGATCCCGGAAAACCATTGTTTGGATTGGTCTTTCTTTTGAAGACCTGCCAACAAGATTAAGACAAATGTGCTACTAAAAGAACTTTTCGGTAGTCAACCATGGATTTCCGAGACATGCCTAAACACCGTTTCTCAGGAATACACACCTTTGTGCATGAACTGGAGCTCACAGTTTTGGGGATAGCAGAATTCTTCACTTAAATTCATATATATATATATATATATATCCTGAGTATACATATATATATACTTGTGTGTGTGCATAGTGAGAAAGGGACAGACAGACATATGTCTCTGAGTGGCACAAATGGTTAAGATGCTCAGCCACTAACCAAGTGGTGGGAGGTTCAAGTCTACACAGAAGCTCCTCAAAAGAAATACCTTGTGATCTACTTTAAAAAAAATCAGCCATTGAACCTCCCATGTAACACAGTTCTGCTTTGGCAAACGTAAGATTACCATCAGCGAGTCTGTTCAATGTCCACTCTTTATTTTAATATATCTATATATAGATATCTCCAGTATATAGATAGATATAGCCATGCATATGAATATAGGAACTCAGATATATATATTTAGCATATATATATATCTTTTGAGAGAAGTTATATATGGAATATTTTTTACTGTCCAGCAGAGCATTCATATGTGAAGCTAAACTTTTACTTTCACACCATTTTGTGCAACCCAATATGCCAGCTCCTAACCACTGAAAAAGTTCATTGAGCTAACCAGCGATAGCAATTAGGCTTTCTCTCACACTGTAATCTATTCAATTACCGTGGCTTCTTAGAGAGTGTTGAGAACAATTATCAGTCTATCTGGAATCAGCAGGAAAGATTATCCTGATGGATGGGTGATGCCTGACACAAAGTAAAACTTTCTAATACATTTTTTTCACCTCCATTCTGCACTTACCCAAAGTTTGGCCCATAAATTGTGGGGAGAAGATGAGAGTTCAGGAGGAAGAGACATGAGCAGGCAGTCAGGGAGCTACACAGTGCACATATCTCTCTTAACAAGTTACCCAACTTCCATACATTTGGAATCTGCTGAAGTCCAGTGTCCTTGCTGCATCCATGTGCTCCACACTGAAGTTTCTGCTCTTTCCAGTTGATACTGGAACTCAGTGTGTCGGTGGTTAAACAGCTTCTTTCATGTGACCTTTACTATGCTTTTTTTGACAAACAGCTTGAGAGGTTTTCTCCCTTAACCCCTGAGGGGTGAACTTTGTGTAGTGAATATCTTAGAGGGTTCCTGTCTTTTGTCTGGGCTATGGATCTTTCCGGAGTAAGTCATAGACAGCAGGACGTCGTGTCTGGTTCTAGTATGCAGGCCTCCCTGTGAGGGGTGTGCACTTATCAATACATCCAATGCAATGAAGAGATTATGGACTATCAAAATAAGATGGCCATAACCTACTATGGAAATGAACATAGGCTCCAAATATGTAGCCTACCGAGAGAGGCTCTGTCAGTTTGTGTCACCCTACTGGCATGAGCATGGCCTTGAACTTGAGCAGAAGTTCAGTTATTTAAACAGTCAGTCCCCCAGCAGTTTTTAGAGGCAGGAAGCAGCAGAAAGAAGAAAGAAAAGAAAAAATGTGGGGGGAAAGAGGAAGCAGAAATCCCTTTAAAACACTATATCATGGGTCAAGTGCTGTAACACAGAAGGCAGCCAATGGCCTGGAAGGGGCACAGTTGTATAGGGTGACAGATGACAGGGTCACAAAGGGTAATGCCAAGAGATATCCATCTTGAAGGGGCCTGGAGGAGGCCTATCTTATCCTGGTGTGTGTGTGTGTGTGTGTGTGTGTGTGTGTGTGTGTGTGTGTGTGTGTGTGAAAGAGAGAGAGAGAGAGAGAGAGAGAGAGAGAGAGAGAGAGAGAGAGAGAGAGAGAGAGAGAGAGAGAAAGAACGAAAGAGAGAGAGAGATGGACTGAGAGAACTGACCATCAATGAAGAGAAAAAGAGTTTGCCTGTGGTCTTCATGATCCAGACCTGAGTTGTAGCCTATTGATCCTAATCCCAATTTGTCAACTATTCCTTAATAAACCACTTAATGAAAGGTATGGCCTGTGAATTTTGTGTGGAATTCACAATGGGTTACTGAACCAAGAAAAAATGTAGTTTTGTGAAACAGACAACTGATGATAAATTTTTTAAAAGGTTAGAAAGTAGAGGTCACCATGAATAATATTGTTCTCCGTAACCAAAACTAGGTTCATAAACAGCTATTATTACTACTGCCATTTTACAGGATGGTAGTATTGATTAGAGCTAGAGTTAGAAAATGAAAAATTAAGACTATGCTTAGCATAATTCACACTAAAAGGTTGTATTTTTCTTAAGTCAAGCCTCAAGTTTCAATATGGAGAGATTCTATGGGCAAGATATGATGATGCAGGAAACACAAAAGTTAGATGGGTCACTGTACCAAAAAGTGCCAGTCAACATTCACCCATACCATGAAGAACCACTGGTAGAATAAGTCCAAGCTACACTGAAAGCATTAGTCAAAAACAAGACTGGGGGGATTTTTGGAATACAGACTGAAATGCTTCTACAAGTTAGTGAAGAACTGGAAGTACTCACTGATCTATTCCAAGAATTTTGGATTAGTGCTTACCTGGTCACCTGACAAGAAGGGATCCATAATTGTACCCTTTCCAAAGAAAAATAAGCTAATAGAATATGCAAATTTTGAATAATATCATATGAAAGTAAAATTTTGTTGATGGATATTCAACAGTGGAAGACTTGAAGCATTTGGAGATGAAGATCAAGGATTCCACCTTCAATGTGGATTACAACTCAATATAAAGAAACCCAACATTCTCACAACTGGACCAGTAGATCACATCATGGTTAATGGAGAAAAGAAAGAAGTTGTCTAAGATTTCGTCTTGCTTGGATCCACAGTCAATGCTTAGGGAAGCAATCATCAGGGATCAAAGGACGCATTGTAGTAGTTAATCTGATGCATACGACCTCTTTAAAGCTTTGAAAAACACAAATGTTACTTGGGGGAATAAGGTGCACCTGACTGAAGCCATCGATCAGATCATATTGTCAATCACTTTGAATGCATAGGGAGGTTGGATATTGAATAGGAAGACTGAAGAAGAATCCATACATTTGAATTATGTTGCTGACAAAGAATATTGAAAGTACCATGGAGTGCCAAAAAACAAAACCCCAAACAAGCAAATCTGCCTTGGAAGAAGCACAGTGGAATGTTCTTCACAAGTAAGGATGGCCAGATTGTCTCACAGTCTTTGGGCATGTTATCAGTAGAGACCAATCACTAGAGAAGGACATCATGCTCTGTAACCTGGATGTTCACAGAAAAAGGGGAAATCCCTGAATGTGATAGACTGACACAATGTCTGCAACAATGGGCTGAAACAGAAGAACAATGTTATGCGCTAGAACTGACTTTACAGCACCCAACAACAACAAAGAGCTGGTGGAGCAGTGGGTCAGGAACTGAGTTGCTAACTGCCAGATCAGCAGTTCAAAACCACCAGCAGCTCTTCAAGAGAAACATGAGGTTTTGTACTCCTATAAGGAGTTTGTTATTGTTAGGTGCCACCCTATCAGTTCCAACCCTTAGCCACACTATGCACAACAGTATGAAACACTGCCTGATCTTGCACCATCCTCCAATTTCTTCCTATGCTTGAGGGCCTTCCTCTTTTTCACTGTCTCTCAACCAAACATGATGTCCTTCTTCAGGAACTGGTCTCCCCTGATATGTCCAAAGCATGTAAGAAAATGCATCCTCACTTCAATGAACACTCTAGCTGTACTTCTTCCAAGACAGTTAAGTTTGCCCTATTAGCAAGCCATGGATTTTTCAATATTATTCTCTAGTACCACCATTCACATGCATTGATTCTTCTTCAGTCTTCTTTAGTCAATGTCCAAATTTTACATGCATATGAGGCAATGGAAAATACCATGGCTTGGGTCAGGCATACCTTAGTCCTCAAAGTAACATCCTTCCTCATCAATGTTCTAAAGAGGTCTTGTACAGCAGATTTATCTAAGGTTGTATGCCTTTTGATTTCTTGACTACTGTTTTTATGAGTACTGATTGTTGATCCAAGCAAAACAAAATCCTTGACAATTTCAACATTTTCTCTATTTATCATGATCTTATCTATTGGTCCATTTGTGAGGATTTTGTTCTTATTCACACTGAGTTGCAATTCACACTGAAGGGTGCAATTCTTTATTTTCATCAGCAAGTACCTCAAGTCCTACTCACTTTCAGCAAGCAATTTTGCATCATTTGCATATTGCAGGTTAATAAGCCTTGATGAAATATTGATGCCACATGCTTCTTCATACAAACTATATTCTGTGATGATTTGTTCAGCATGCAGATTGAATAAGTATGGTGAGAGGATACAACCCTCTCACACACTTTTTCTGATTTTTAAATCAGAAAGCATTCCCTTTTTCTATTGACACAACTGTCACAAAGACTAGAGAGTATTAGTCTTAGAAACCCCCAACGGAAATTCTACCCTGTGACAGGGTGTCTGTGAATCGAAATCAACTAGACGATAGTGAATAAGAGCTAGGCCATTTATATTTAATGTAGAATTCTTACAATAAGAAATAATTTCCCCCTAGGACTCTTAAGGAGTAATGCAGTGCATTAAGCAACAAGCTGCAAACATTAAGGTTACTAGTTCAAAGGCACTCCAGGTGAGAATGACAATGCTATCTGCTATCTGTCCCTAGAAATAGTTACAATTCTAGAAAATGTATTGAGTCGTTCTACTCTGTCCTTTAGAGTCACTATGAGTCAGAACTGAATCAAGAGCAATGGGTTCGCATTGGCCTGAAGTAGAATTTCTCAGAAGAGCGTGGTAGCTAATGTGATTTCTAATCAGCTGCTAACCAAATGGTTGGTTATTCAAAACCACCCATAATTTGTTCATTTGGTTGGATTGCTTTTCTTTGGGATGGGTACAAATATGGGTTTCTTCTGATCAGTTAGCCAAATAATTGTTTTCCAAATTTCTTGGCATACCTAAATGGGTGTTTCCAGTGCTTCATCAACTTGTTGAAACAGGTCACTTAGTATTCCATTAACTACCGGAACCTTGTTTTTCATGAATGCCTTCAGTAAAACTTGGGAATTCTTTCTTCAATACCATTGGTTCTTGATCAATTAATACCTCTTGAAATAGTTGAATGTTGACTAGTTCTTTTTGATATTCTAGGTATTGATTTGTGGTATTGTGTTATACCGGGTTCACTAGAGAGACAAATCCAGTGACACTCAAATATGAATGAGGAAGAGCTTTCTATCAAGTAGTTCTGTATCAGGAAAACAACCCAGCCCAGTTCAATTCAAGTCCCCAAGTCTGATACTAGTCCATAAGTCCCTCTTCAGACTCACACAGCCACATGCAATGGTGCAGAACGCAGGAAAACCATAGGCTGGTGGGTGCCAGTCTTGTGGATCCAATGGTGGTGGATGCATCACAGGACTCTAGGAGGTCTCAAGGTGGCTCACTGGCATGAAGGGAAAGGCAAAAAGAGAGAGAGGGGCTGACCTCCAGGGAGACATTTATCTCAGTCACACCTCCAAAGGAAGTCATCAAGCTGTGACCTGACTGAAAGGCTAACCTCTACCCACATCTTCTCACAGGTGGCCCCCCAAAAAACTGTCACAGGTATTCTGAATATTCTTTCCATTTTCTTTCGATGCTTCTTGCTTTGCTCAATAATTGACTTTATAGAATTTTAATGTTGCAACTCAGAGTTTAAATGTTTTGTTTGGTTCTTTAAGCTTAAGATATGCTGAGTGTGTTCTCACATTTTTGGTTTTCTAACCCCAGGCCTTTATATATTTAATTATAATGCTTGATTATGTCTTCTTGAATTTCCCTTTGAAATTTTCTGTTCAGCTCTTTTACTTCATCATTTCTTCCACTTGATTTAACTACTCTGTGTTCAAAAGCAAGTTTCACAGTCTCTCCTAATATCCACTTTGATCTTTCTTTTCTGTCTTTTGAAAGACCTTTTGCTTTTTTTCATGTATGATGTTTCTGATGTCATTCCACAGCTCATGAAGTCTTCTGTCCCTAGTGTTTAATGAGTCAGATCTTTTCTTGAGATGTTTTCAAAACTCAGGTGAGATACTCAAGATTGTATTTTGGCTCTCCTGGACTTATTTTAATTTTCTTTAACTTCAACTTGAACCTACATATGAACAATTGATGTTTTTTCACCCAGTCAGATCCAGACTTTGTTTCAGCCGATGATATTGAGTTTCTCTGTCATCTCTTCCCACAAATACAGTCAGTTCAATTTCTTTGTATTCCATCTGGAGAAGTACATGTGTTTAATAATTGTTGAAACAATGTATTTCAAATGATGTCTTTGATGCTGTAAAAATCTATCATGTGATCTCCAGCTTTTATCACAAGGCCATATTTTCCAACTATTATTTATTCTTTGTTTCTAACTTTTGCACTCTAATCGCCAAACATCAGTGCATCTCAATTGCATATTTGATCAATTGTTGACTGAAAATATTGGTAGAATTCCTCACTTTCTTCCTCACTTGCTTCAGTCTCACTCACTCACTGTCATCAAGGCAAAGCTGATGCACAGCAACTCCTGTGGGTTACTGAGACTGTGACTGTTTAAAGGAGTAGAAAGCCAGTCTTTCTCCTGTGGAGTTGATGTGGTTTCATCTGCTGACCATGCAGATTGCCGCCCAACACATAACCACTACACCACCAGGGATCCTTCTAGTTGGTGCTTGGATATTATCTTGCCACAAGAAGTACATTATGATTGATCTATGAATTACATCTTTGATGATGAATGAGATACCATTCTTGAATGTATCATTCACAGCATAGTAAAAACGATATGCTAGTCTTCCTCAAAAGAGCCAATACCAGCCCCTTTGAGTTCATTAGTGCCTAGTATTTAGATTTTTATGCGTTTCATCTCATTTTTAATGACTTCCAATTTTCCTAGATTTATATTTCATGCACTCAAGTTTTGAGAATAAGTAGTTATTGACAGTTGTCTCTTGTCGTTTTTGTTGTGCACCAGAGTTGCTTAGCAGTCCACAGAACTTTCCATTCTTCTCCCACACCACAATTCAAATGCATGAATTCTTCTTCAGTCCTTTTTATTCAATGCTCAACTTTCACATGAACATGAGACCATGGAAAATATCGTAACTTGGGTCAGGCACACCTTAGTAGCACCTTGCATTTCAGTACTTTAAAGAGATCTAGTGCAGCAGAGTTAACTAATTTAGCTCCTCTTTGGATCTCTTGATTGCTGCTTCCATGAGCATTGTGGATCCAAGCAAGATAAAATCCTTGACCACTTCAATCTTTTCTCCACTTATCATAATCTTACTTAAGTTTAATATTACTATTTAATTATTAGGAGGATTTACTCTGTTACATTTACTGTATAAAAGAGAATAACACTAGAAGCCATGATGTATAAGTGTGCCTGCTAACCCAAAGATGGGCAATTTGAACCCACTAGTTGAGGCAGTCTACTTCCCTAAAGTCTGAAGACTTGTTGCTGCTATGTACTGTGCATTGGGCTTTACGTGCAAGGTTAGAGGTTCAAACTCACCGGGCGCTCTGTGAGAGAAAGATGAGGCTATCTGTTCCCGTAAATTTTACAGTCTTGGAAACCATATAGAGAGCCACGGCGAGTCAGTATTGATTTGATGACAATGGGGTTGGTTTGTATTTTAGGACCAGAAAGCTAGTTTTTCTCTTTAGGGAAAACAGAAAATACACATTTCTGTAGAAGTGTTCATGTTCAAATTCTTCATTGGGCTGCCACTTAAACGGAGTTTTAGCTTCTAATTTCTGTTTCCCTTCGGGGTTTATAAGTAGCTACACATATAAGTTATATTATCTTGAATAAGCTAGTTCACCTCGCTAACCTTAAAATGCTCTATCTACAATGGTATGGCCTTGCCAAGCCCAAAGGCAATGGCAGATATTAAAATATATAGTTTAACAAGGGACTAACATGGATAAAAATAATGATTATTTTTATGACATCTTAACGCCACATTTTAGATATAACCCTAAAGAATTAATCTAGAAGAAAATTATATGCACAATGATATTCAGTTGTGATACTAAGTGAAAAGCCAAAAGTAACGTACAACACCAGGGAACTGTAATAGTTTGATAGATGAGGGGATTTTACCCACGCATGGGGAAGGGTGTCTATAAAAAAGGAAAGTACTGAAATAAATCTACTGTGTGATTAAAAATCTGCAATATATGAGTGTCTACAAAGAAACATACCAAAACAATATCACTCATTCTCTTAAAATGGCAATTTGGAGCGATTCAGAGATTACGCTTTCTCTGTCTTCTGGGATTTCTGTAATGTAGTCATTGTAAGCAAGATATCAGTAAAATTTCAGCACATCCTCCTTTTTTGAGGACCAGAATTCTTCATTGATGAAAAAAGAAAGCATTCTCTAAGCTGACTTTCTAGCACTGTTGGCCACTGATGTCAAGGCAGCTTTTGCAGTAATTCTGACTGAGGGAGACGGTGTTCACTGAGAAGCCTGCGTGGTAGGTCCAGATTTCATCCTGAATAACAATCGCAGAAAGTTCTTTCATATAATTTCAATTTTTTCTAAAATGCAACTTAAAAAAAAACATTTTATTAGGGGCTCATACAACTCTTATCACAATCCACACATATACATACATCAATTGTATAAAGCACATCTGTACATTCTTTGCCCTAATCACTCTCAAAGCATTTGCTCTCCACGTAAGCCCTCTGCATTAGGGCCTCTTTTTTTCCCCCTCCCTCCCCGCTCCCCACTCCCTCATGAGCCCTTGATAATCCACAGATTGTTATTTTGTCATATCTTGCCCTATCTGGAGTCTCCCTTCCCCCTCTTCTCTGCCGTCCATCTCCCTGGGAGGAGGTCACATGTGGATCCTTTTAATCAGTTCCCCCTTTCCAACCCACTCACCCTCCACTCTCCCAGCTTGCCCCTCACAACCCTGGTCCTGAAGGTATCGTCCACCCTGGATTCCCTGTGCCTCCAGCTCCCATATGCACCAGTGTACAATCTCTGCCCTATCCAGTCCTGCAAGGTAGAATTTGGATCATGGTAGTTGGGGGGGAGGAAGCATCCAGGATCTGGGGGAAAGCTGTGTTCTTCATCGGTACTACATCGCATCCTGACTGACCCGTCTCCTCTCCTAAACCCCTCTGTGAGGGGATCTCCAGTGGCCGACACTTGGGCCTAGGATCTCCACTCTGCACTTCCCCCTTCATTCACTATGGTATATATATATATATATATACACACACATATATTTCTATATTTTTTTTTGCTAAAATGCAACTTTTAAGATAAAATAGTGTTCCCATCAATTTGCTGACTACCATTAGCAAAACTGCCCCAAGGCAAACTCACTGCCCCTGAGGCAAGTCTGACTCATAACAACCCTATGAAAGGAAGCAGAACTGGCCCTGTGTGTGTCTGAAACTGTAACTTTACAAGAGTAGAAAGCCTCCTCTTTCTCCTATGGAACAGCTGGTGGTTTTGAACTGCTGGCCTTGAAATTATCAGCCCAATGCATAACCACTGTGCCAGTAGGTCTCCTCACATTAGTAAAGGTCTAAGAAATTATAAAAGCCAAGTAACCAGCAGTTTGATTGTGAATCCTGGAGCAGAACTAGTCCATACTGGCCCCTAGAGGTTAGTTAATTAAATAGATAGACATTATCTTCAACTTCTTGGTTGTCCTACCACTCGGTGCACTTCTAGCCTCTAACTTCTCTCATTCCATGATCCACAATCACTAACCACCAGTATCCAGCCTCTTCACATTTCTTACTCTTCTGACGATCTTATTCTTCATTCACTGCTTTCTTTCTCAGAAAACACTGTATTCCTTGATCTCCTACATGCACCGTAGGGACAGTTGTTGGAAGTGCTCGACAACCTCTCTGCTCCTGCAGCATGTTTCCTTGCGAAAATCACTTCCTTTGAACCTGTAGGGTTTTTCCCAACAGGACATTCATGGCACTCTCATTTCTTAGGCATCTAAAATATTTAAGAGAAGGGAGATAGCTTTTGCTCCCAACTGCTATTTCCAGTTGTTTTATTTTGGCCCCCTTTGACCCATAAAGTCTCGACTCTGAAGCATTTGTATCACTATAATAGATTCTCCTTGTGAAATAGCCAGCATTAGGGAAGTCTGTCATTTTCAGCACGACGGTATTTATTTTATTCTTCTGAGAATTTTTTTGCAGCAAACTGGAGGGATTTATAAGATCCCAAGCTGCATTAGAAAAGGAAAACATACATATTATAAAGCCATCACCATCACAGTACCACAGTGTTTGCAGTTTTTATAAAAGCATCTACTTCTAATGGCCCATTTACTTGATCACGCTTTGGTGTTGTATCACTGTTGGAATGAAATGGCTTATTCCCAGACTGAGCTCTCTCTCCTTCTTCATACGATAATGAGCTAAAGTTCTAGCATTTCAAAGAAAACAAGACAGATACATAGCACAAAATGCAAAAGATACAAACGTATATAGGTAAAAAGCAAGTCTTTTTCCCATCTGTCACCCAGCTGTTAGCCATTTTCTCAGAAACAACAACTATTTTTTTTAATATTCTTCCAGAAGGTGTCTGTGCAGCCCTTCCTCATCAAGTTGATTCTGGCTCACCGTGACCCTCCTTGCAGGAGAGATTAGACCTGCTCTACAGGGTTTTTAAGACCGCACATGTTTACGGAAGCAGAGTGGCACATCTTTCTCCCACTGAGCAGTTGTTGAGCTCAAAACCAGTAGTAGTATCACTAGAATGGCAGTAGGGGGAGAGGGGAGGGGCTTAGGCAGGAGTCATTGATACTGTCAGAAAACATGACGTAAAATGATCCCAGGGTCTGCCACAGTGGCTAAGTGGATTGTGGGGTCACAGAAGGAGGGGCCACTAAAGCATCAGTATGTCTGTGTCAACTACCATCCACTGAGATAACTTGCTACCAACTCCTCCTGCTTGTCACCAGTTAAGGAGTGGGCGGGGGGTGGGGTGGTGCAATCCCGCCATTGAGCAGAAAGTTGTGTTTTCATATCGACCAGGGGACCAAAGGAGGAACTGCATGACGCCACACTTGGATGTGACCAGGAGAAGCAGTGTCACATCACAGCATTGGGCCCCACGTGAAGCAGGGTAGTGCCAGGCTGCTCTGGCCATGAGAGGAGGAGGCGGGTGTTTGCTGGCTGGCCCTGCCTGTAGGGATGAGGGAGTGGAGGCATAATACCACGAGTTACCACACTGTGTGATGTCAATCCTGGTAACCCCACTGTTGGAACCTCTGACATTTTGGTTAGCAGTCCAAAGCCTAGCCACGTGTCACCGAGTCTTTTTGTATTAAAAACGACAAACCACAAAAACAGGGTCATCAAGTCGATTCTAATGGGGTTTCTAAGGGTGTGAGTCCTTAAGGGGAGAGACAGCCTTCTCACTCTCCCTGGAAGAAGCTAGTGGGATTGAACCTCTGACTTTTCAGTTAGCTTATCTCACTGCAGAACTAGGGCTCCTTTTTTGCCCCCAAAGCTATATTTTTAAATTTTTTAATCTTTTTATAAATAATACAGCTCTTACCACAATACATATATACGTCCATTGCGTCAAGCACATGTGCACATATGCTGCCATCATCATTTTAAAAACATTTTCTTTCTATTTGAGTTCTTGGAATCAGCTCCCCATTTTCCCCTCCCTCCCCCACCCTTCCACCTTTTGGGGCTGTAGAGTCAGTTCTGATTCATAACAATCTCTATGTGCAACCGGAATAAACTCTGCCTGGTTCTGTGCCACCTTGAAAATTGTTGTGTTTGAACCCATCAATGCAGCCAGTGTGTCAATCCATCTTGTCAAAGGTCTTCCTCCTTTACGCTAACCCACTATTTTCCCAAGAATGATGTCTTTTTCCAAGAATTAGTTTCTCCTGGCAACAGGCCTCCTTAGTCTATGGATTAAAAAACAAAACAAACTAACTAAATTCACTGCCATCGAGTCAATACTGATGCAAGGGGACTCTATCAAACAGAATACAACAGCCACTGAGATTGTAACACCTCAGGGCTGTAGAAAGCCTCATCTTTCTCCCATGGAGCCGCTGGTAGTTTTGAACTTCCGACTTCATGGTTAGCAGACCAAAATGTCACTCACTGTAGCACTAGGGCTCCCAGGAGTGTGTGTATGTTCTTGTAAGGTGCCATCAAGTTGGTTCTGATCCATAGTGACCCTGTGTACAACAAAATGAAATGCCGAGTGAATCCATCTCATTGTGGACCTTCCTCTTTTTCCCTGCCCCACTACTCTACCAACTCCTCTATTGATCTCTCAACTGCTGCTTCCACGAGTATTGATGTCCCTGGAGAAGGACATCGAGCCTGGTAAAGTAGAGGGGCAGTGGAAAAGAGGAAAGCCCCCACACCCCATGTCTACAACAATGGGCCCAAGCACAGGAACAATTGGGCGGATGGTGCAAGGCTGGGCTGTGCTTCATTTCTGTTTTGCATAGGGCCACTACGAGTCTCAATCGACTGAATGGCACTTAACCACAGCTACTGTGCCAACCATGATGTCTTTCTCTAGGGACTGGTCTCTCCTGACTACATGTCCAAACTATGTAAAGTTAATCTCACCACTGGAGCTTGCCTCTCAGACGCACCCTGGCACTACCTCTAACACAGATTGGCTCGTTCTTTTGACAGTCCTCGGTACTTTCCATATTTTTGCCACCAAACTTCAAACTCATGCATTCTTCTTCTTGTCTCCCTTTTCCAATGCCCAACCCTCACATGTAGCTGAGGCTATTGAAAATGCCGTGGCTCGAGTCAAAGTAGCTTGCTTACTTTTGCACATTCTATGGAGGGCTGTCAGCAGATTCACCCAATGCAATGCATTATTTGATCTCTTGACTGCTGCTTCTATGAATATTAATGGTGGATCCAAGCAAAACAAAAATCTTTGAGAATGTCTATCATTTCTCCATGTATTATAATGTTACCTATTGGTCCAGTTGTGAGGATTTGGTCTTTACTTTCAGTTGCTATCCTTACGCAAGGCTACAATCTTTCATCTTCAAGAGCAGGTATTTCCAGTCCTCCTCACTTTCAGCAAGCAAGGCGTGTCCCCTGAATATTGCAGATTGTTAATAAGCCTCCTTTGATCCTGAGGTCACACTCTTCTTTATGTAATTCAGCTTCTCTGATCATTTGCTAGACATATAGATTGAATAACTATGATGAGAGAATACAACTCCGAAGCGCTCTTTTCCTAATTTTGAACCATAAAGTATTTCTTGTTCCGTTCCCACAGCTGCCTTTTGATCCCTGCACAAGCTCTGCCTCAGCACCGTAAGTGCTCTCAAGGCTATCTACAGTTTCTGATGATCCTGATTCTCTTCATAGTCAATAAAATACAAGTAACTATCCTTCTGGTGTTCTCTGGTTTCATCATATCCACCTGATAACAGCAATGATATTACTTGCTCCATGTCCTCTACTGAATCTAGCCAGCTCCTTGTCAGTGTACTGCTGCAATCCTTTGCTGGGTGAGCTTTCGCAAAATATACTTGCATGCGATAGCTATGGTATTATTGTGCAAATTTTGCATGCCATTGTATCACTTTTATTTGGAATGGATTCAAATATGGATCTCTTCAAGTCCCTTGGTCAGTTCAGTCCTAAAGTTCCTGGCATAGAAGAGTCAGTGCTTCCAGTGCTTCATCACCTTGTTGAAACACTTCAATTGGGATTCCATCAATTCCTGGAGTCTTGTTCATCTAAAGCTTGCAGTGCAGCTTGAACTTCTTCATTCAGTGCCGTTGGTTCTTGCTCATATGCTGTCTTCTGAAGTGATCCAATATTGACTCGTTCTTTTGGGTACAGTGTCTGTGCATGCTTTTGATTTCCTTTTGATGACTCCCAGATCATTCAATATATTACAGATAGAATCTTTATATGTATAGGCAAACAAGGTGGGGCTTTCTACTCTCTTACCTGATTCCAGTCTCATACATTTCCAGGGACAGTTCTACTCTGTCCTAGGGGGTTGCTATGAATTGACATTGATTCAACGGCAGTGAGTTTGTTTGTTTGTTTTGTTTATAGTATATGTGTAGGCAAATATAAATTTGCTTATCCATACAAATAATAGTATATTAAACAGAGTACATGGCGTATTCCTCTTTTTACTTAAAATGATGTCTTGAAAATCATTCCACATAAATACATGTAGATCTACCTCATTCTTTTTTAAGACTAACAAGAAAATAAGTCATTCTTTATAGAACATTATATCAATGGGTACTAGAACATGTTCTAGATTCAAATCTCAGTTCCACGATTTACTAGCTATATCACTATAGGGAGGTTACTTCATCTTTACTTCGCAGACTTATTTAGAGGAAAGAGTTTTGTTAACACACATAAAATAATTAACAGGTGCCTGATGTGTATAAGAAGCCATCGTTTCCCTATTATTTTCATCAAATTCTTTATTAAAGGCCTTTAAGTTATTTTCATGAACCCAAATACATTTGCCCTACAGGTTTCTATGAGTTGGAGTCCATTCCAAGGCACACAACCACTACCATCAACACCCCTCCCCCAATCCCCTCCTCCCACTGCCACCTAGGGATTTCCAACACATAGCAACCCTATTGGAGGATTCCAAGGCTGCATAATGTTAGGTGAGCAGATCATTCCCACACAGAACAGCTGGTGGGACAGAACCCCCAATTTTGCAGTTCGCAGTCTGAAGCTTGCCTGACTGCGCAGCCGTGTCTTATGAACGAGAAGGGGTGACACAAAGATGCAGAGGGGTGGGTGTCTGATGAAGAGGGGTTTATTAATGGTGAAAGAACACCCAGGGCTTCTGACAACTACTAGGAGAGAAAAGAGAAGCGAGCGGCAGTGCCTCTCTCAGAGACCTCAGAAACAAGTAACACGGCCAACATCCCAATTTGAAATTCTAGTCTCCAGAATTATGAGAAACTAAATGCCTGTTCTTTAAACGCACCCACTCTACACTCCATAATACATGCACATATAGCTTACCTTTTTGAATCTTCCTCAATCTTGGAATGAGTATTACCTTCGCATTTTAAATGAGATTAGGTTAGTTGTTAATTACTGTATAGTAAACTGCATGAGTTGTGGAACACGGAGACACTGACTCCTCTATATTCAGGCACACACATACTCCAGAGACTGCATCGAGAGATCCTGCATGGGAGCTCCACTGGGTGATCTGGACTCTACCTCAGACACACTTGCAACCATGTCAGAAAAACACATGGGGTCTGAGGAAATGGAAGACAGCCGCACCAAGAGTGGTAGGTTGTTCATTGGCAGACAAAGGTCTTGCTACATCAATGCCCTACATGCTATATTAAGATATGCATTGTTCTGGCAATCCTGCTTAGGTTCTCTGGTTTATTTTGTTTATGTTTGTTAATATTAGGGTGTAGGTCAGAGGTGCTATGCCATTGAGGATCATCCTCTTAAAGTTGTATTTTTTTTCTGTTTTTTTGGTAAACAACACTCTGGGTCAATGAGCCTATAGGGGAAGCAATTAGCCTATAGAGACAGCTGGGGAGATAAAAGAAAGACAATGTTGAGGAGTCCAGAAAGGAAAAGTATGTTTGGAGATTGATTATGGAAGCAATTGTACAATTCTGTTTTATATGATTCAACTATGACATATGTATGTAACTCCCAACTAACAACAAATTTAAAAAAAACATAGATACAGGTACTGTGTAAATCTGAGTAGACTAGAGAAATTAATCTATAGACATTCATATGTGTATGAGAAAGAGCTTTATATACAAGATCAGTTGAAAATTGAGAAAACATCCCAGCCCAGTCCAGATCAAGTCCATAAGTCTGATATTAGACCACATGTCCAATACCAATCTATAAAGTCCTCTTCAGACTCATGAAATACATGCAATGATGCCGAATGCAGGAAGATCACCGGCTAGTGGGTGGGAAGTCTTTTGTATCTAGTGTTATTGTAAGCATCTCAGTTTTGGCAGAGGTCTCCATGTGGCTTCTTCGGCTTCAGAGGTCTGGATCCATCAGCCTTTCTCCATGTGACTTCTCCACAGGGATGCCTCATAGGGAATCAGCCCTATAGTAGAGAGTCTCCAAAGGAGTGAGTCTAGAGAAAAAGTATCTCCCACTTCCAAAGAGGAAATTCAGGAGTTCCCAGCATCCTTAAGAGAAAGCCAGGCCTACACAGAAGCCTCGTTGGCTATATCCTCATTAACCAGCTAGACTCCACTCCTACACGCTTGATCCTCAAATTGACACCAGATTATGTTACTACCACAGGTGCTATAGCAAAATGTGACAAAGAATTTAGGTGGTGCCTGGCCATCAGATAAAATAGTGATTGGGGTCTTAAAGGCTTGTATTTAAACAAGCAGCCATGTAAGTGAGATGTCAACCAAGTCCACATGGAAGAAGCTCACCATCATCAGTCGTGGAGGATTGGAATCCATATAATCCGAAGTCAAAGGAGGGACTAGTATCAGAGGCTGAATTGTGAGAATCCTGAGTGCAGAAGGTGATGGATGACAGTGGAACCCCATGATTCATTTGTGGAACTACCTAGGAAATAAGCACCTGAAGAAATCCCTTATCTAAAACGGAGGGACGGGAGGAAAGTGGTCACTAAACAGAGTGCTTGGGAGAGATATAGGTATGGAAGATCAAAAGCATTAATCTGACTTGAACCGTTAAAAAACCATGCCAGTAGATTCCCACTTCAATGGAGGCTGGACCTGGTCTGGTTTCCAAAATTTTCTGCATTTTTGGTTTGTATTGTGTTCCTCGGTTTTTGGTGGTTCATATTAGGGTGCATCTCCTGGGTATTATGTCACTGGAAGTCACCATCTTTAAGTTGTGTTGTATATTTTTCCAGGATATATGAAATCCAGGATCGATAAACCTATAGGGACAGCAAATAGAATGAGGGTTCCCTGGGGTGGGGGTGGGGGTTGGGGTAGGGGATGTAAAAGGAAGACAAGCTCATAGAGTCCATGTAGAAAACAAATGTCTGGGAATTGACTGTGGTGGCAAAGTTACAATTGTACTTGATCTGATTAAACTATGGAATGATATGATATGTATATGAAATATCATTTTAAAGTAATATTTAAAAATATTTTTATCATAATTTTGGTGGGTCAGGGACCCCAGTGTAACTTACCTGAATGATTTGGGTCCAGGATCTCATAATATTTTCAACCACCTTGGGATGCATCATTGTATTAGGCCTTGGCCAAGATTAGAAGGCCTGCTTTTTAGAAGATCCATCCAATAATTGTACACTCATTGCCTGGTTTCTTATTGGTTGTTGTTTCTGAATCTCAGTTTCTTTCCATGTAGGTTTCCACAGGATCCCTTGAATGTCCTCAAGACAACATAACTGACCCTGCCCAAATGGTCAAAAGAAAAAGAAAATGTGTTTCTGTGTGCAAGAGTAAAAGGGCAGTCTTCATATCCAAGTCTCAGAAGAACTGCAACATCATTCTGGCCTGCACTGTACGTCACATCGACGGACCTCAGAAAGGGACTGTACATGGTTTGCAGACGATCACCGAGAATTGAGTGGTCAAAGGCAAGATCGCACAGTGAGTGGCAGAGTCAGATACTGACTTCCTTTCACTTGACTCCAAATTCTTCACAACTCTCCTCGTAACTGATTAATAAATATTCCCTTTGGTTATAGAAAACAGAAGAAATAAAGCTAATTCAGTCTTTGCATCAAACATATAAATAAATATTACTTTCCCCCTTTGAACATTAGAATACAAAGTTCAGATAAAGGTACATGGTTCCAGTTATTATGAAATAAATTTGAGGAGTAGAATTCAATCTACACTGATGGGGAATGTTCCCATTCTATTGCACTAAATTGCCTCTGAATCATGATACAGGCGCAATATATAAACTAAATCACCCATCTTCTTCATCCTTTTCTCTACTTGTTGCCATATTTTATCTAATCTGAGAGATCAACATTTATACTACCAAAAGAGAAAGAATGCTACAGTTTTAAATTATGAATCAATGCATTAATAAAAGTTTTGTGCAATGTATGAATTATTCACACTAGCCATTCATTGCCTTGAAATGTCTTACATTGATTCTAAGGGATTTGCCACTTTCTGTTACTTCCAACTCCATCACTTAGAGCCTAATACATAATCCTTTTGCAAAATTCACAGTAACAAAACATCATATAACTTTATTATTTATTTTTTGGTATTGTCTTCCTTAACTGTTTGTTTGTTGCTTTGCAAAGCAAATAAAAATTTCAAAACAAACCAACCAATAAACAAAATAATAAGAAGGACCCGAAGATGTTTTCATTTTTTCCAGTAATGGATATTTATTTCACTAAAAGTAAAGGTGTGTTGTGCTGCATTATGTCCACACTTTCTTTTTTGCTTACATACCGAATTTCCTTTAACTAGTGATTAGATTTCATCTGCAGTAGAAATTGAATGGAAATGATTACAAATCAGAATTATGCTTGGTGAAGTAGAAGGGCAGCAGAGAAGAGGGAGCCCCTCCGCACGATGGATTGACAGAATAAATGCACCAGTGGACCCAAAACATACAAACGGTTGTGAAGACCATGTAGAAGCACCAATGTTCCTCTCTGTTGTGCACAGGGTCCCTGCGAAGTGGAAGCCACCTCGGGGCATCGGACAATAACAACATGACCATGGAATGCACACTAACCTGGCTACGAGCGACTGTAAGATGACTCTGAATTGATATTGAATGTTGATTTCTAATATGTTAAAAGAAAAAACCTAAATTTCTCAGAACCCATGAAATATTATTGGTGTCTGAGTTCAACTCCAACAGTGGTATCAGGCAGACAACCTAGTTAATTGCAAGATGTAAATCAGTCCAGCTAAATCCAAGCCAGGCCTCTTTCATCTCACTCGTGAGATATTGAAGCAACATTTACACTCATTTATTTTTCATCTCTCTCGAGTTAGTCAATAACCTATTCAAAATTCTCTGCCTGATGTCCAGAAACGAGTGCCATCAACACAGATTGTAGCAACATGCAGTGGCTTCCAATGAACAGAGATTCCCATATCTAATTTGGGTGAAAAGCAGCGAAAGAGAAACAACACTCTTTTCAAAACAACCACGAGCAAATTAAACCTCCCATCGTTGAACTGATTTGACGCGTGTTGTTGGGAGGTGTTCCCAGTTCATAGCAATGCAGAATGAGACACGCCTCAATACTGTCCATCCTCATCATAGCTGAGCCAATGGTGCAAGTGTTGTGTTAATTCATGTGATTGAGGATCGTCTTCCTTTCTCCCTCCCTCTGCTGTACCAAGCATGCTGTCCTTTTCCAGGGACTACTCTCTCCTGACAACATGTCCAAAGTACATGACACAACATCTTGCCAACTTTGCTTCTAAGGAGAATTCTGAATGCACTTCTTCCAAGATAAACCTATTTATTCTTCTAGCCGTCCATGGTGGTATGCTTTGCCAACACCAAAATGCATCAATTATTCTACAGTCTTTCTGATTCATTGTCCAACTATTTGAGGTGATTGAAAACATTATGGGCTTGGACTAGACACACTTTGGGTCTTAAAGTGGCATTCTTCCCAGACTATCAGGACCAATAATGAAAGAATTGGGACAAAACTAAGAACCTAGGCTCAGGGAATACTTAGGCTAACTGCAACAGGGAAGGGCACACACACAGGTGAGCCTGAAATTGACAAGTGGGATATACTGAAGATTAAACACCTGTGTGCATCAAAAGACCTCACCAAGAGGGTAGCAAGAGAACCCACAGACTGGGAGAGGATTTTTAGCAATGACACAACAGACTAAGGTTTTATTACTAAAATCTACAATACTCTCCTTGCCTGCAAAAGGAGGAAAACAGCTAACCCTCTGAGGAAATAGGCAAAAGACCTGAATGAAAGTTTCACGAGGGAGAAGGTCTGAATGGCCAAGAAGCATATGAGCAAATTCTCCTGATCATTAGCCATCAAAGAGATGCAAATTAAAATAACCATGGGATTTCATCCTTGAGGATGGCCCAAATCAGAAAATCAGAGAGTGACACATGTTGGAGGGGATGTGGTGAGACAGGAACTCTCCTCCACTGCTGGTGGTCTTGTAGATCCATACAGCCCCTGTGGAAAGCGATCTGACGATATTTAAAGCAAATGAAAATTGAGCTACCTTATGACCCAGCCATCCCTCTACTGGGCGTATTCCCAGAAGAGGTAAGAAATCAATCACAACCAGTTGTCTGCACCCCAATGTTTATTGCTGTGCAATTCATGATCATAAAGAATTGGAAACAACCTAAAATTTTCATCAATAGGCAAGTGGATTAGTAAACTCTGGCACATAATCACAATGGAGTACTACACATCACTAAAAAGCACTGATGATCACATGAAACATGTTTCATGGGAAGAGTTGGAGGAAATTATACTAAGTGAAGTTAGCTAATCACAGAAGGACAAGTTCAACATGAGCCCCGCGAGGTAAGTGTAATCAGCAGAGTAGGTATGGAAGAAAAGCCACTTTTCTTACACTATGTGGGTTGAGGTACAGGCAGTCAGGAGGAGGTTGGGTCAAACCCAAGGAGGTACATGTTATTCCAACAGAAAGAAGGGGCAAGGGGGCAAGTGGGGGATAAAAGAGTGGGGGAATGGCATGGGGGAGCAGGGCACTAACCCACCGAGGGGGAGAATATTGTTTATGCCTCCCCAGAATTGGGAGTGTGCATGCAGACCCGACCAAGGCACACCAAACCTTGAGGGCAATGTAACCATGAGGAGAAATGCATGGAAAGATTGGGCTGCAGGGTCGGCCCCACTCAGAGCCCAACTGACCCCTCCCTAGACAGATGCACTGCAGAGAACAACACTAAACCTACAGGCTGGGAGAGGGGCTGGCATGCCACGCCCACACAGAAGCAACCCAAGAAGGGGAAAGAGAAACGGATGGTCTAGACCCCATATCGACACACCAAGCCTGGAGGACGACACCCCTGCACTGAGCTGCTAAGGCTCAGAGAGGACTGGAGAGCCCCAGTCAGCTCACAACATGCGCCCTCACTGGAGCATACTGTGGCAGAGGACAATGCTGGGAACACACAGCAGGGAGTTAGTGCAGTCTGAATGCCCTGCAGTGGGGCAAACCAAGAAGGGGACATAACACAACAGCAACAGGCACGAAGACAAGACCAAAAGCCCCTGAAGAGTCTCAAAAATAGACTTCAGACTAGGAGGGGAAGCTTCTAGAATTCCTCCATTATCAGTGGGGAGACAGTCATAAAGGTTAGTGGAAAGAGCTAGAATTTTGTATGGTTCTTTTGGTTTGTTTGTTTTTTTATTTCATTTTCAAAGTTTTGTTTTCTTTTTGTTTGATTTTGTCTTTGTTGGGTGCCTGCTTATATAAGATAGGCATGGGAAGCAAGCTCAAGGAGAAAGCAATGGGACCAATGGTCTGGACAGACTAAAGGGAGAAGGAGGTGGGGGAAGGGAGCAGTGAACAAACAATGCCATAAACAGGAAACAACTAGGGAATTAAAATCAACAACAACAAGGACATAGAGATCCTGGGGCTATTGGAGCAGCAGCAATCTAGCTGACGAGAATTACTAAGAGGCGGAAATAGG
The DNA here is from genome assembly GCF_050624435.1 of Tenrec ecaudatus. Classification (NCBI taxonomy): domain Eukaryota; kingdom Metazoa; phylum Chordata; class Mammalia; order Afrosoricida; family Tenrecidae; genus Tenrec; species Tenrec ecaudatus. Next base: position 74,008,264 of record NC_134532.1, read on the forward strand.
GCAAGCGTGATGGGATAGGAAGAAGGTAAAAGGAAACAGAGGAAAGATCTAGGAAGAAAAGATATAGAGGTATAAACAGGTATGTACATGTTAATACATGAAATCATAACAAAAGAGGTACATAATTATATGACAACACACTGAGGTTGTGGAGGGACTTCGGGCCTCTGCTCAAGCCCTCCCTCAATGCAAGAACACTTTGTTCTAACAATCTGGCATTCTGCGATGCTCACCCTCTGTGGTAGTTGCATAATCTGGTGTCAATTTGAGGATTAAGGGTGTAGGGGTGCAGTTTAGTTTGTCAGTCAGAATATAGATTATGAGGCCTCTGTGTGGGCATGTCCTTCTCCTGAAGAATCTGGGAACACCTGTATTTCCCCCTTGGAGGCAGGAGACACTCTCTCTCTGCTCACTCTCAGAAAGACATTGCAGCTGACAAGACACATGGAACTATGCTAGTCTCCTGAGCTGGAGGAACCTCATGGTGACCCCATGGAGACAGGCTAATGGCAGTCAGAGCCTCAGAGCTGAAAGACCCATATGGAGACCCCTGCCAGCACTGAGATGCCTCTACCCACACTGGATCCACAATACTCCCCACCCACTGGCCTGTGATCTTCCTGCATGGGGCGTCATTGCAAGAGCTTTGTTAGTCTGAAGTGGACTTATAGATTGGTGTCAGACATATGGGCTAATATTGGACTTATGGACTTGATGTGGACTGGGCTGGGATGTTTTTATCACTATTTGATTGTTCTTGTATATAAATTCCTTTCTCTTCTTGTCTTTTTTTTATTAACCAAATCTCTTTCTTATACACATATGAGTGTTTCTCTAGATTTGTTCCTTTAGTCCAGGCAGACTGACACACCCTCCCAGCACAATAGCTGAAGACAAAATGGGTGCATAAGCAAATGTGGTAAAAAATGCAGATGGTGGCCTTCTATCAAAAGATACAGTCTGGGGTCTGAAAGGCTTGAAGTTAAATAAATGGACATCCAGCAGAGATGCAACAAGCCCACAGGGAAGAAGCACACCAGCCTGTGTGATTGTGAGGTGTTACCAGGACTAGGTAACAGGCATCAGAAGACCCCAAACAAACAAACAAACAAACAAAACACATTGTTGAGAATGAGAGGGGTCAGAGCAGAGACCAAAAGCTCATCTATAGACAATGGGACATTCCCTCACAAAGGAGTCACAGGGAAGGGATGAGTCCAATGGTGATAATGATGATGGCAACAAATGTACAAATGTGCTTGACACCAAGGATGTATGAGTGGATTGTGATATGAGTTGTATGAGGCCCCCAATAAAATGATTTAACAATGAAAAAAAAAAGAGTTACAGTCTTAGAAACTCGCAAACATAGTTCTACCCTGTCCTATAGGATCTCTGTGAGTAGGAATTCACTTCAGAGCAATAAATGTGTGGGATGTTTGTTATTGTTGTTGTTTTCAAGAGTAAAATAAATACCCATTGTCATAGGGAAATAAAGCACAGAAGAAACTCGCAATACTCTGGTTCTTTGAGGCTTTCTTACCCCCCACTATCATGACCCTAGTACTGCCTTTCATTGCGGGTAGCCCAGAGCATGTGTACAGGTCCAGATAAGATACCAGATCTCATGACACACAGAACCCAGGAATAGGAATTGGAGTAGCAATACCAGAAGGGGAGAGGAGGTGAGGAGGGGAGAACAATCGTGATGATCAACACATAACTGGACTCCCCTCCTCATGAGGGATGAACAAAGGAAACCATGGGGGAAGGGAGACAGTGGTCTGTGTAATATATGAAAATAATAATAATTTATGACTTATCAAGGGACCACAAGGGAGGTGGGAAGAGGAGCTGATATCAAGGACGCAGTAGAACACAAATGTTTAGAAAATAGTGATGGTAACATATGTACAAATGTGCTTGATCCTATTGATGTATGAATTGTTAAAGGAGCTGTAAGAGCCCTCAATAAAATGTTGTTTGTCTGTTTGTGTTAAAATGGCATTCTTGCTCTTCAACACTTTGAAGAGGTCTTGTGCAGCCTGGTTGTCCAATGTAATATAGCCTTATGATTATCGGCTGCTGCTTCGATTAACATTAATTGTGGATTTCAGTCGATCCTTGACACCTTCAATCTTTTATTTATTTATCATCATTTCAATTGGTCCAGTTTGGAGAATTTGGAGAAGTTGTGATTACACTATGTTTCAAGGCTACAAACCTTTAAGCAAACAGTCTCAACATGCTCCTATGAAGTGGCTGGTGGGTTTAAACCACTTACCTTGTAATTGAAACTGTGGACTTCGTTAGGAAGAACATTCTCAGCATATCATAAACTAAAAGAACTAAAGAAACATTCAAGTCTCAAGTTGCAATATCGAACAATCCTATGCACAAAATATTGAATGATGCAGGAAGCTTCAAAAGAAGGTGGAAAAAATACATAGTCACTGTATCCAAAAGAACCATTTCAAAAGGTAGAATATGAGCAAGGATCAGGTACCGAAGGAAGAAGTCCAAGCTACGCTGAAGGCATTCATGAAGAACAAGACTCCAGGAATTGGCAGGAGACCAGAAGAAATGTTTCGACAAGCTGATAATGCACTGGAAGGACTCACTTGTCTTTGTCAAGACTTCACCAGCTGATTGGACGAGATGTGTAATTTTACCCATCCCAAATAAAGATAGCACAAAAGAATGCACAAGTTATAGAACAGTATCATTAATATCACATAAAAGTAGTACAGCCAGAATTCTCCTTAGAGGCAAGCATGGTGAAACTTCATCTCACATACTTGGAACGTGTTTTCAGGAGAGACCAGTCCCTGGAAAAGAATATCATACTTTATAAAGTAGAGGGGCAGCAAGAAAGAGGAAGCCCTCGATAGGTGGTTATATTGACACAGGGGTTGCAACAGTGAGCTCAAACATACGCATAGCGTATATACTTGTGAATAAGCTGAGTTTTTCAGCTCATTTTTAATGCCGTTTTTGTGGTAAAAGTAGGTACTTTGGCTGATATTCGGGTATGTACGGTAATTGTGAGGCAGGACCAGGACCAGGCAGTGTTCTTGTTCTGTGGTAGACAGGGTTGCTATGTGTTGGAATTGCCTGGATGGCACTTAAATACGACAGCACACCTTGTGGATAGAAGGTTAACAATTATTTGAGAATGTCCGCAGGGCTCCTTTTCCAACTGAAGCTTGTGAATACATTCCAACAGCCATTTCAATCAGCCTGAGTGTCTTAGGCTGGGTTCTTTAGAAAAACAATATAAAGAGACACACAGGGACAGGAGAGAAACATGTATTAAGAAAATGACTCACACAGATGCAGAAGTGGGTATACCCATTCAAAATCCAAGCGTCTGTGAGTCAGTTAAGCTAGAGGCTTCTCCCAACTCTTGACACTTTGGAGGATGATGAGTCACACTGTCCTTTGTTATATTTCGATGATTTGACATTCTCTAATCACGTCCTGGAGTTATGATGTGGGAGATGATCACCAAATAGATTTATAAAAATATCATGTGTGATTGTTATCCAACTATGAGGTGATGAAATGATGTATCTATAAGTAAAAACTGCCTATTTAACTATGAGCATACTGTTTAATAGTCTTATCATATGAAATGTTATAGAATATAGTTAAAGACTGATAGGAAGATATTTCCTGTTTGTTAAGAATAAACTATTATATAAGAGCAGCATTTCTTTATATATATATAATTTTATTATACATCAATTGTGTAAAGCACATTTGTACATTCATTGCACTCATCATTTTCAAAACATTTGCTCTCTACCTAAGCCCCTGGCATCAGCTCCTCATTTTTTCCCTCCCTTTCCACTATCCCCTCCTTCATGAACCCTTGATAATTTACAGAGTATTATTTTGTCATATCTTGCCCTGCCCAATGTCTACCTTCACCCACTTTTCTATTGTCCATCTCCCAGGGAGGAGGTCACATGTAGATCCTTGTAATCAGTTCTCCCTTTTCAACCCACCCTCCCTCTACCCTCCAAGTATGGCCACCCACACCACTGGTCCTGAAGGGACCATCTGCCCTAGATTCCCTGTGTTTCCAGTTCCTATCTGTACCAGTGTACATCTTCTGGTCTAGGCATATTTGTAAGGTAGAATTGGGATCATGATAGTGCATGTGTGGGGGGGGGGGTAGGAAGCATTTAGGAACTTGAGGAAAGTTCCATATTTCATCATTGCTACATCATACCCTGACTGGCTCATCTCCTCCCTGAGGCCCTTTTGTAAGGGGATGTCCAGTGGTCTACAAATGGGCTTTGGGTTTCCAGTCTGAACCTCCCCCCTCATTCACAATGATATGATTTTTTTGTTCTGATGATGCAATACCTGATCAGCACAGGCTGGCGTGCTTCTTGCATGTGGGCTTTGTTGCTTCTGAGCTAGATGGCTGCTTGTTTACCTTCAAGCCTTTAAGATCCCAGACACTATATCTTTTGATAGCTGGGCACCCTCAGCTTTCTTCACCACATTTGCTTATTCACCTGCTTTGCCTTCAGGAAGGTGAGCATCATAGAATGCCAATTTAATAGAAGAAATTATTCTTGCATTGAGGGAATACTTGAGTGGAGGCCCAGTATCCTACTGCTACCTTAATACCAAACATAAATATATGCACATAGATCTATTTCCCCATCCTCCTATAAAAATATATTAACATATGTACATGTCTTTATTTAGACTTCTACAAATGCCCTTTGCCTCCTTAGCTCTTTCCTCTATTTCCTTTGACTTTTCTCTTATCCCACTATCATGCTCAGTCTTCATTTGGGTTTCAGTAATTCCTCTTGTTTACATTACCCTTGATCTTGCCCTATCAGGCCTCCTACACCAGCAACAGTTCTTTTAGAAGAAAAATGTTTTTAGAGACTCCAAAATTCCTAAAGCTTCAGACTACTTCACCTTTGAAAGATTTGGTTTAAAATAGACAATATTATGATTGGCCACATTGTCTACTTTTGCCATATGGAACTTTTTATTTGTTTAGACCTATTGTGTTAGTTAGATCTTGTATCAACTTTGCAGAACCAGAATTCTCAGTGGTTTGACCTCCCAGCCTGTGGCCTAAGGCAACATAATCGATTGCATACTAGGATCTTCTAGGAACAACCTACCAGTTGTAAAATGATTAGGTCAGAGGCAAAGTCCTCAATCAGGTCACAGCTCTGGTGCAATCAATTTAAGAGACGTTTTCTGTGGGATGTAGACTGCTTCCAATATAAATGGACATTGTGGAAAATATTGCTTTGCATTTTGCTTAGTCTGTATCCAGCATCTAGGTGATTGACCTCCAGTTCTTTGGACTTGAGCCAATGGCCTGCAATATTTCCTGCTGATTCTGGAAGTTGGCTGCTGACCTGGGATTATTTCACCACTGCATCTACAAGCCTGTAGTCTTCCTGCTAATCTTTGGCTCATCAGCCTCTTGAATCATCACCCAATCCCCCCCACCCCCACACTCCCCAAACTAATACCAGGAGAAGTTCCCGATCTAACATACGACTCATGGTTTTAAAACCTGCCTGGACAGACTTAGATTTGCCTGCTTCTAGAACTATGTGGACCATTTTCTTATTGTAAATTTATCTCTGTGCATATAGAAACTTCCACGGGTTTCCTCTTCCAGAAATCCTAGCCCAGGACACCTATCAAGAAGAGAGACTGCTGCTTATATAAATACAAGGATGCACATGAGTGGTCCAAGCCCACGGTCCTCAATTTAAGGGCACACTTTAATTTTCAGTATAATTAACTGTCTAATTGAGCATCCAAATTTAGCAGTGCATTTGCATGTGCAATTAATTATGATTTTAAAAGCACTCTGCGTTAATGGGTTCTTTCCCATTATCTACAAATGTAATTACTGAAGGATAGATTGCATTTGAAAATAATTTGAGAAAGCATTTTTTGTGCCTCTGGATCGCAACGCTTTCAGTGATAGCAGTGGAACCAAATCACCACACACAACCTCACCCAGTGACGGGGGCTGTGGCGGCATCACATGGGGAGTAGGTGCTGTACAACTGAATAAGAACTAACAACCCTAACAACAATTAAACTAAAATATAGTCATTGAAGAGAATTTTGATTAAGCCAACTGACTCTTTTGCATTGACTAAATAAAAACAAAACTGGACAGTTGCTTCCTATAAGTGAACATTAACCATTTGGCTAACTTGAGATATCAATAACTATGTCTATAAGTTTACTCAAAGCAGAGACCAGCACAAAGATATTTACTTGTGTTTCATTAACTATGCAAAGGCATTTAACGGTGTGAACCATAAAAAACTGTTAAGTTTGAGAAAAATGGACATTCCAGAATATTTCATTGTGTTCATGAGGAACTTGTACACAGATCAAGAGACAGTTGTGCAAACAGAATAGGGGCATATGGCATGATTTAACATCAGGACAGGTGTGCCCCAGGGGGGTATCACCCACCATACCCATTCAGTCTTTATGCTGACCAAGAACGTGGCATCAGGAGTGCAGAAAGTCTTACTAACCTGGGATATACGGAAGGCACAATGTTGCTTGCTGAAAGTGAGGCGAGTAAGAAACCCTTGCTGATGAAGATCAGGATTGTAGCCTTCAGTGTGGATTACAACTCAATGCCAGGTAGACCAAAGTCCTCACTAGTGAACCAATAGGGAACAACATGAGAAACAGAAAAAAGGTTGAGGTTGCGAAGGGTTTTTTCCTGCTTGGATCCCCAATCAATGCTCATGGAAACAGCAGCAAGAGATCAGAGATGTTGCAGTTGGTAACTCTGCTGCACAAGACCTCTTCTGAGTGCTGAAGAGCAAGGATGTCACTTTGAGGACTAAAGTGTGCCTGACCCAAGCCAAGGAATCCTCCATTACCGCATATGCATGGGGAAGTCGGCTATTGAATAAGGAAGATTGAAGAATCCAGGTATTTGAATTAGGATCATGGAGAAGAATATTGAAAGTACTATAGACTGCTAAAAAGACAAACTGATCTGTCTTAGAAGAAGTAAGGCCAGAGTGCTCCGTAGAGGTGAGAATGGCAGGATTGAGTCTCATATACTCTGGACATGAACCTATTGTCAGGAGAGAGCAGGCTCTGGAGAGGAACGTCATGTTTGGTAGCATGGAAGGGCACTGAAAAAGAGGAAGGCCTTAAATGAGATGGATCGACACAGTGACTGCATTAAAGGGCTCAGGCCTAAGGACAATTGTGATGTGTTTCATTCTGTTGTACTTAAAGTTGCTACAGTCAATGCTGACTTGATAACAACCACCACCAATAAAAACAACATAATTTTGTTATTTTAGTGTTTGACTGCTGGGTTTCTGTTTGGAGTTTTCCTCTTAAGGGTCTTGTGAGGCTTCTATTTTTCCTATTCTTTCTTCTCATCTCATATTCTTTCTCCTTTTGTTCAACATTCTCAATCATCATTCTTTGAATTATTTTTTTTCTGGTAATGCCATAGCCTGTTCAACTTCAACCATTTCCTTTCGGTGTGAATATTGTTCACCTGTTTATGGCTGGTTCTTTCTTTTTCCTGTGTGTGTATATATACTTATGTTTTCTGCTCTGTCCTTGACATCTTGGTGTACCTCTTAGGGTTGGTATTGGAGTGGGTTAGTTGTGGCGAGTGGGGTTAAAGAGGAGTAATATATACTTCTGAACAAGTAACAAAAGAAAATAGATAGACTAGGGGAGAGGAGAATGAAACAAAGAACACAAGGTAAACTAATAGGGGAAAGAGTAAAATAGGAGCAGGTAGCACTAATGTAAGGAATTTAAAATTAGTAAAAAGGAAACAGTTATTATTTGAAGAGAACAAAAGAGAGGGTCGTATTAATTGAAAAGGAATGATACAGATAACTAAAGGCTTTATTTTAAGGAAAAGGAAAGAGAAAAAGAAAGCAGGAAGGAAGAATGGCATGAAAGAAGAAAGGAAGGAAGGGGAGAAAAAGTGTTGCCATTTAGTTGGCGTACAAGTTCTGCCCAGGCGCATGGTACCTGGTGTGGGTGAGGAAAGGTGCTACCAGAAGGGTACGAAGCCTAGGTGAGTTCAGGATCTGGGCTGGAAGCACACCAGGCAAAGGACGAGGTGAGCAATTACAATCAATTTCCAGGGGTAGGTGCCTCTCCCTGGTCAGGTGTTTAGACTGGCTTAGGCTAGACCCTGGCCTGTCAGCAAGGGGCTTGAGAGGGGTCAGGAGAGTGTAGGGTCGGGAGAGCCTGCTCTTTGGGAGGTAGACAATGTTACCAGAGTAGACTGGACCTAGATGGATTGCAGGGTGCGGCAGGGGGTGGGGGTGGGGGTGGGGGAGGCAGTGGGCTCTGACAAGGGTCTGGGAGGGAAATAGCAGAATTTGGCACACTTTTATTATCAGGATGACTCCCTGAGGAGTGGGGAGGGCATGAGCATTCCCAGGGGGCAAGCTGTTGGCTCTAGATGGCCTGAGCTGATCTAAGTGATGTGCTTGCTAGGCGGGAGATGAGGGGATTACTAATTTAAGGAAAGTAAAAGTAATATTTTTTCTTAAAAAGCAAAGAAAGGATACTATGAATTAAAAATTAATTATTAAAGTTGTATAAGATTTTATTTTAAAGAAAGAGACCATGATTAGAAGCTGGGGATATAACCTGCCCAGATGTGCTTCTGGGATACTCACTGGGTGCTTGGATTGGCCAGAGAAGGCTTAGGCAGACTCTGACCTTGAGGTCAGGGGTTTTGTGGGGCCATGGGAGCTGAGGCATGGGAGCTCCAATTGTTTGAGAGGTGATTTGGTTGCACCAGTCTGGGGCTGAGTGTAGCTGGCTGTCTCTAAGGGGCAAAGGCCAAGTGGGAAGGCCAGAATCAGGGAAGACAGAGTTCACACTGCTCAGGAGATAAGGGCCTTCAAATGAGTCCCAGGGAGGAGGAAGCTGGGCCAGGAACCTTTCCAGGGGATAGGCTGTCTTTGGGAAAGCCTGGGGAGGAGGGTATGGGAGGAGGGGCAAGTCTGGAGCCTTCTCACAGGGCAGGCTGTTGCTCTGGATGGGCTGGGATGGTACAAATGGGTACTGGCTGGGAGATGGGAAAATAAGGGGTCAAGAGTACTCAGGCCCGCTGGAGGCCTGGAGAGAAGAGTGTGGGCACCAGCCAGGATGTGAGTGATTACATGGGTTGTCCAAGCCAACAGTGTATGGCTTGTGCACTGACCAAGGGATGAAGGGCCGGTGTGGATGTGTGGGGCCATATTTATGGAAGGCACGTGAGCTGGAAGACTAGATAGCCACATAGTCTGCCTGTGGTGAGTTGAGTGGACTGGCCAGGTGAGAAGAAAGGTTGGTGTTTTCTGGGCACATTTACCCTTTTCTCTTCCTCTCTGCTGCTCCCACTGTGTCTGGCTCTTGACGCACGTTTATCTACTGAATCTTTCTCTACAACAGGGTGTACCTCACTTTCTGTTTCAATGGTTTTCTCCTGATTGTTTGAAAGGGGTTCACTCAGTGTGATCAATCAGTCATCTTGAACCAGAACCTAATTTCATTTAAAAACATGATTTACATATACTCTTGTAATTTGTTTGTGTGTTAGGCAGGGTTCTCTAGAGAAGCAAACCCAGGCACATATGATTTCGTGGATAAGTTTGTATAGTGACAGGGAATATAACAACAAATTAATCCACACAGCAGTACAGAGAGCTCTGTTCAACTCACTCTCATGGGACAGTTAATATCCTGGAGGACCTTCCAAGTCACACAGCCAAGGAAACAGACACTAGGAAGATGAAGTGGTGAGGTGCTTCAGAGACCAGGAGCACAGCACAGAGAAGCAGGTTGTGGTGGAGTCTCTTGGGGTGCAGCAAGTGGTGAGAGAGATGCCCTGTCTGCAGTGGTGGCAAGATGAGCAAGTGGAGTCACCCACAGGCAGTAGACACAGCAAGGGGGGGCAGCACCGGGGTATGGAACCGAATGGCACAGCAACGTATCCACCTGGGTCCATGGGTTGGCTTGGCCCACAGGTAGCACAGCACATGTAGTTAGGCAAGGGAGAAACCTTAGACCGCATGTTTCTCCCACCACCAGGACCACCAGGGAGAAAGAGAGAGGGGCCTCTCAGGACAAAAATGAGAGTAACGATATGATCCCAGGTGGGTGGAGGGTCTGTGGAGAGAGAAAGGGAGAACCAATCACAATGACCCAAGGGGTGAACAATAGAACAATAGAAAAGTGGGTGAATGGAGATAGCAGTCGGTATAAGACATGGAAAAAATAATAATTTAAAAATTATCAAGGCTGATAGTTGGAGGGAAAAGAATGAGGAGCTGATACCAAGGGCTCAAGAAGAAAGAAAATGTTTTGAGAATGATGATGGCAACATATATACAAATGTGCTTGGCACAATTGATATGTGTTATAACATATATGTATATGTTGTATGGATTGTTATAAGAGCCCCCAATACAATGGTTTTGTTAAATTCTCTTATCTTACCAATTTTACAAGTAAACAAAAAGAACAGTAATTACAACTCCTTTCTTCTTGCTTTTATTATTATATTATAGAATATTAGACTTAATATCTTACCTCAATTTTAAACATTATTTTAGTTTCTGATTTTTCATTATAAATTTAAGACTTAAAATGACCTTATTTCTGTTTGCAAGCACATTGATAAAAATTATGTAAAATTATTATTTTAGTACATGCCTTGACTCACTCTTTCCAGTCTATGTGTCTATCCCTTGTTTTGATTCATCTCCAAGTAATTATTCTGAGTTGAGTGTTATGTTTTTTGAGTTCTGCAAACCTAAAATTTCACATGTGAAAAAACCTCTCATGCCATATTACACACACATGGTTTGTTTAATGTTTGGCTTTTCATTTAATAAGGGGAAAGACTGAGGTGGGGGGGAAAGAGAGAGAGAGAGAGAGAGAGAGAGAGAGAGAGGCTGGTGTCCAGTGAGCCATTTATCTCGGTGACACCTACAAAGGATGTCATTAAGAAACAACCTGATTGACAGACTAACCTCCACCCATATCTTCTTTTGTGCCATGTTGGCACAAAAAACCTATCACAGTTTGTAAACTTTGTTGCCCCAAACCTAAACAATGTGTTAACCTGTCGCTTACTTTGCAAAAGGCAGTGGGTAAGGGTTGGACTATGGTCTACAAAGCTGGTGACTCAAATTCACCAGCTGCTCAGCAGGGAACAAATGAAGCTTACTGCCCCCATAGACATTTACTGCCTTGGAACCCAAGGTCTTGATGAGTCAGAATCGACTCAGGACCATTTTGTTTTTAATGCTAAAAATATTATCCTTTTTTGGGTAGGAGGTAAGTTATATTTCTTATATAAGTATCCTACAGATATTTATTGGGTACTATTAAAAGATATCTGGTGGCACTGTCAGTCAGGTAGGTGTTGGGTTGATAATCGCAAGGGTGACAGTTCAAATACCCACACTGTTTTCTGGGAGCGAGAGAAGGATGCATGCTCAAGTAACACCTTACAAAGCCTGGGAAGCCCTATAGAGGATTTCTCTGAGTCAGGATCAGCTGGGCGTCATGGAGCTTTGGGTTATAAAGTGCTCTCGGAGAGAAATATGAGGTTGACTACTCTCATAAATATGTAGTTTTAGGAACCCTAAAGAAGCATTCCACTCTGTCTTCTAGTGTCACACTCAGTCAGAATCTACTTGACAGACATAGTTTTGGTTTTTGTTGAGGAGTGGTCAAGGAGCACTTATCAGTGTAGTGGGGTTAGGCTTAGGGCTGCTAACCACAAATTCAGGAATTCACATCCAACAGCTGCTCCAATGGAGAAAGATAAGGCGACCTGCTTACATAAAGATTTACAATCTCAGAGACCTCAGGAAGTTGCAATCTGCCTACAGGGTCATCATGAGTCAAAATTAACTTGAATGTAGTGGGTTGGGTTGGGTTTACTAAGTGTGAAGCAACAGCCCCGATACCACATGCGGACTTTACCAAACAGCTATCAATTTAGAACCCACTTGGCTACTCTGTGGGAGAAGCCATGGTCATTTGAAATTTTCTGTAAAGATAAAAGGCTAGAAAACCTTATGGAAAAATTCTGTTCTGCCTCATGGGACAGTATGCGTAGAAAATCAACTCAACAATATGCAATATCATAGCCACATTAAGGACAACCTCTGTGCTGGGCTCTGAGGACAGAATGGATACAATAATCAACCACGGCTCTATCCTCAATCTGATATACATTCTAGTAGAAGGGAAAATAAATAAATGAATAGATAGATAGATGATAGATACATACCGTAATGCTCCTCACTGGGCTGTGAGTTCGCAGTGTGATAAGGTGTGTGCTGGTATTGTGCTAGATACAATGCCCCGGGTATTTCAAATACAACAGAGTTACCCTTGGAGAATAGGTTTCAGTAGAGCATCCAGGCTAAGAGCAGGCAAGGTTAAAGGGCTAAGCAGTCCACTTCTGGGAAACTAGACACTGTAAATCTTATATATAACTATAGGACATTGTCTGAAATAGTGCCACAAAATAATAACCTAAGGTTGAAGTTACTGAAAATACTCCTGGAGAAGTGATACCTCCTCAAAGGAGTGTAGGCCTTGCTTAATATCATGGATGGAACCCAGCTTTCAAGACTTCCATTTCCTAATGTACCCCAGCTCAAAATGGTTGCAAACATTCATTAATATTCAGAATGTACAAAGTATAAATCTAGAAAAGGCAGAAGTCATCAAAGATGAAACATAACCCATAAAGACAGATATACTACCCTTGAATGAGCTGAAATGGACTGGTACTGACTATTTTGAATAAGATATTCACATTAATTACTCTGCTTAGAATGGAATATTGAAAAGGAATAGTGATGCTTTTATCATCAAAAAAGAACATTTCAAGATCTTTCCATAAGTGTAATATTGTTTGTGATGGGATATGACCCCTACACCTTTAGGGAAGACCAGTTAATACAACTATTAATCATTTTGTGTATGGGGCGAGGCATGTGTTGTGCTGGTATGCTAGGTATGAGTCCCCTTGGTGACAGAAAGGAAGCTGGAGGCCTCAGGGTAGAATTTTGCAAGGCCAAAGAAATATTGATTACAAATACCCTTTTCCTCAAAACAACACAAACATCAACTATACACGTTGTTCCAGCCATGTGTAATACACAAGAGTAAAATCGACCACATCTGTGGGGAAAGATGATAGGAAGGCTTATTATCATCAGTCCAAACAATGGCAGGGACTGAAGGTGGAACACACCATCACGTACTCACATGAACGTTTAGGTCGAAGCTAAAGAAAATAAAATGTCCACAAGAGCCAAACTACAACCTGGAGCATCCCAGCTCAAGGGCCAACCTGGATTTAGAGACCACCAAAGACCAGAGATGACGCATTGAACCCTAAGGACAAAAGAACAAGCTGTGGAACGATATCAAGAGCATCACACACAAAGAAATCAGAGGGCCATTAAACAGATAGGAATGGAGTAAAAGCCCAAAGTGCCTGTCAGAAGGGCCTCAAAATGTACTGTTGAATGTACTAAACTGATGGAGAAATGATGGATTAAAAGACGCAAAAATAAAAATTTAAGAAACCAAACGCTTTGAGTAGACAGGGTAAAGCATTATAATAAAAATGTATAAGGACTCACTGCTAGAAAACCAGAGGAAAAGAGCATGTCCAGCATGTTTTAAACAGAGACAGGGAACCAAAAAACGTCAAGTCTCAAGTCTTAAATTGAAGAATTCTATAGGCAAAATATTGAATGATGCAGGGGCATTAAAAGAAGATAGTAGGAATCCACAGAGTCCCTGTGCCAAAAAGTCCTGGTTACCATTCAATTATTTCAAGAAGTAGCACAGGACCAAAAACTGAGAGTATGAAAGGGAGAAGTGTAAATTGTACTGAAGACATTAGTGAAAAACAAGGGTACAAGAAGCTAATGGAAGGCCAACGGAAATCTTTCAAGAGACTGATGCTGTGCTGGAATCCCGTACTAGCCTGTTCCAATGAATTTGGGAGAAAGTGATCTAGCCCACCGAGTAGCAGAGGTACAATTTAGCCATTCCAAAGAAAGGTGACCCATTGACCCATTAATATTACACAAAGGAAAAAAGTTGCTTAATATAAACAAACAAACAAAAGAGGTGCAGCAGTGCATTGACCAGGAAAGGCCCGAAATTCAAGCCATATTCAAAAGAGGATGTGCAACAGAGGATATTATTGCTGACTTCAGATGAAACTTGGCTGAAAGCAGAGAATACCAAAGAGATGTTTATTTGTATGTTATTTTTTATGCAAAGGAATCGGACTGTGTAGATTGTAAGCAACTATGGTTGGCTTTGAAAAGAATGGGAATTCTAGAAGCCCTCATTGTGCTCATGGTGACCCAGAGCACAGATGGAGACAGTCATTCAAACAGGGCACAGAGATACTGCAGGATTTAAAATCAGGAACAGTGTGTATTATGGATGTATCTTTTCTCCAAATGTATTCAATCTGTATGCAAACAAATAACCTGAGAATCTAAGCTGTATGAAGAATACCACATCAGGATTGAAGGAAGTCTCCTTAACAACCTGTAATATGAGTATGACGCAGTTTTGCTTGCAAGAAACAAAGAAGACATGAAGTACTTACCAATAAAAATGAAAGATTTATTTCAAAGGACAGCATTGAATCTGCAGCTCCGGGAGAGGGACATATCTGATGGGAGCACATGGGAGCAGATGAAGGGGGAGGAAGAGAGAGTAGAGCACATCCTGGCCTACAAGGTCTTCAGGACGATGTTCTCACTCAGAGCAGCCAGTCCACAGAGAGGACCACATGGCCGGCCCTACTATGAGACATGACATCCCTCACTGACTCATAGCCCTGCGGGGGACAGCACTAGAGACACAGTGTGGGAATTGCACCCGACCTGATCCCACCACACCGAGGCAAAGCACTGGGGGAGTGCAGCGGAACAGCAAGGGAATGGAGTGGCAACGTCCCCAGGAAATGCTGAAGGTGGACTTTGGGGCCAGGGCGTGGTGCCCCAACAGACTGGACTGGAAAATACTACTAAAGGCCAACAAATGATCCTTGAACTAAAAAAAAAAAAAAAAGAAATTAAAGATTTCAGCCTTGAGTATGAATTCCAACTCAATGTAAAGAAAACAAAAATCCTCACAACTAGACTAATAGGGATTATCATGACAAAAGAAGAAAGCATTGGTGGTGTCAAGAGATTTCATTTTACTTGAATTTACAGTTAGTGCTCAGGAAGCGGGCTGTCAAGAAATCAAGCAATACATTGCACTGGACAATTCTGCTGCCAAGACCTCTTAGAAAGCAAACATGTCACTTTGAAGGGTAAGGACTAACAAAAAAAGAAAAATTCGTGTTGGAGAAAATATAACCAAGATGCCCCTTAGAAGTTATGAATAGCAACACTTTGGTAGGTAAAGTAGAGGGTGAATGTGATAGAGCAAAATTTCTTAAAATAGTTCTTCAATCCGTGTCTCTGTAGCTCTCACCAAATGATTAGGTGAAATTATTCAACAGGGTGTGTGTAATAATGTAGAGGGAATTGGTCCATTTGTGTTACCACTCCCTGGCTATAAGGATGAGCCATCTAGGCAGGAAGAGGAGGAGTCCCAGGACCATTTGGGATCTCTGTCTAAAGTGACAGAGGCAGAGACCAGAGGCACCACAAGGAGACCCTGAGACAGAACAAAGGTGTAGTGCTGAGACTAGGAGACCAGGCAGAGCAGCAAGCTGGCTTTCTGGTCCCAAAAGACAAACATCACAGGACCACATGACAGAAAGGCTGAAGACTGAGTAAGACTGGGTTGCTGACTTAGGAGATGCTGCTGTGGGCTAATCATTGCATCTTTAATGTTCTCTGATCCTTATTTGTTGTAACCTAATAACTTTCTTTAATAAACTCCCTTCATTAGGAGTATTGTCTCTGCTTTCTGGGTGATCTTTGAAAATAAATGATTGAACCCAGGATAGAAGGAGCATGAGTAGAGATGGCTGGTGTCAGACAGGATAAAGAAGGATGGAGGGTGGAGACTTGTCTGATCCCTGCCGCATGGCAATAGGGAAGCCACTGAACAGTGGGAAAAGCTCCCTAATAGCTCCCAAGAAAAGAATTATAACCCACCATGCTTGATACTCGGCCAAGGATAACGAGACTCCAACAGCATCTCCAACAGAGAGAAAGATCAAGCTATACAAAGACAACTCTACAGCGATTTAAGAAAGGGCAAGAGATTTAAAATTTTCTCCTTATTATCCTCAGAGAAATTTGAGAAGATATTGACAAGAATATAGGAGTTCAATACGTGACAACTAAAACACAAATGTCAGTATAGCAGAGATAAATCAGACATTGGCAGAAAAAAGGTAAAGACACAGCATATATGTAAAATTAAGGACAATGAACACATATCGTTACCCAATACTCAACTAATAAGAATTCCAGAAAAAAATATCAGGAAGGAGGAAGAAAAGTATCAAAGTATCAAAAGTATCAAAGAAATGCAAACCAAAATTTCTTGAGATAATAAACTCCTTTAATAGATCATTTACTAGGATCCAGTGTGACATATTAGAGAATTTGAAATCAATGCTACAAACATGGAGAACCATGTGGTAGCATCATTAAAAAAATTTTTTTAGGAACCTATTGCCTGTCAATATCTGACAATGTTTCGATATTTTGATGCTATCAATAAAGTTTGCAGTGGCTACTTCCTCTGAAGGGGACAGCATACTCCTCTTTCATGGAAGTATCAGTCCAGAAGCCCTGTGGAAACCTGTTCCCTTTGAATGAGCCTGCTGGGGTTTTAAATACCAGTGACATTGCTTCCAGCATCACAGCACCACACAAACCAGCACAGTGCACTAAACTGACAAACAATTGGTGGGATCTTTTCATCATATTATTCAATATGATATAACCTTGCTTTCTGAACGGTAGGAGGACTTGACACACTTGCTGTTAAAGCTCAAAGGCTGAAGCTCAGTCATTGGCTACGATGAGTGTATGGATTACGATTCATGTCATGGAAAGGAAAATTCTCACAATTGGACCAATAGGTAACATCATGATAAGCAGAGAAAAGATTGAAATTGTCAAGGATTTATTTTTGCTTGGATCCACAACCAATGCTTAGGGAAGCAGCAGTCACGAGATTGAAGACACAATGTACTAGGTGAATCTGCTGCACCAGTCCTCGGTTTTTGTTTTTAGTTTTTGGGGGGAGGCCATGGTAGTTGTCCTCTGTATGGTCAGATGTTTTATGTTTTCTTTAATTTTTTTGAGGATTTTTGTTTTCTTTACATTGATTTGGGATTCATACTCAAGGTTGAAATCTTTGATCTTTTAAAAATAATTTTACTGGCAGCTCATGCAACTCTTATCACAATCCATCCATACATCAATAGTGTAAAGCACATTCGCACATCCATTGCCCTCATCATTCTCAAAACATTTGCCCTCCACTTAAGTCCCTGGCTATCCCTTTTTGAGAACAGTATAACTATAATTTTAATAAGTATATTATAATTATGTTATCATTCTAATCACACAAATTATTATTACACATACCAACAGCAGTTAACGAAAACTAAGGAAAATGTGAAACCTGCATGTCATGCTATTTAATCATTTCAGAGTGAACACAGATGCTTAATTAAGCAAGGTTTACTTTATAATATTATTTTGGGATAAGGGAAAAATGTCCCTCTAAACCAGTGCCTGCCACACAGTTCAAATGATGTGCCCATTCTCTTACATCTTTTTATGTTGACATCAAGTCAGCAAGACCAGATAATATTACAGCTTTTTATAGATTAAAAATATATGAATTCATGATGCCTTAGTGTGCTTTGATATGGAATCAATAGCTTTCATGTTTTTCTTTCCCTGAAATCTTCAGGAATATATTTCTGTTAGTATATTGTAGTTCACTGTCTTACCTAAATTAGGTTAAAACTTTAATATACTAGAATAAATGAAGTAGAAATCCACAAAAAATCCATACCTTAATAAAATGTATTTCATTAGATGGTCTTTCATTTTCTATTTACTCTCAAAGGCCTCTTAAAACACTGCCAAATTTGAATCCTTAATTACAAGTAGCCATTTGGAATTGCTTAATCGATGCAAACATACAGCTGAATATATAGACAAACCTTATCACAGTTGCTCTGAAACTACATTTCTAAAAATATATGTCGTAGCACATAATGTAATTTTCTTTCTTATTGCTAGATGGTGTCAATTAAACTGATTAGTAGTAAACCTAAGTACCTAAAGTATGCAGGCAGGCCTTATTTTGAGGACTAGAGAATTTGTTTTGAATGAAATATTTACCCTGGAAATGGCCATACTTCCCATCGTACAAGATAGCTCACAGTGCGGGCTGCACAGGCACACATGTGCCAGTGTGATGGTCAGAGTCTATGTCAACTTGAACCTGTGTGAAAGTAGGAGTGGAGTCCAACTTATCAGTCAAGTCACAGCCTGATGATGGTGCCTCCTTGGGAGTGTGGTCTTTTTATAAGAGAGACACTGAGGGCGAGTGAGTCCTCTTTTGCTCTTTGCCTTCCTGCTTGACTGCTTAGATCTGGCCAGAGGTCCACGCATACAGCCTGCTGAGCCTGGGTGCTGCTGGCATCCTGCCATGTTCCTGAGGACTTTAGATCCATGTGACTCGGCACCACCAGCCTGTGGTCTCCCAAACTCCCATTTCACCTTCTTGCTTCATCCACCAGCAGCCATGTTACTCTAAGGGTCTCCAGTCAGCATCTGACCCCATGGACTTGAGTTGTACTGGGCTGAGTCATTTCTTTGATATAAATCTCTTTCTTGATGTAAAGCTCTTTTGTATACGTATATGAGTGTCACTGATGGGGTAGTTTATTGTGGCAACCTGGCCAATAAACACATGTGGGATTACTTGAAGGGCGGAGGTGGCTCAGTGAGCCAGACCTTTGTAGTTCTCGGGTCTCTTGTTTGGTGATGGTCGAACCAGGGTGTAGCTGCCTTAGTCAGTTCCCTGCTTCAGCTGGCAAAGCTCACTTACTGCAAGACATCCCTGAGGAGAAGCCACTTCCACCTACCCTGATGCAGCCCTGGGTGCTGGAGCAGCCAGGTGAAGACACCTCCCAGCGCTGAGATATTTATACACTCACTTATTCGACTTTCCTCCTGCAGTTGGCATCATAGTGTGTTTTGCGAGATAAAGGAGGACTTTGTGGATTGGTGTCAGGCATATGGGTTAATGTTGGACTTATAGGCTTGGGCAGCATTGGTTGGGATATTTTCTTGATGTGCATTTAACCTTTATATAAAACTCTCTTTTACGCGAGTTTCTGTGGATTTGTTTCTCTAACGTACCTAGACTAACACACTGATTTTATTTCTTTTGAAAACTTAGCCAAACACAGACAGTCTTAGGGAAGTGTGATTCTATAATAATCCCCACTAGCACAATTTTTCAACACTGGAATGCTAACCCAAAATTTGGTGGTTTAAACACATCAGCTGTTCCATAGGAGAAATATGGGGCAATCAGCGTCCATAAAGATTCCCAGCTGTGAAAAAGATACTCTGGGGCAGCTGTACTCTGTCCAAGAAGGTTACTATGATTCAGAATCTACCTTACAGCACACAACAACAAAATGGTTCTGGATAATCTTATACCTTAAAAAAAAAACCCTAAAAATGACTTTGTAATAAAATAGGATGTAGAGGATTTTTAAACAAAAAATTTTGGAGAAATAAAAATTGTGGTAGTTTGATAATGAGCATTATCTCTTTATAAATTTGTCTCCAAATAATCTGACAATTGTTGAATTATGCTCTTATTTGGACACAGATCCCTATTGATATTTAACTGAACAAAGGAAAATACCCTGATTTCTCACTTAGAGGTGCTTCCCTTTATTAAATAAACTTAAATTAAGTAAGACTTGATTCTAAGGATGTGCTTAGGGAGCTCACTTTGTTAAGCACACATGTCCTACCTTGAAAAAAAAAGTTCTTGAAATCTTTTAGTTTGCTGTCAAAACCTTATTAAAATATATTAATGCTGATTAAAATAATTGATATCACTTTAAAAAATCATATTATTGGGGGCTCATACAACTCATCACAATCCATCCCTCCATTCATTGTGTCAAGCACATTTATACATTTGTTGCTACCATCATTTTCAAAACATTTTCTTTCTACTTGAGCCCTCAGTATCAACTTCTCATTTTCCCCTCCCTCATGAACCCTTGATAACTTATAAATTATTATTATGTTTTCATGTCTTACACTCACCGATGTCTCCCTTTAACCACGTTTCTATTGTCCATCCCCCAGGGATGGGGTTATAAGTAAATCATTGTGATTGGTTCCCCCTATCTCCTTCCATCTTCCCCTTCCCCTCCTGGTATGGCTACTCTCAGTATAGGTCCTGAGGGGTTTATCTGTCCTGGATTCCCTGTGTTTCCAGCTCTTATCTGTACTCGTGTACATGCTCTGGCCTAGCCATATCTGTAAGGTGGAATTTGGGTCATGATAGTAGGTGAAGTGGGGAGTATTAAAGAACTAGAGGAAAGTTGTGTGTTTCATCAGTGCTATACTGCACCCTGACTGGCTCATCTCCTTCCTGTAATCCTTCACTAAGGGGATGTCCAAATGCCTACAAATGGGCTTTAGGTTTCCATTTCATGCTCCCCATCATTCACATTGATATGATTTTTGTTCTTAGTCTTTGGTGCCTGATATCTGATCCTATCTACATCTCGTGATCACACAGGCTGGTGTGCTTCTTCCTGTGGGCTTTGTTGCTTCTCAGGTAGATAGTCACTTGTCTACTTTCAAGCCTTTAAGACCCCAGACGTTATATCATTTGATAGTTAGGCACCATCAGCTTTCTTCACCACATTTGCTTATGTACCTGCTTTGTCTTCAGTGATTTTGTCAGGAAGGTAAACATCATGGAATGCCAACTTAATAGAACAAAGTGCTCTTATGTTGAGGGAGTACTTCAGTAGAGGCCCAATGTCCATCTGCTACCTTAATACTAAACCTATAAATATATACACATAGAGCTATTTTCCCATGATCATATATAAATATATTTATATTTGTACATGCCTGTATTTAGACCTCTATAAATGTCCTTTGCCTGCAAGTTCCTTCTTCAATTTCCTTTGACTTTCCCTCTTGTCCCACTCCCATGCTCAGCCTTCATTTGGGTTTCAGTAGTTCCTTTCAGTTACATTGCCCTTAATCAAGTCCTACCAAGCCCTCTACACCCTCCTAGCCATTGATTTTGTTTCTTTCTTTTTGTTTATTGGGGGCTCATACAACTCTTATCACAGTCCATACATACATCAATTGTGTAAAGCACATTTGTACATTCATTGCCCTCATCATTCTCAAAACATTTGCTCTCCACTTAAGCCCTTGGCATCAGCTCCTCATTTTCCCCTCCTTCCCCACTGCCCCCTCCATCATGAACCCTTGATAATTTATAAATTATTTTGTCCTTTCTTGCCCTGTCCAATGTCTCCCTTCACCCACTTTTCTTTTGCCCATCCCCTAGGGAGGAGGTCACATGCAGATCCTTGTAATTGGTTCCCCCTTTCCAACCCATCCTCCCTCTATCCTCCTAGTATCATCACACCACTGGTCCTGAAGGGATCATGTGCCCTGGATTCCCTGCATTTTCAGTTCCTATCGGTACAAGTATACATCCTCTGGTTTAGCCAAACTTGTAAGGTAGAATGGGGATCATGATAGTGTGTGTGTGTGTGTGTGTGTGTGTGCACGCGCGCGCATTAAATGACTCAAATTTGGCCTCAACTTTTTAGTGAGCTGCTGGGCATCAGGGAGCACCTGCAGACTAGGTAATGATGCTGGGGGAAGTACAGTTGGAGTTGTATTAGGTGAGAATGAACTTGGAGTAAATGCTCTGGAAGTTTGTCTTAAGGAGCAATTTTTGTTTCTAACTACTGTGAAACTTGCCATTTGAGTTTTCTTAGTTTTTTTTGCTCCTTGCTCAGAATTGTTAGTGCAATTCTATCTTGATCATTGTCATACAGTACTTTCTAACTTTTCTTGGGCTGTATGGTTTGTTGGTTAAGCAAGATTGGAGTAGGGAATGAGGACGAAAGGAAGGAGACAAAGGGGAGATTGTAACGACCCTTACTTTAACAGACAAGAAACATGCCTCTTAATATCTATGGTTTATTTCCCTTGCCTTTTTCTTTTGGCCTACAACCAACAAGAAGTAGAGAGAAAGAAACTCCTTACCATTGGACAGATGTACATTTCTTTCATTAAAAAAAATCATTTTATTGGGGCCTTCTACCACTCTTATCACAATCCATACATACATCCATTGTGTCAAGCACATTTGTACATATGTTGCCATCATTTTCAAAACATGTTCTTTCTACTTGAGCCCTTGGTATCAGCTCCTCACTTTTCCCCTCCCTTCCCCACTTTCCTTTTCTCATGCACCACTTATAATTTATAAATTATTATTTTATGTCTTACACTGATGATGTCTCCCTTCACTCACTTTGCTGTGGTCCACCCCCAGATCTACATTTCTACAGTAGCAAGGAAACCCTTTCCAATTTAGAATAGCCTGATATCCTATTGTATTCTTCCTATAAACTAATTACATTTATATGTTTTAATGTCTCTTTTGTTCTCCTAGTTAGCTATTAATATAGTTTTCATATCATGATTACATTTTCACATTCAATTCTCCCCTCAAAAAAAACATTATAGTACCCTGAAACTTTCATAATCTTGCTTTTTGACCTAGAATACTGTCTTAAGGGTTTTCAGGGTGTAATATCTCAACTATCTGAAAGCATGACTTAGAAATACACATTTAACTGAAACATAAGTTCTGAACCAGAAACATAGACTTCCCTATTTGTAACATCGACAGAGATAATAATAGTGTATCATGGACATTTTTGAAGTTTTCAGCCATCATTGTACTATCTATATTTGGAAGTTAAAAAAATATTTTTTCACAAGGTATATTTTCCATACAAATGAAATAGTCACTGGCTTGTAGAAGTTCAAATGCAAAAACAAAGACCAGATTGGGACTTTTAATTAAGATATGATTGCTTCTTAGACTTCATTCTTCTTCTAAGGAAAATGGGATACACCGATAGGACACAAAATGATTGAAAGCCAATAATTATAAATGGTTTTCTTCTTCTTTGCCTTAATATGTAAGAAGGATTCTCTGTGCTTAAGACCAAAAATCTCTGAGACAAAATGTTTTGACAATTTGAATGCTTTTTATAGCAACTGAGATGCATGAGTGATCATTAGGAATTGATTTGTGATTCATTTATATTGTAAACTACTAAAATATGTTATCATGATGTAATTCAGACATTAGTTATTTTACTTTGTACTCTTGAGCAGACATGTCTGATCATCAAACAGATGGACCTAGCATTTTCTAAAGTCCGATAAATATCCAGTCAACCAATTTGCTTTCTTGGTGGCTTGGCCTGCCAAGGCTTTAAACTCTTCCTTTAGCTCCCTGAGAGAAATTGACAGGAGCTTGAGGGTGTGTATGTTCTACTTGACACAGTGCTATGGCACTTGGCTGCCATAAGTAGAGAGAGAGAGAGAGAGAGATTTTTGATAAATGGAGAGTAAATCTCATAATCATAAATGAAAACCATTCATTAAGTCAGAAGTATGCCTGAGTTCCAGGCCTTCAATGCCCATCTTCCTCAGCATTTTTCTCTTTTTTCCATTGTTTACAACTTGAGCCACTTGTACCATACCTAGAATCAAATATGATTGTTTTTGCCACTTGGGAAATGGCATAGATGAACTAGAAAATGGTGAGTGAGTGGAAGGAATAATATACATATTTGGAGAAAATAAAACTTCCCTCTTAGGCTAGGTCCTATGTACTGGCAGTAATTAGTGTCTTGTGTATCAATCTAAGTCTATGCCTTGACTTATACATTGAGGACAATGGTGGCACAGTGGGTTACATGTTTGGCTGCTAATTGACAGATAAATAGTTCAAACCCATCAGCTGCTCCAGGAAAGATAGATGAGACAGTCTTGTTTCGCAAAGATTTGTATTCTTCAATACCCTGTGGAACAATTCTATAGAGAAAATAGGGACTTGACAACAAGGGTTTCAGTTGGGTTTTGAAGTGGTATAGTACTAGAACTGTTGCCTTCCAAGTGGGACTCAGTTTGATTCTTGGACAATGTACGTCAAGAGTACATGTGTGTTTGTTTGGATACTTTAGAGAAACACATCTATAGAAACTTATGTATAAGAAAGAGTCTTATATAAAGGGTAAGTGCACATCAAGAAAACATCCCAACCCAGTGCTGCCTAAGCCCACAAGTCCAACATTAACTCATTAGCCCATATGTCCAACACTAATCCACAAAGTCCTCCTCCATCTCACACTTGATGACGTCGACTGCAGGAGGAAGCTGAATCAGTGAACGTGTAAGCATCTCAGCGCTGGCAGGTGTCTCCACATGGCTGCTCCACCACCCAGGGCTGCATCAGGGTAGGGCCATGTGGCTTCTCCTAGGGAAGGTCTTGCAGGAAGTGGCCTTGCCAGGTGAAGCAGGGAACTGCTAAGACAGCTGCACCCTGGTCCGACCACCAGAAAGCAAGAGACCCGAGAACTCAAAAGGCGAGGATCATGGAGCCATTTATCTCTCCACCCTTCAATTAACCCCACATGTATTTATTGGCCAGTTTGTCACAATAAACTTTATATCAACGCATCATCAGCAGAATTTCGCATGTTACAGCAATGTTGAACAGGGTTGGTTGGGGCTTCCAAACAGATCTGGACTAGGAAGAAAAGTTGGGCATCTACTTCTAGATGTAAGTCAAAGGAAGTGATGACAATGACCTGATTGATCCCTTTGCACAGGGCGCCACATGAGGCAGGGGCTAACTGACAGCAGCTAACAACATACTGTTGCATGTTCTTTCTGCACATGAATACTCACAGGATCCAATTGTTTGGTGTTGTTACTTTGAATTATGATAAGCAATGAAAGAGAGAAAGGGAAATTTTATTTTACTAGACGACGCTCTTTACATGACTACTAATATAAAAACAAACAACTCTTCAGTGGTATTTAGGATCCAATCAAAACTCACTGCCATCCAGTTGGTTCTGACTAATATCAACCATATAAAGCAGAGGAGAACTGCACTATTTGGGTTTATAAGGCTGGAAGTCTTTGTGAAAGCAAAATATCTCATTTGTTTCTCTTACAGAACAGCTGGTGGGTTTGAACTGCTGACATAATGGTTTAGGCCAACACATTACCCACTAAGCCATGGGGTTCCTAGTACTTAAATTAGAACATACTATATAATGCCATCATTGTGATTTATATAAAGAACTCTGCAGATTGGAGTTTTCTGTTCAAGGTCATATGCCAGGGTACCTGCGCCTAGCACATCATTACAGGTCCTGTAG
Organism: Tenrec ecaudatus; assembly: GCF_050624435.1. Classification (NCBI taxonomy): domain Eukaryota; kingdom Metazoa; phylum Chordata; class Mammalia; order Afrosoricida; family Tenrecidae; genus Tenrec; species Tenrec ecaudatus. Next base: position 74,033,807 of record NC_134532.1, read on the forward strand.
GTGCAATTGTACAGTGATAAGTAAAGATTATAGTAAAGTCACAGAAAGCATGAGAGATAGAAAAGAGATTGAAATAATGGAGTCAGACACAATTTATGGTAGCAATGCTCACCTCAGCCCCGCTTGGTGGTCCACGTGGAGAGAGAGGGAAGGGAAGGAGGACAGGGGAAAGGGAACAGGGGAGCAGGGACAGGGATGGGAGAGGAGAGGGGGAGCCTACATGAGGTCAAGGAAGGAGGAGAGAGAGAGAGAGAGAGAGAGAGAGAGAGAGAGAGAGAGAGAGAGAGAGAGAGAGAGAAAGTAATTACATGTAAAGACATACGTCACAGGAAGGAGTTGCACTAAAGGTTATATAGCAATGAGGGGGGACAATCTACAACCTAGAGACATACACACAATAGGAAGAGGAAGGGTTGGGGGTATATATGTGACAAGATGGGCAGATCCTAGATTCAGGATGGCAACTTAATTTTGGATGTCCTGGATTGGGTTTGATCTGTTCTCTGGATCTCCATAGGAACCATTACCAGTAGGGCATGCACTCCACCTACAGGAACCAAATCAATGACTGCAGGCCTGTCCATTGTCCTTAAACAGCAGGATGAGAAGCCTCCTGAGTAGTCTGGCAACTAACTGCCTCCAGGGAGGATGTCTGTGAGCATCTGACCTCCGCCCACAATCATAAAGTTTGAAATTAGATTAAATGAGAAATGGAATTTTAGATCTGTAAATTGGAATGGTTTGAAAGACTTCAATTATTTTTTAAACTAGTGTCAATAATAAAAGGTAGGGTATTTTAGCTTTCTCTAACTATACAGGAAAGAAGAAAGATAAACACACGCAAAGCTGCCGAATTCTCTGACCAAGAGGTCTTATATTAAGGTTACACAATTTCACAAAGGGTAAATTTCCATTGGTTAACATCAGAGAGGGCAAAGGTTTCTCTCCTTTCTTCTCCTCTCAAGTTGGATCAGGGTAGTTTATTATTCAGCTGCTCAAATCCAGCTCCTTAGATATGAAGCAATGTCTTCAATTGTTATTTATGCAAAGAGACCCTCTATAATTTAAGAACATTCCCAGGTGTAAAACATTCACTTTCTGTCCTAGCATTTCTGTCTTCATCCCAAGGAGAACTTAATTCATTGAATAAATGAAATGTCCTCACTTTTACCTAGTTAACGATTAACCATTTCAGGTGGAAAAAAAGAGCTCAGCACCTTCCTTTCTGGATTTCTTTTGGTGGGATCTATAAATTTGGGAGTAAATTGAATCTGTATACAGAGAAACAAAGTGTATGTTGAACTTGTCAACGTGTCAAACTTAATAGTCACAAGAGATCACTGAGGCTTGTGGGTCCAATGAGATGTTGAGTTTATAAGAAAATATTCATAAAATGAATTCCATTCCTTCAAAATCCCATTATACTTGAAAGTTAACAGCCTAAAACCCTTGCACTTTTCAAGCTGTTTATTTAGACTGGAAGCTTAGTTATTCAAATCAATCCCTTTGTGGCTGCCTCCACCCCCATTGTTTTCTTCATTAGGAGGGAAAATTTTCCTTATGCTTCCATGTAAGACAGAGTGACTCAGCTGTTTTGTATTTAATGCACAATTGGATAGCTATTTTAGATTTTATATGCTGGTACAAAAGCACAGAAATCAACTGTGACACCGGCTGTTGACAAAATGTAGAGAATGTCCCTGGAGAAAGACAATTTTATATCCTAGTTAAAAATTATGCAGAAAATCATTCTCTATTCAATGTCATTATCTGCATCTCTCAGATTTTTTGTTTCAACATTATAATTAATCAAATAAAATCAAAATGAAAATGATGGTAGATACTTTGATAACCAGGTAACCTGTTTATACATTAACATTTCTTGCAAAGCATTAACATAATTAAAAAAATTATGATTGGTGCTAAAAGAGAGAGGGATGGGATAGGACTTCAGATTTCCTCAAGTGTCTGTCAATACTATCCAATACCACATACTCGGTTTCATATTTATGTTCATTACATGCTTTTATGAGCTATATGTTATATATTGGACTCTCAATATAAAACCCAGAAAATTAAAAGGAGATACAGATACCTTTTAGAGAGAAATTCAAAGACTTACATTTAGGATCATTCAAGAGATTAAGGAAAATGGGGGGTGGGGGTGGGGAGAAACGAAAAGCACAGAAATCTCTAAAATAATTCAGAACATGATACAAGAACAAAATGACAAAAAGAACAGAGACTTAAAAAACATTCAAAATAGTGAGTAGAAATATAGAGGCTCAAGAAGAAATGTTCAGAAATAGATAGCTCAATGGAAGCACATAGGAATAGAATCAATGGAAGAAGAATTGGTGAAATAGAGGAGAAACCCCTGTGTACTAATGTGTTAGAGAAACACATTAAACATCAGATACTTGATACTAATGAGTTTGAGGACTATACAATCAAAGAATGAAGAAAAATTAAGTGAGGCTGAGTTATGTGAGGCAATATAAAGAAAAGTAACCTATACATGATATAAATCCTGTAATAAGAGGGGACAAGAAAGGAAAAAAAAGGAGCTTTGTCCACTGAAAATGCTCCTTTTATCCTGAAAAATGGGAAGATAATTACACAAGAAGCTCAAAAACGAACATGCAGGATAGATTCCAAAATAAGTCAAGAAGACATGTCATAATTAGACTCTTAGCTCAGGACAAAGGAGTTGTCATATGAGAAGCTTGTGGAAAATGAATTGGCATTTACAGAAGCAAATCAATATATTAATCAATACATTCATTAATATATTAAACCCTGATTACCAAGGAATAAAACATCTTACCACAATGGCAAAAATTGAATGGAATGTTATATACAATATCCTGAAAGAATAAAAAACAAATAAGAAGTATACATCCAGGAAAATTTCCTTTCAAATACAATAAAACTAGGACTTCCAAGATAAACTAAAATGATAGGAATTAAAAAACTATATGAACATCACATTAAAGATTAACGGGAGTTATTTCGCCAGAGAAAAAGCCCTGGTGATGCTGTGGGCCACACATTGGCCTGATAACCACAAGATGAGCAGGCTAAAGCCACCAGCCACTCTGCGGGACAAAGTTGCTGTTTATTCCCTTAAATATTTACAGTCCTGCTAACTCTATAGAGGATCAATTCACCAGGCTGTTGGCCCTATTGTGTTAGACTGCTACCACAAGTTAGTGGTTCAAGCCCACCATTCACTCAGGGGAGAAAGATGGGGTTATCCGCTACCATAAATATTAGAAGTCTTAGAAACCATATATAGGGTGGCTGTGAATTGGAATCAACTCAGTAGAGTAGGTTGGGTTTTATTTGGACAGAAAAACAACATCAGGTAACAATTTGAGATTAAGACAAATGATATCCATATACCAACTAAGATAAAGAATTCTCAAGAATAAATCACAGTGAGAATATTGAAAAGGAGGAACCAGAAGCATCCTTCTTTAAATGACAACTGCATAATAAAGAGAAGGAATAGATGCGTAATACAGGCCTCCTGTATAGAGAGAAATCCAAGGCAATATCAAGATATAACAGACTGTTTTAAACTAACAGAAATCAAAGTAAATTTTAATATAACCAAAAATTTAATTAAATATACTTACAAAATATACTCAGTAAACAAAAAAGCAATAACCAAACATATGAGAATAAAATTCATAAACAAAGAGCTTAGTACATAAGAGTAAATACAAAGAAATATTTAATATTCAAGCACTTCTCCCTCCCACACACACATTCATAAATATTGATTATCACACTGAATGCAAATAGGCTAAATGTACCAATAAAGAGATAGAGAATATTAGATGGATAAAACCACGTGACACATCAATGCAGTCAAAAAAAGACATACCTTAAGCACAAAGATCCAAACCATTGAAAAATCAAAGGGTAGAAACTGTATATCAAGAAGTAATAAAAATGAGTAGGAATGCTAATATATAATAATAATATTAATATTTGACAAAATAAACTTTAAGAAAAGAAAGGGCATTTTTTAAATGATGAAAACATCAATTCACCAAAAGATCATAGCCGAACTCCATAAAAACATAAAACAAATTCTCATAGTGTTAAGAAGAAAAATAAAAACAAAACTATTGCCCAGTTAGTTCCCACTCATCCTATGATAGAGAACTGGTCCAAAGGGCTCATAAGATTGTAAACCTTTTTAAAAAATCATTTTATTAGGGACTCATACAACTTTTATCACAATCCATACATACATCAATTGTGTAAAGCACATTTGTACATTCATTGCCTTCATCATTCTCAAAACATTTGCTCTCTACTTAAGCCTCCTTCCATCCTCTGTCATGAATACTTGATAATTTATAAATTATTATTTTGTCATATCTTGCACTGTCCAACATCTCCCTTTACCCACTTTTCTGTTGTCAGTCCCCCAGGGAGGAGGTTATATGTAGATCCATGTAATCCGTTCCCCCTTTCCACCCCACCCTCCCGCCACCCTCCCCGTATGGTATTGCCTCTCTCACCACTGGTCCTGAAGGGATCATCTACCCTGGATTCGCTGTGTTTCTAGTTCCTATCTGTACCAGTATACATCCTCTGGTTCAGCGAGATTTGTAAGGTAGAATTGGGATCATGATAGTGGGGGTGGGGGTGGGGGTAGGGGAGGAGGAAGCATTTAGGAACTAGAGGAATGTTGTATATTTCATTGTTGCTACACTGTACCCTGACTGGATCATCTCCTCCCCACAACCCTTCCTTAAAGGGATGTCCAGTTTCCCACAGATGTGTCTTGGGTTCTCACTCTGCACTCCCCATCATTCACAATGATATGATTTTTTGTTCTTTGATGCCTGATACCTGAATCCTTCGATACCTCGTGATCACACAGGCTGGTGTGCTTCTTCCTTATGGGTTTTCTTGCTTCTGAGCTAGATGGCTGCTTGTTTACATTCAAGCCTTTAAGACCCCAGACGCTATATCTTTTGATAGCCGGGCACCATCAGCTTTCTTCACCATATATGCTTTTGCACCCATTTGTCTTCAGTGATCTTATTGGGGAAGTGAGCACATAATGCTATTATTTTTTATTCTTTGATGCCTGCTAACATCCCTTTGGCACCTCGTGATCATGCAGACATGTGTGCTTTTTCCATGTGGGGTTTGTTGCTTCTGAGCTAGATGGCCGCTTGTTTACCTTCAGGCCTTTAAGACCCCAGATACTATATCTTTTGATAGCCAGGCACCATCAGCTTTCTTCACCACATTTGCTTATACATTTTCTTTGTGTTCAGCAATTGTGTCAGGTAGGTGAGCATCATGGAATGCCAGTTTAATAGACCAAAAGTATTCTGGCATTGAGGGAGTACTTGAGTGGAGGCCCAATGTTCATCTTCTACCTTAATACTATATATATATATATATATATATATATATATATATATATATATATACACACATATATTTAGTGTTAAGGTAGAAGATATATATATGATTGTAAATCTTTATGTAAATAGACTGCCTCATCTTTCTCCTGTGTAATAGGTAGTGGGTTTGAATCTCTGTACTTTTGGTTAACAATGCAATGCTTAATCCACATCACCTGCAAGTCTCATCAAGAAATACACATTACCATAGGCCTAGAAGACTTTACCATACCACTTTAACAAAGAACACATTTTATAAAGAAACCCAAAACAAAATCGGAAGACATAAACATCACCAACAATGTAATCTCACCCACCCATATAAGTTCAAAAGTATTTCTACTAGATGAAGAGTGGAAATATGCATCAATTAATTTCAAAATACAAAGGTGTGTAAATATGTCTCTACAATCAGTGGACGACTGCAGACATATGCTCTCAGTAATATATTTAAAACTTTTTTAATTAGAAAGGGACAATATTAATAGATCATGAAACTTTATGATGAAAGAATTTTAAGAAAACTGAAAATGCCATTGCTGAGGAAAATGGCAGCAATATTTTCCCAGAGAAGTTTTTTCCATCGGCACAATGCACTTGATTGTTTTTGAAGAGTAACAGAGGCCGCTCCATAAGAATTTTGTTGGAAAACACTATCTAATCTGCCCTAGTCTCAACTTTGCCCCTGTAGATTTTTTTCGTTCCCCAAATATGTTTTGGGATTAATATTTCCAAAAATATTTTGAAAACTGCCATTTTGACATTATGTAATCCAAATATCTAAAATTGGTATAGAAAGGGTGAGAGAGATAGGAACATCACTTTTAGAGAGTGAATAGACTTAGAGAGATATTGAGAAACAGTCATTTCCTGTTTTAACTTAATAAATGTATCTATGATTTTATAAAAATACCTTTTTACTTGCCCTCAAATTGGATATGCCATCCAATAGCAACATAGTACTTATTCTTTTCCCATACACAGGGATCATTTTTTCCAGAACTGATCACATTTTAGTTCACAACATATTCTACAATAAATTTTGAAATAGTGCAAAGCATATTATCTTCTCACAGTATAAACCTAAAAGTCAACAATATGAAGCAGAAGAAAAGTAAAGTCCATAAAAACTGAATAAAACATATCTTAATCATCACTAGATAATGGACAAAGTTAAAATAGGATAAAAATTTATCAGAATAAATTAAAATGAAAGTATAGCATACCTCTGGAACAAGAGCAAAAGCAGTGCTCTGACATCATTTTCTAGCAATAAGGGTATGCAACGGAGGAGGAGGGAGGACCAGAATCAATAATTTATCCATACCACTTGAAAAAATAGCAACCAAATATTTCATAACCAGAAAAATAATCAATCACTTGTCAAATGGACTTAAAAAGGAAGATGTAAATACTCAGATAAGTACTGAGATAGATAACATCCACCTGAAAAAAAAATCGTAATAGATTATTTTGGAAAGTTCTACTCTTCTTTCTCCCTGGAAGGGTCTGGTGGTATCTAACTGCTGACCTGGCAGTTCGCAGCCCGATGTGTAACCACTATGCCTCCGGGGCTACGTTAACCAACACCATGGTTCAACTTAAATTCCTATCTTCATCAAGTCTTCAAAAAAGAGTAAAAGGAGACCCTACACATCTAACTATGACTCTTCCTAAAAAGATCTCACCTCTAAGTTGTATTTTCAAAAACTCTCTCTCCCACCCTTGTGACCCCTTGATGAATGATAAATTATTAATATTTTCATATCTTTCACCGACCGCTGTCTCTCTTCACTCATGGTTGCTGTAGTTTGTCCCCCTGGATGGGGTGGTGTAGTTATGTGTTGATATCAGTTCCCCTTCATTCCCTCCTCTCTCTACCTTCTCCCTCCCCTTCTGGTATCACTATTCCCATTCTTGTTCTTGGGTTCCATGTGCCGTAAGCTTCCTTCTATGCCTGTGCACTTGCTCTGGTCTAGTCCGAAGTGAGAGGCGGCACTGGAGTCATGATAGCAGGGGGGTGAGGAATATTGTGTTTCATCAGTGCTTACTGTACCCTGTTTAATTCATTCTGCCTCTGTCGGGGGATGTCCCATTGTCTACAGATGGGCTTTGGGTCTCTGTTCTGGCACCTCCTTATTCTCAACAATATGTTGTTGGCTTGGGTTGTTTGTTTGTTGTAGGTCTTCTTATGTCTGTTACCCAGTCCCAACAAAATCTCATGATCGCACCGCTGGTGTGGTTCCTTCATGCGGGCTTGTTGCTTCTCCGCTAGATGGCTGCGTGTTTAACTTCAAGCCTTTAAGACCCCAGAAGCTGTATCTTTTACTAGCTGGACACCGGTCACTTTCTTCACTACATTTGCTTATGCACCCTCTCTATGGCATTGTTTGCTAACAAAGAATATGAACAGCTGTGTCACCAAAACAGACATTTAGGCAATTAATTAGAACATGAAATTATAGTAGTATTCATTAGCCGCTAAAGAGCTGCAAATCAAAACTCCAATGAGACACCATCTCGACCAGCCAATAATGGTAATGCTTCAATGACAACAAGCAGACAACAACGAATGCTGGAAAAGCTGTAGAGAAATTTGAGTACACTGTTGTACAATCGCAAAATGTTACAACCTCTATGGAAAATGGTCCTTCCTTATATCGGATATCACAACCAATCCCACTGCATGTTTTAGATTCTAGAGAAATGAGTGATGAGACAAATAGACAGAGGCACACCATGTTTGTTACAGCACTATTCACTATTGAGTAATAGGAAAAAATATAAAACCACCTAAGTGTTCATCCACAGATTAAATAGGTTAAAAAATGTGGGACATACACAATAGAATACTACATAGTCATGAAGAATAATAAAAAAAACCAAAAAACATCTCAAGACATTCATGACTCTGGGGGGCATTTAGCTGTGGGAAATAAGTTGATCAGAATAGGACAAATATTACATGAAACCGCTATGGTAAAAAGTCAAGGGTAAGTCTATACACACCCAGACACAACAGTGATGGTTACCAGGGAAGGAAGGAGAAGCAACAACTAGTTAATAGGCAAGAATATTTAGTTCTGGAGAAAGAAAAGGCACTACACAATATCGAGGAAGTCAGTACAAGAGACCAAGGTAAAAGACAGATGTGGAAGAATAAGGGACAATTGCAGTAAATATGAAAATATCTATTGTCCCAGAGCAGCAGTAATGACTCACAATAATTAATGAGTAGATATATACACAAACTTGTATGCTAAGAGATGAAGGACATTGTATGGGAGTACACTTGTATACACATGTAATTTTGGTGGAGGATATTTCTACATATATCTTTTCAAATGTTGCATATATATGAATACATGTTACAGAGCACATAGGGGTTATTCTTAAATACTTAGACATTGGGAGCTGGATTGAGTTATAAAGACTATAGCTTCTAGAGACTTCAAGATCAGTTGCCAAAAGAAAGAAAGAAAGCAAGAAAGCAAGAAAGAAAGAAAGAAAGAAAGAAAGAAAGAAAGAAAGAAAGAAAGAAAAGAGTTCATAAAATAATGGTTCTACAACCTAGTCTGGTGAATAGTGTCTGGGATCTTAAAAGCTTTCATGTAGCAACCTAAGGGGCAACTCCTGTCCCCTGGATCATAGAAGAGCAAAGAAAAACGAAGACTCATGGGGTAATTTCATCACAGCTTCATGGAGACTGAAATTGGAAAACCCAGATGATTTCTGGGTGCTATGACTGATTGACCAAGACCACACTAGATGGTGTTTGTTAGAATGGGTAAAAATTGGGGGGGAAATTAGAAGAAAAAAAACCCACCACCAACAAAAACTGACTGATCTGAAAGACCAGAGACAATCTTCTCACTTGACACTTAAAAGAGGTGGCGTTTCATCCAAATAATAAATGAAACCAGAAAGTAAACAGCTATATCTGTGAAGAATTAGAAGAACATGCTCATTAGAACAATCAAAATGACAGAACCAAAAGGCCAATATTTCTCCATAACCAAAATGAGAAAGCAAGGAGGGCCAAAAACCAAAACAAACATGACAAATGGAAATGGGTAACACAGAGTGGCAAATAGGGTAGGTGCTGACATGTTACATATTTCAAGGTTTGGAACAATTTGTGCATGAACTACTGCTAAGAAGCTAATTTTCTATATAAAGGTTCATCTAATATCCAATAAAATGTTCAAATAAGTACCTGTTACTGACATCAGTTGCCACTGTATTGATTTTGACTCATGGAGACCCTGTATGCCCAGAGTAGAGTAGGCCTCCATGAGATCGTTAAGGCTGTGGCTGGTGATTTAAATCAACTGCCATTCACCTGCCCTAGAATTCTGCTGGTACAAATTAAGTAAATATTTAGTATATACCTCATTTATTTAACTCCTAGTAGCCTAAGTAGCCAATGCTGTGTAACTATACCAAATAGGCTATTTTGATTACGACTTTGACTCTATTGTGGTAACCATGCCAACCTTGTCTCTGTCAATTAGGTGCTGCAACATGGCCTCTTCCACCACAGGGCTCAACCAGACCCATTGTTAGGTGTCTTGATCAAATTAGGGAAGGTCCTCCTGTCAAATTTGACTTCTATAAAATAGCAATGATGGCAGCCTTCAGAAATACTGGGGCTCCTTTCACAGATTTGTTCCCGACCATTGTCATAAAAGGTATGTCTCCAGGACACTCCATGTGTGGGTCTATCCTGATGAACCCACTAAAATATACCAGACTCTCAGAACATTTGCATATCTCCTTTTACAGTATTCCAATGCAAGTTTAGTACTTCAACTTGTAGGTCACCATGAAATTTACAATAGCCTACCAGCCCTTCTATGCCTCAATGAAACAACCAAATCAACTACTGACTCCTTTTATCACCACCCGAGTTGAAACACTGAATGACAAACCTGTGCTCAGTGGACCCATGACAATACACACAGACAAATCTAGTCTTATGTTGCTTGCACCCTTACCTAAAGCCTTAATAACCATCCCTACACCCATTCTCCAGGTTTCTGTTTGTACATATATTGGAAAGGTCTAGCCCTTCTTTGGGAGTATAGCATTCCTGATATATGCGCATCACCCTTTTTATTTCACCTTTTTGGGGAACTTTTTGAGGTTTAAGTCTAGTTATAAGCCTAAGAAGAAAATGGGCGGTCATGGTCTTTCTTGGGAACTCTTAACATGTCGTGTACGGCATCTGCCCCAAGTGGTACTCCAGGAACTGCTCTAGGTGCCATCTTAGCATGTGGTCTCAAATGAGGGTGGAAAGGGTAATGGATTCGTAGGTAAAAGTGGAGTGGGCTCTTCAACTGGGAAGGGCATTGCTCTGTATTAACGTGAGTCAATATAATTTAAAGGCCCAATGTCCTCATCTTTCTGACATTCTTTCTATGTGTCCTCATTCCAAATTTTCTGGTCCATTTCTTCCTGATCAGATCCCTCACTTTTGACACACATTAGAATCATGTGAAGTTGGGAACTGAGTTGGCTAAACTCAATCCAGCTAAAAGGCCTCTGGGAGCAGCCCTCTGCCAACCACTGGCAAGGTTGGTATGCAAGCATCCAGTTCCCTTTCTCCTCAGGAGGAGCATGGTGATATTTTTCTATTCAGGTTTCTCATGTTTCCTGGGAGGCACTGGGTTCCTTTGGTCCAGAGTGGTGGTGATTGACTCAACCACACACTTTGTCTACTCTGTTCTTCCAGGTGTTTTCTGGCACCCACGTCCCAAATAAACTATCATATCCCATGTCTTCTTTTCTGCTCTACTTGCAGGAGAGACCGGCATGACAGTGAATGTTTCCACAAGGACTGCACAGAAATAAGCTTACAAGGACCAGCTTTCTTCGTACCCCACGTCCATAGTCAGAGAGGGAGTGTGGGTAGAGAAAACAGAGATTAGGTGGCAAAACCGGGTCTATTTCTCATCTAGACTCCTTCCTAGAAGTCATCATTACAAAGAAAAGCTGGAAAAACAGCCAAGCTTGCCCTTTTATGTTCATACATATGAAGATTCCTAAAATTTACCCATTTTAAAGTGATTCCAGCTTTCAATATTTTCAGCTTTCTTTTTGTCTTGTCATTGTTGCTGGGTTTATTTTTCTTAATGGTTTTATTGGCATATATTCCACACATCATATAATTTAATCATATTAGAAGATTTGTACAATCATCACCACAATCAATTTCAGAACATTTTCTTCTCACACTCATTGTTGCTAGGTCCCCATCCACCCCCACCACTCCCTCCTTCCCTGCCAGGCCCCTAGGCAATTATCAATCCAGTGACTGTCTCTATTGATCTCCCTCTCTTGAACTTTATATATAGAAAATCATACAAAACACCAACAGTAAGTAAAATACAAACAAAACCCCAACAACAATGACGAGATAACAGAAAAATCTCAATTGAAAAGAAACAAGTAAATACCCAAAACTGAAACAACTTCAAAATAGGTCAAAATGGAGATCAAAAGAACAGAACTACATCTGCAAGTATTGACTTTACAACTCTCTGTCTGATGGCAAGAATATTCATATGCTTGACTACATTCAGAGGAAATGCAACATAGACTCAATCCATATGGGGACCCTATAAATGGATTTTGGGTTTTCACCGTCATCCACAGCCTTTTGAAAAGCAGGAGTTCACAATGTAAGCTCTGATACCATTCTGTCCTTCAGATTTGAATTTTATTATTTATAATCCTTATTATTTGGATCACAAAGGATGGCATGCTTCTTCCATGTGGACTTAGAGCATGCCTCACTTAGATATCTGTTTGTATGATGACAAGCCTTTAAGACTCCAGACACTAGTCTTTTGGATCACTGGGCACTACCTGGTTTCTTCACTACAGAGCATAATGCCACTTTTAGGATTCAGGTGCACTTTACCTAAACCATGGTATTTCCTATTGCCTCAGAAGTATGTGAAATCTAGACAATTAAAAACAAAGATGACCAACATAGATTAAATGTATTTGCATCATGGTGTTAGCATGGATATGCTGCTGTGAATATATCCTGAAGCAGAACTGTACTCAGAAATAATCCTGAAACATGCTGAAACACGCTGACCCACAGCATCAGGCCAGAAAAAAACTGAAAGAAAAGATGCATGTGAGCCAAGGACAGACTTAGTGACTAACTAGAAAGCTGCTTGACCATCTGCAAAGTGGCAAACCCCTCCCATTTGAAAGTACCATATAAAAGCTAGAAGAGTTTCTCTAGTCAACGCCCTCTCTCACCTTGAGATGGGGCCTTCCTTTGCTCTTGGAGTGAAGTATATCTGATCTATGTTTAAGGTGTCATTCTCAATTCAAGAGAGGAACTCCTTCCCTTCTTTTGAAGTGACTCTGTAATACAGTTTTAATAAAACCGTGGTTCAACTCTTTGCTGCTGCCGTGTGTGTGTGTGTGCGTGTGTGTGTGTGTGTGTGTGCAGTTTTCCTCTGGACAGTAACCATGAAGAAGTTCAAGTGGCATTAGGCAAATGAGAGGCTTCAGGAATTGATGGAACACCAATTGAAATGTCTCAGCAAGCTGATGAAGCCCTGGTAGCACTTATTGACTATGCCAGCAAATTCAGAAGACAGCTACTTGGCCATATTTGTACCCTTTCCAATGAAAGATCACTCAAAGGAATGCACAAATTATACAACAATACTATTATTGTTGCATGTAAGTAAAATTTTGCTGAAGATTATCCAACAACAGCTGAAGCAATGCATTGATGGAAAACTGTCAGAAGTTCAGGTTGGATTCAGAAAAGTGCATGGAACAAGACTCATCATTGCTGATGTTCGATGAATCTTGGCTGAGAGCAGAGAATACCAGAAAGATACTAACTTGTGTGTGTGTTTTCTCTTCTAAGGTATTCAACTGTATGAATCATAACAACTATGGATAACCTTGGGGAGAATTCAAGTTCCAGAACATTTCATTGTGCTCATGGGAAACATATGTCAATCAAGAGGCAGTCGTGCAAACCTAACAAGGGGACACAGTGGTTTAGAATCAGGAATCAATCCATACGCAGAGCAAATAATCAGAGAAGCTGGCTTATATGAAGAAGAATGTGGCATCAGGTTGGAGGAAGGCATATTAATAAGCTGTCATATGCAGAGGAAGCAACCTAGCTAGCTGTAAGTGAGGAGGACTTCAAGCATTTTGCAATGAAGACCAAGGTTTTTAGCCTTCGGGATGGATGGCAATTCAGTGTAAAGCAAACAAAAGTCTTCACAGCCGGACCAATAGGTAAACGGAGAAAAGATTGAAGTCGTCTAGGATTTCCTCTTGCCTGGATGCCTAATCAATGCTCATGAAAATCATAGTCAAAAGATCGAATGGCACATTGCTTTGGGGAAATCAGCTGCCCAAGGCCTCTTTAGAGTACTGAAAATCAAGGATATTGCTTTGAAGACTAAAGTGTGTCTGATCCAAGCAAAGTGTTTCTGATTCCCCTTATGCACGTTTAAGTCGGATATCCAATAAGGAAGAGCTAAGAAGAATTGATGCATTTCAATTGTGCTGACAAAGAGTGTTGAAAGTACCATGGAGTGCCAAAAGAACAAACAAATCTGTCTCGGAAGAAGTATGGCCAGAGGGCTCTTTAGAGGCAAGGATGGAGAGATTTCATCATATGCACTTTGGGCAGGTTATCAGGAAAGACCGATCCCTGGGGAAGGGCTTCAGGCTTTGGCAGGAAAAAAAGAAAAAGAAGAAAAAAAAGGAAGTCCCTGAACTAGAAGGACTTCGACAATGGGTCAAGCATAGGAACAGTTGTGGGGACGGTTCAGGACTGGACAGTGTTTGTGCTGTTGTTCATAGCCTCACTATGGGTCCAAACTGACTCGATGACACCCACCAAGAATAGCATCATTCTCTTTGAAATGATGTATTGGGCGAGGAGCTTTGTGTCTCATCTTAAGGTCAGCAGTTTGAACACACCAGCCATTCTAAGGGAGAAAAATGATGTTTTCTGCAGTTGTACTCTGTTACACGAGGACACCAAGAGTCAAAATGGACTCAGTGGCAGTAAGGGTGGTCATCCTATTCCCTTTAAAACTTTGGAATACATATGAATTCATTGTAGCATGGTTTAGCGCATCTTAGTCTTCAAAATTCCATTTTCATTTTTAGGATTTTATAAAAGGTCTTTTCTATCAAAATGCAAGCATTTGATTCCTTGATGAAATCAATGTACATTGATAGCTGGTCTAACTAGAAAGTAGAGAATACAACTGTCGTTACTCAACAAGAGGGAGATGGAAAAATGATGGGGACCGGGCAAGCCAATGGAAGGCTGGATGGATTGTTGAATAAAATCTGATTATACCTCTTTCACAATTTAAAGAAATTCAAAAGTTCACAATAAATTATTTTAAAATATCTTATAAAATAGCATATATGTGTCATCTGTTTTTCAATTTAAAACATCACACACCAGTGTGGAAAGCTATGCTACCATCCCCAAACAAAAACAAAATGTACAGTGATCATCTCTAATTGTTCTTCCTATGTCAATCGTGTTTTTAATTGTTGTGATTTGAATGCTCCAATTTCCCTATAACAAACAGAGAAGAATTACCTTATTTAAGGAAAAGAAATTAAGAAGGAAAAACTGCTGATTGTGACAAGTGCCATGAGAGGGGTAGCTGTGGCAGGAGTAAGTAAAGAGTATACGGATCTGGTATTCAGGAACTACTTCCCAAGAAGCGAATCATTCGTTCCAGTGCTTATGTTGGACCTCCTACTAAGAACTGAATGGGTTTCTCTAAAATTGTTTTTTTCCTAGTCATTTTATTTTATCTGATTTTACCTTTTCATTTTTGGCACTACATATTCACTATCATTTTCAAGTGAAATATTTTGGAAGACCTGCAAAATCATCCCTCTAGCGATCAAGGCACAAACATTTTCAAGTGAAATAAATGAAGGACTTACAAGTTGCCCTGGGAATCCATGAAGGAGAGAAAATAGTAAAAAAAATGAATAAAGAACATTCCTGAGAGGAAATTGCTTAAAAAGTTATTTCAATCAGGTATGATTTGTTTCCCAATGCCTATTTTGGGAAACAAATCATAGAAACCTGAATTAATTTCATTATACTCTCATGATAATATGATAATGTGTATTAGACTTTATGCATAAATTTGTCCTGAGGAATTACAGAGTGAGACAGACTTAGCTGGGCTAGGATGTCATGGTTAAAAGATTGCTGGAGAAGATGAAGACTAGCCTTCGCCTTACAGGGTAGGTGACATTTGGATTCGCGGTAATGCGAGGCTAAGGTATTCAAGGACGGTTCTGCCCAGCCGAGTGGGATAAGGGAACTAGAGAAAAGTCAAATTAGAAAATTAAACTGGATCCACTTAATGAAAAGTGTCTGCAACTTGTTAAATGTCTCTGTAACTCCCACCAAATGACCTTTTCCTGCATGGATCTGGTAAGAGGTGGGAGAAGATATTGATAGGATTTGCCTGTGAGTAATTGTTAACAGGAGTCTGTGATTGCCACCGTGTTGGGTATAAAATGGGGTGGGGGTGGAAGGCTCACTACTAGCAATGACCAGGAGCAGAGTGTCTCCTAAGACCCTGAAATCCCATGTAGTCAACTTCCTCGATCTAACAAACAGCTTTGCCACTCCAGAGGTGGCACAAGGGCAGAGGCAGCAGAATTAGGAGGCAGGACATGAGACAGAGTGGTCGACCTCGCAGCCCACAAAGCGAGCAAAGCTGAGTCTGGCTGGTGGTGCGGCATTCATTTAGGGGAGTTGGGCTTCCTGACCTAGAGAGTTTGATCTGAATGCCTTTGGGCAGCAGAGTTGCTTGTCCTTGGGACACATACTAGCAGCCCTGAAAGAACTCTGAAACATGTCTTTTGCCCATTTCTCACCTGCATTGTAATCTGTTAACTACTTAATAAATCCCAAAATCAGGAGCACTATCTATGAATTCTGTTTGCCCCTTGCAAGGAATTATAGATCCTAGAGGAAAAGTAGAGAATAAAGATGAAGCAGAACACAGTGTCTAAATTCAGGCTTAGGAATTTTTCACTTGATTTCAGAGACAATATGGAAGCTTATTTAACTGGTCTCCATAAAGCGAATCTCCATAATTCTCCCAGACCTTTTTCATAAGTTCCATCAGTGGACAATATAAGAGTTCAAGGCTTCTGCTTTTCCATTTGATCACTTCCGGGCAATGCACAACCAACTGTGGGAACCCCCCACCCCCACCTCCCCGCTCCAAGACCACTGGCTAGAGTTGTGCAAGTTGGTCTCTAAACACCACTGCCCAGCTAAATACAACTGTGTCTCTAAACTCTAAAACACACGAGAGGTTTATGAGGCTTGGAAGGGACTAAAAATCTGAGTCAACATGAGTGTGTATATCTTTTGCTTGATTTCTTTCTCTTTTTTTAACTCTAAGAATTCTCTTCTCATAAATAATAATGTAAGCAACTCTAAGAATATTTGGAATAGATATCCAGGAGAAGTGTCTAGGATGGATTAAGGACATTTTCCAGCCGGTGTTTGCTTCTGTTGGCTGAAGAGTTTTGAACCCTGTTAGAACTGGTGCAGGGAGACTGAGATTGATGGTATGTACAAGAAAGACCAAAATGGCATCATTTGGCATAGCATGAAAGAATCCATGCTTTGAGTTGGGGGTCAAACTCCAGGCTGGTAATCATGGCTGATTCAGGTTTCTCTGTCTTCCTTTGCCTTTTCTACATACAGTTTTCTCAGAAAACTCTCTTGTATAGGCTAAACTCAGTATTGTGTGCTCAAAACCAGGGTGTCCAAGATGACCCCTGACCTGCAACTATCATGATAGACGATTGGTTATACAGAATAGCTTCAGTCACAAGAGATGTCTTGCCATTGGCAAAAGCAGAAAAGTGAAATGGGCCCTGACTAGACATTGTCAACCTATCCTACGGATGTAAGAAACTCTGAATTAAGCTGAGTGTTTTATGGAAGCACAAAGTGACCTCAAAAATTCATACAGTCTCTCAGAAATGAATGAAATATCAAGCATGTTTAAGAATCTCAGTTCAAAGTGTGCAAGATAAACAAGAGGCTGTGCTCCCTTGATAATTCCCCCAGCATGTAACAGCTTCCATGTGAAGAAAGGACTCAGAATTGCCAGGCATGGTGTTGAGGACCAATCTGTCCATGGACCCTGCCTTCTTTGTCAACACCACTCATCATTTTTATTTCATGGCATTTTCTCTGTGTGATTGCTAGGACATTAAAGCAAAACCATCAACAGTAACAATTTTGCTCTTAAGTTATTTGGAGAAACAGCTGCGCAGAAAAGATCGCGTTATTAGTCCTTGAGGAAAGTAAGGGAGGGGAGGAAATGGAAAAAATGTTTTAGCCTTGTTTTCACAGAGAAAAATCTGTGCAGCATTAAAGGCCAAAAGATTATAAAAACTTTCTCCAATATGAGCCTGGGATAAGAAACGGATGCACCAGAAAGAGAATTTACCTTCTTTTAGTCTGCTGTAAGTGTGAACATTTGGGGGACCTTGAGATAGTGCACAGAGGTAATGCCCAAGGAGTGAAAGTGATGAAGGTAAAGTGGCAAAAAAAAAAAAAAAAAAACCAGAGAGAAAAGAAATCTGGACTAAAAATATTGAAATGCCCTTCTCCAACCTCTTTGGGTTTTTTTGGTAAAAATATCCTCATCCTTCACATTTTTGGTGTCACCTGCCAAAAGCTTATTTTTTTAACTTCCATTGGATGTCTCTCACACCTGAGTGCTGGAGCAGTCCCTGGACTACGTCTAACAATGTTCCGCTCTGTACTCTATTGGGTTTAGGAATAAATAATAGGTAAAATTATGACCATACAATATGACCTTGGAAAACTTATTTAGCCTCTCTGAATCACTTTTTCCCCCGATGACTTGAAGCTATGAATGAAACTCAGCTCATAAAATTTTTGTGAGTATTAAAACTCTCATATAAAGTAGTTAATCTCAGGCAATCACAAAGTAAGGATTCAGAAACATTTTATAAATTAACTGGAACCTTGTACCATTATCTGGCTTGGCAGTCACATCATCGAAACACTAGTCACCTTGAAACTCACCTCAGCTGATAAAATCTTACGATTCCATTAAGAATCAGTGTTCACTAGAGTGTCAACTAGAATTCTTTAACAGAATTTAACCTTACAGGAAATTATTTGTAACTATGTTTTTCACTGCTCCAATGGACAACAGATAGCTAGTCTATCTCAATGCATGGAGGAGGAGTTAATTCATCATTTATAATAATAAATACCCATTGCTGTCATGTAACCTTCCAGTCAGCAGTCAAGAACTTAACCACTCTATCACCATGGCATCTTTATAGCTTTCAACAAATATTTTCCTGTTGGTTAAATCTTGTCCAAGTAATATCGACTATATACTTTGAAGGCAAAATCAGGAGACATATTGTTAGGTACCTGCATTCAGGGACAAGGGGGGTTGTCTCTCCCATGCCTGCACAAGTCCTTTGAGAAGGTTGGAAGGAAATCAGGAGACCATTCGATGCCTATGAAGACCCCCAAACTGAATATGCTCCTCCTCAAAGCCCCTGAGTCAGGTAGGAGATACACCTGTGTGCTCTAAACTAGGCCCATGTTCATGGCCTCACACATGGGCTCAATCCAGTCAATGGGGTCAACTAATACCATCAACCATGCCTCCCCAGCCAGATGTTTGAAATACCCTGGCTGTGGGAAGGAAGGTCGTTCTCTGTTACCCTGCTCCTGGTCAGAGGCAGGTTGGAGGTTGGGGGTACACATGTGCCACCTGGGCATGCCCCCTCAGGTTCCAGCCTGCTTGGGGTCCACAACAGCTCTTGCCCCTCTTGCTCAGGCTCTCTGGCTCCCTGGATCTCTGGCCCCCTTTCCACACGTGGGGGTGCTCTTTTCCGTGTGGATGGTGGATGTTCGTGCCCAGTTGTGAACTCCAGCATAGCTTGGCATGCTTCCCAGGGATAGCAGGTCCCCTGTGAGACTGTAAAACCTGAAACTGGTCCCGTCTTTCATAAAAACCCACTTGAATTACAAAACGGGTTTCGGTGTGAATTCTTTCATAGTGCAAAGCCAGGAACTGAGATAGTACCCACTCCAGAAACCTTACATGGTGGTGCGTGTGACTCAGATGAAACCCATCGGATGACACCTTTAAGACTCACCTGCAAATGCCCTTTGGAGTTCCAGCAAGCAGAGAACTTCACCTGGGGCCACCAGGCGGCAGGAGCCCCCTCGCTCCTCCACGTGTCTGCCTTCTGCTTTCAGGTGCAGTCCTTGCCCCTCTGCCTCCCTCTGCCCTGCTTCCTGTGATGCGGTTGGAATACTGCAGTCTGCAGTTTGGGGGGAGAACTCTGGTCCCCAAATCCCTTTTACTTCCCAGTGTTTTGATCTGTGTTCTTGCCAAGGCATGCCTGTAAAACTGTTGGTCTCTCTGCAGGATTCTGGTTCCCCATGCTGGCTCCTCTCTAGTCCCCAACTCCGCTGCATGCTGCAGACTGCAGACGCCAATTTCTTGCAGCGGGCGGGGAGGGGCAACACGTGACTCTACTGACCTCACCAAGATGGCACCGCCCAGCGTCCACCACCATTTTGTTGTAGGGCGACTGTTCTACCAACCTCAGCAAGAGGGTATCCGGTGGTGCTCCAACCAAGTCGGGGGGGTGGGGGCGGCGGCGTGATACCTATGGGCTAGCCCCACCCAATTCCCACAGGGTTGGCTTGGGTTTTCTACCAGTGCCCCCAACCCTTGTCTGCTGTTTACAAACAAGTAGCTTGGTCCTATTTGGTGTTTGTGTCGACTTCCTGCGAGCGCTTTAGTTCTGCTGGTTGGTTTTTCTTTTGCCAGCCTTGGCAGAAGGCGTTTGAAAGCCAGTCCCCCGAGTCACTGCTAACCCTGCTGTACTGAATGGCTTTTCAGCACAGCTGCCACTGGCCTCTGGGCCGTTTATGTTCTGGTCGAGCTCCTCTGTGACAGTCTGTGTTCAGCCAGGGACGCAATTTCCCCAGAATGGCCGAATGGCTGCTGAGCCAATGGACAGGCGTCTTGTCCCGTTCAAAGATTGCGGAAAGGCCACTCGTAAACCAATGGTGTCCTTTGTAAGGCCACTCCAAGCAGTGGTCCCGCCTTCAGAGGTTCAGGTGAATTATTCATGCCACCAATTCCCTCTGTCGGCCCTGTGAGGTCACCCGAGCCCGTGGCCCACCGATCCCTTGCTTGCTGTCTAGAAAGTGGTCGGGGCCTTGTTTGCCAGCAGAGAGTGGGTCCCCCGCCCCCTCCCTCAAACAAGGGAGCCTTTGGAGACTCAGGTTCCACAGCACCACATTTAGATATGATTGCACTAGCGCTCAGTTATGGCCCTGGGCACCAGGCTCTCCTTACTTCTCTGTTGTTCTGTTGTCTAGGTGGGCAATGAGGATCTGTCCCCAAGGGAGTGGTGTTGCATTGTATCCTGTCTAATTGGCATAGAGTTGTCGCTAGAGATACAGAAGTTAATATCCTTCTGCAATACTATTTGGCCTCAGCACATTCTAGGTGATGGGGAAGCTTGGACAAAGAACAGCACACTTTACCTTCCGACCCTGATTCAGCTAGAACATTTCTGCAAAGGGAGGGGGAGGTGGGCGGAATCCCCTTATGTTAGAGCATTTTTCCTCTTGAGAAGCAGTAAAGGGCTTTGTTCCAAGGGTGCCACACCCCGTAAGGGGCCCTGAAGCTGAAGGCCACTCTCCTCCCAGCCCAGTCACACCACCCTCAGTATAGAAGCAGTGGGGACAGATGGCCCTGCCAAAGTCCTACCCTTAAAAGAGGCAGCTGGGGAATTTAGTCCCTGGTTCATTCACAGTCTTTCACCCTGATTGAACTCAGGCAGATTAAGAGTGACCTAGGCATTTATTCAGACAGTCCCGAACAGTTCATGGAGACCTTTCCGCACCTCAGCCTAGCCTATGACTTGGGTTGGAAGGATGTAGTGATCCTTCTGGGACAGACTATGACCGACTTTGAGAAAGAGAAAGTGCTGAAGGGAGCTTGGAAGTTTGCAGAAGGTTTACATCTGATGAACCCTAAGTAGCCAATAAGAGAAACAGCTGTGTCTCCAACCGACCCAACCTGGGATTATACTGATCCCAATGACAGGTCGGTACGGGAACATTTTCTGGTGTGTATCAAAAATGGACTAAAGTCAGGGCGGCAAAAGGCCATCAACTACACCAAAGTGACAGTTATTAACCAAGGCCCTAATGAAAGTCCCATGAGCTTCTTAGAGTGGCTGAGGGAAGTCCTGAGGAATCACACCACGATAAACACAGACTCATAGGAAGGGCATGTCTCACGCAGGGACAAATTCCTCACAGGCTGCACCAGACTTTCAAACAAAGCTCCAGTTGTTAGTGTAGAAACCTGCAGGAGTTACCCCAGAAGAAATGGCCACTCACTTCAAGGCAACTTTTACAAGAAGGACAAGGAGTGGAAAGTCCAGGCGCAGGAGAAGGAGAAGGAAGAACATTAGGCCCGTGCAGGTACTGGCTGCCATTGTTAATCAACGCCCACTGACTACCTCCCAAGTTTGCAAGACCCCTGAACAAGGCACCAGGAATTGCCCTAACAAGGTTAGGAATTGCCCTAACCAGCATAGGCTAACAAACTGGCCATTGGGCAGCACTGTGTCCTACGGGAGACAACCAGGAAGGGAGGGGCCCTCAGGTTAGTGTGCAACTGCTAATTGAGGATTGAAATGGCCCGGCCTGGACAGCGCAGTAGCAGATCAGTTACTGGTCTGGAGCTTTGGGTGAGCATCGATGTGCAGTTAGATCAGTACATTTCTGAGGCCACCTACTCTGTCCTTCCCTCTTTCCCCAGGCCCCTGGCATCACTCACTTGCACCATCATGGGAGTGTCAGGAAGTCCTGTCAGCAAACACTCTATGGAACCCTTAACGCGCCTCTGGGACAATGGTTACTTCTCTCATATTTCCTAGGAGTCCCCGAATGTCCGGCCGCTCTTCTAAGCTGAGATGTATTGTCTAAGTCACACAACTACATGGTCATAGGGCTTCATCCTAGTCCCACGATAGCTTTCCAAGTGTTCCTTACCTCAGAGGAGCCGCAAAGACCCCACAGAAACAGTGGGGAGACGCCATAGACCCTGAAGTCTGGGGCATAGGAGTCTCCAGCAGAGCTGAATATGTAACCCCTGAAAAGATTTTCCTAAAAGGTCCTGCCCAGCAAAATCCTATTAAGTACGGGGTCCAAATCAGGACACTTTTAGAAGCTGTCCAAAAACCTGCTGAAGTGGCACTTGTGCACTGCCCAAAAAAGGGTGACTCAGAGGTCGCCATGGGCAACCAAGTAGCTGACAGGACAACCAGACAGGCAACCCTGGGCATGAACCCCCCCACCACCCAGCCTCTATAAATGCCTAATTCCCCCAAACTAGCTTCCTCTTCCAGATTACTCTCTGGAAAGTGGAACAGGCTAAAACTCACGAATTCTGCCTTCAACCTGATGGATCGTAGGAGAAAAACAAGTTCCTATTGCCACAAAGGCTATGGTGGGAAGTTTAAAAGCTTTCCATGATGCCACTCATCTTAGCTATAAACCCCCCTTGGCCCTGCTCACTCAAAAGTTCTGGGGAGCCAACTTCACCTCCACTAGCAGGTCAGTAAACTCTCACTGTCCCAGTGCCAGATCAGCGGTCCCCGGGGGGAGTACTTAGAAGTCATCTTGCTCTGCCAACCCAGCTCAAGGGAGCCTATCCTGAGGAAGATTGGCAGACAGATTTTACCCAGGTTCTAGCCATCCACGGATTTCACTATCTTATAGACACCTTCAACAGGTGGATTGAAGCAAATGCCACCCGCACTGAGAAGGCTCACAAAATGTCTTCATGGTTACTTGAGGAAGTAATTCCTCCGTTTGGGCTTCCCAAATCACTGCAGAGTGATACCAGGCCTGCTTTCATCTCCCAGATCACTCAGACAATCCCTCAACACTTAGGAATTACCTATCATCTGCACTGTGCCAGGAGAATGCAGTCATCAGGCCAGGTAGAGAGAATTAGCCAACACTTAAAATTGACCCTCAGGAAACTGTCACAAGAAACTCGGCTGAACTGGAAAGATGCACTGCCAATAGCTCTGTTACGTTGCAGAATTGTTTCACGGCGACCTACGAGTTTAAGTCCCTATGAAGTTTTATACGGGTGGCCTTTCCTTGTAACAGAGCCAGCTATAGACTCTCAGGTCGCTTTAATTCAGCAATATGCCACAAGCGTAGCCCAATGCCAGGAGTCATTCCATCAGTGTGGGCTTTGTGTTAATCTGGGTGCTTTAGAGAAACAAATCCACAGAAACTCATGTGTAAGACAGAGTTTTAAATAAAGGTTAAGTGCACATCAAGAGAACATCCCAACCCAGTGCTGCCCAAGCCCACAAGTCCAACATTAACCCATTAACCCATATGTCAATTCCTCCTCCATCTCACAAAACACACAATGATGCCAATTTCAGGAGAAAAGATGAGTTGATGAATGTGTAAGCATCTGAGTGCTGGCAGAGGTTTCCACATGGTTGCTCTGCATTGGGGTAGGTCCATGCAGCTTCTCCTCAGGGATGTCTTGCAGGAAGTGATCCTTGCAAGCTAAAGCAGGAAACTGGCTAAGGCAGCTGCATCCTGGTCCGACCATCAGAAAACAAGAGCCCCCAGAACCCGAAAGGCGAGGCTCACTGAGCCATTTATCCCTCCGCCCGTCAATTAACTCCACATGTGTTTATCGACCAGGTTGGCACAATAAACTAACTACCTCTGGCTTAACCAGGCCAAGGGGAGGAAAAGCTAACACCCTTGTGCCTGCCAGGAGACCTAGTTCTTAAAAATATGTGGAAGGATGGGTCCCCCAATTCCCAGCTTCAGCCAGTCTGGAGGAGTCCCTTCCCAGTAGTTCTCTCTACCCCTACAGCCATTAAAGTTCCAGGACAAAGTGCTTGGATCCACCATTCACAGGTGAAACCGTGGAAGCCATCACAACCGGAGCCCTCAGAAGCCAAGCAAACAGTCTGTGAGCCATTGGAAGGTCTTAAGATGGTGCTCCACAGTAAACCCTACTACCTCAGACCCACCACAGTCTTAAAGTAGTAAATGCTTTCACAGAATTCTTATGTTTAAAATAAACTGCCCCCATGCCTATCAGCCATAAGCGTTCTTTTTCCAATCTTCCAGTGACACTAATCCGCACTTCCAAGGGCACTGTTATCTCTCAGCATTTCCTCAGCCTTAACTAAACTGTTCACTTGTTTTGTTTCTTCCAGAAGGCGTCAGGTTACCAACCACCCAAAGCCAAGTGTACCAGACCCCAAAACACCAGCTCCTGGATCACCCCAACCTCATCCACCATGGGCTCCTAGGTGCACAACCCCTCCCAAGAAAGAGGGAAGGGTGTAGACCCAAAACCCAAAGCCAAGATCCACGGTATTATCCACTCCAGAAACCTGACGGTTTCATTCGTCTATTAAAAAATATTCAGAACGTACAGGAAAGTTTATCAATAAGCAGATATGTACTTCCTGTTTCATTGGAGTCATAAGGAAGTTGTAAATTGACAAAAAGGAAATATACTGAACTGGGCATATTGTGACAACACAGTGATGAGAGTTACAGTCAGGCATTGAAATAAAGGGATACAAGGAACTAGCAATCCCCAGGGACAGCCTCCATTGATAGGAATGTGCATTCTTGCCCCTGTGCACATCCTAGACCTACTACCCAGAATTCCTGGGATGAGGTTTCAGCCATCTGTGTTCTAACAAACTCTCAAGGTAAATCTGATGCACACTGACATTGAGATTCATTGTAACAGACAAGTTTGATTCCTTTTTTACAAAAAAAGATGGCCAGAAAAAACATGATTCTTGAAGGAAGTAGAATTATATGAGGTAGGACGCTGATTAGCCTGCTTCCTATAGTGGTTGCCCTAGTCCCCTGACAGGTGGCCACGTTAAGAATGACCCTGCTGTGAGAAACAAAACTGGGAAGAGAGTGTTTCAGGATGACCTCTCACCATTCATACATTAAGGATTCTGGGAGTACCGAGGATGAAACCTTCATGTTCATGGATTGGAGATGCGTCCTACTTCCATTCTCCTAAGTAAAAGATATCCCCTATGATGTCCCTCCTAATAATGCTGTCTATATACTTGTCTGAACACATGGTCACTGACTATATACTTGGAGGTCAACTGCTTGAAGGTTATCTGCCTGAAGGTTGTCAGTCATCTGAGACAATCAGGCCTTATTGTCTGTCCCACCCTAAGCAGGACTCACCCCCTTCTGATAAAGATCATGGATTGTCCCCCTGAATAAGAACTCAAAGACACCTCAGGTCAAGCAAACTCAGGGACAACCAAGGTTAGGCTGCCATCTTGATTATAAAGTCTGACCATCTTTTTACGTATGTATGCGCCTTCCGGTCACATCTATGCCTCTAGTGTAGCAGTTCTCCACCTGTGGGTCTCGACTCCTTTGGGGATTGAATGACCTTTTCACAGGGGTCGCCTAAGACCACTGGAAAACACATAAGAATTTCACAAAATACAATCACATATTATTTTGTGATTAATCACTATGCTTTATGTTTAATTATGTTCAATTTATTACAATGATACCTGAATATCAGATATTTACATTACGACTCATAACAGTAGCAAGATTACAGTTATGAAGTAGCAACAAAAACAGTTTTACGGTTGGGGGTCACCACAACATGAGGAACTGTATTAAAGGAAGGTTCAGAACCACTGATCTAGTGCCCCCCTTCCTATTGCATGTATACCCCTAGCTCATCCCCCTCCTGTTACATGTAGACCTAGTGTACAACTTCCTCCTCCTATGTATGTGCTTACCATGTCTTTGTGCCCAAGATTATATAAACGGGTGTGATATTCCATTACTCCCTCTCTCTGCTTGGATGTGGCTCCGGAAGTCATGACCGAGAGATGAGCCCTTGCATGCTTTATCTTGTCTGTTGTCTCTTTTATTTACCCCTCAATTACACAACTGCCTCTTAGGCCCATTTAGTTGCGGGGAAGCTGGTCTCCTATGCCCACCCCTTACTATCTGAAGTCTAACTCAGTTCTGACACCCCAAATTCTGCATCATACATTATAAAGACCCACAATTGTTCTTATGTTTGATCCCGTTGTTGCAGCCACTGTGCCAGTGAATATTATTGAGGGCATTCCTGTTTTCCTGCTTCTCTACTTTACAAAACATGATAGCCTTCTTCAGGGACTGGTCTCTCCTGACAACATACCAGAGTACTTAAGATGAAGTCTCACCATCTCTGTTTCTAAGGAGAATTCTGGCCGTACTTCTTCTGAGACAGAAAGTTAAGCTGTACAAAGGGAACATTTATTGTGAAATTTGATTTGGCTGTATAGCAACTTCTTTAATTATCCAAAGAATGCTTTTCACAAGCTTAGTTCTATAATCAAAAATAATGCAGGGCTCCAAATTATGGCTAAAAAGCAATGATCAGTTCATTCTTGTCATTAGGTGGCAATATTTATATTCCTACTTTACAGTGTATTGAAATACTGAGTAACTGAAATCTGTATAGTTTTTACAAGGAATTTCATTCCCAAAGATTATTTTTCATATCATTTCTTTAAAGTTCTAGAAATGCCTACCTTTTCTCTAGTTGCCGATGACCAGGAACATATATATACTAAGACCAGAGTTGCTTTTATTCTATTTGGGGGAATTATTTCCAGAGTAATATTATTCACTGAAAATGAGCCACAGTTGCTGAGGAATCCAAGCACCCTAGTTTCAAAATATATTAAATAATCTTTGCCGAGGCAAAGACCCCACCATTTTAGCATCAGAAAATTACCTCTTCCCCCCACCCCAGATCAGCACCCAGAACTCCATTTATGAAGGTGAGGGCTAGCACTCTTACAGGTGCCCCAGAAGGGAATCAGTCACCTTGTCTGCATGGCATCCCTCCAATTCTGCTGTGACTTCCCGGGAGAGTGCAGAGGCAGTATGTGGTGTCATTGCTGCATTTACTAATGCAGGGTCCCTTTGGAAATAGTACTCATTTTGTCACTAATGTAAATGACAGGGCTCATCTTTGTATTTCAGCGATGTGAAGCGACACTCCATTAAAGCTGTTCAAGACATAAACAGGATCAACTAGTCGTGGGAGGACTGCACCAGAATCACGCTGGTCTGATAACATTGAGCCTAAAAGTGTTCAAGGAGAGCAAAAATGATGGTTGACCTTGTTTCTTGCTTCTCAACACTGAAGAATTCATGTGGCAGAAGCACTTTTGTAAATCCAAGTAACTTTTATACAAGAAAGGGAAGTTTTGGGTAGATAAGGCTCAGACAGTACATGCCATCTCTGGAAAGCATGCAAGGCTCCATGGTGGGGGCCTTGGGAATGGCCTAAAGAGGAGCTCACAGAACCAAAGGAGATGTCCCGGAACCAAAAAAGATGAGAGACAGTGCAAGCCTTGAGAGGGTGTGTGCGCAGCTGCGCCCATAGAAGAGTCCTGCCCTCGGACCTCAAAGCGAGGCCTGCCCTCGGTCTGTGCTATTTATCCCCTCCTATACCCATTCTGGGAGGGGGTCGGGGAGGTGGTGCTGGAGGGCATTGGCCATTCTTAGTGGCTCAGTTCAGGCGCATGTGTGATGTAATGTTGCTGGTGCCTAATGTGTGCCCAGGTTGACCCTCACCTGTGTCTAGGTGACCTTGGTCTGTGCATGCCCAGCTTGGACTGTCCCTAGATGTGTCTAATGGGTTGTGGCCAGCTAAGCTTTGTGTAGTGTAGTCACTCATTGGACACAACCCCCTCCACTCCCAATCTTTCTGCCTTTCGCAGCCATCTGTTTGCTCCTTTAACTGTAGCCATTATACAAATGACAACTTCAAGAACTGGAAAAAAAAAAGATGAATCAGAACCTCCACTTTCCAGATTTGCTTACTACCATCTTCTCAGATTTTTCCAAAAATGATAGTGGGTCTGTTTTACCTCTAGAATGTAAATTCTATGGTAATCATTACCATGCTATTTTGCTGTTAAAAAATATAACACTCAAATTATTCTCCCTTTGTAGCTTAATGATGAGATTACAGAATAACTTATTAATAAAGGCAGGGAACTGAACTACAATAAGAAAGAAGACTAGTGACATAATCCAGAAAACTTTCTGCTTCATGTGCCTGTTGGGACTGATAATGTAACATGCCCTACACATTTACTTCTTGACAAATGAGAGAAAAAAATGAGAAATGAGTAGCCAAGATTGTACATCAAATTAATGATTAACACTGATTAATGATGAATACAAGCACTTACTTTCAGCAACAGCAATATATAGAGATAAACAGTGCTTTTTATATTGTCATGAGATAGGAGAAATTTAGCAGAGGAGACAATTTGAAAGGAATATGGGAAGAAGAGACAGTGATTTTGTAACATCACAGTATTTGCTGTAGCTGACATTTTTTTCAATATGACTGGGACACATTCGTGCTGATGTTGAAGGAAGAAGGGGCTCAGGTAAGGTTATGTCAAAAATAAAATTCCCCAATGCCAATAATTAGTAGCTAAGCTAAAACTTATCAATATATTGCCAATTTGTTTGAGTAGCTTATTGGTGAAGTTTGATGGATAGAAATCACTTTCACTCTTGTTTTGGCTGGGACTGAGCATTTTTTTTTAATATCAGAATTTCCCCCAAAGGAACTCTGGGTATTTATAACACTGTATCTGTTTTCAACATTAAGTTGTTCTCAGTTCTGTTTGTCTATGACTCCTAAGTAACAACCTCCCCAATGCCAAAGCAAACCCAAAAGGTTTTGGGGACAGAGGGTAGGGAAGAAAGTGACTTAGTACTTACTCTGTACGAAGAATTATAGGGGGGATTTTGCATATTACCAAATTCAACTCACAACAGCCTGATTGGTAGGTAATATTACTACGGCAATGTTGTTCTTATTGGGTGCCTTTGAGTTGGTTTTTCCCCTAGTGACCCTGTGCACAACAGAATGATACATTGCCCTGCCATGGAATCTCCCCACCACAATTGTTTCTATGCTGCAAGCTTAGCAACAAGAAAATAGGTTCATGGTGGCTAAGCATCTTTCCAAAGATAAATAACAGAAACCTCTTCTTGTCCCAGAGTTCTCTGGATGGTATTCATCTAGTAATGACTGTGATTTTCAGGAATGGTTCATAGACAAAAGCTCTGATGTCAGCATTTAACATCCTTTTGCTCAAGTACGACCTCTGAATCAGCAGCTGTACCTCTTCTGGGAGGTACTGGGCCAGAATGTGCATCTTAACAAGATCCTGAGGTACACCTTAACGTGTGGAGGCAAGTGTTACAAGACACAATATAAACTGATCCAAGTCTTTGGCTCAATAAAGAAAGTATGGGACTTAGATATTTTTTAACCACTCCATTTCTATTCTTATTTTACTCAATTTATAAAATCTATGTGTATAGCTATATGTTAAATTTTACTATTTTAACCATTTTTAGTGTACCATTAATTTACAGTGTTGTACAAGCATTATTTATTTAAAAAACATTTCTATCATTTCAAAAAGTGGTTTTGCTATCTTAAGCCCTTTTTGATTCATGGAGCATTTCAAGAATCTGATGACAACTATGAATTCACTCCTGAAATGGAAAAAGGAAAAAAAAAGCATATTGCTATTTATATATACCTTCTCAAGGTTAAAGACCCCTTAGTGTGAGATCTAGGTTAAGAAGGTTTTCTAAAGAAAAAGTAACAGAGAGAAATCAAAATCAATAAAAAGAATTCAAAAGTCATCTGAGACTGAATGTGCAAGTCTGGGTACTTAAGAGAAACAAATCCACAGAAACTCATATGTTTAAGAGAGAGTGTTATATAAAGGTTAAGTGCACATCAATAAAACATCCCAACTCAGTGCTGCCCAAGCCCACAAATCCAACATTAACCCATATGTCCCACACCAATCCACAAAGTCCTCCTCCATCTCACAAAACATGTATTAAAGGTTACGTGCATTAGGCAGGGTTCTATAGAGAAACAAAACCAGGACATTTATTATATATATATATATGGATAAGTTTATACAGCAAGAAGGAATATAAAGGTTAATAAGTCCATGCAACAGTACAGAGGGCTCAGTTCAACTCATTTTCATGGAATGGTTAATATACCAAAGGTCCTTCAACTCATGCAGGCGGCTGGTCCAAGGTCAAGGAAGCAGACTGCGGAGTCTGCTGCCCTCAATCATGACAGGTAGAGTCAGCCAGCAGGCAGCAGACAACAGTGTGGGGCAGCAATAAGGAGTAGCACAGGAGGGTAGCAGGGCCCGATGGGGTCTCACACTCTAGCAATGCACCATGTTGACACAATCCATAATAGCATGGTGAAGCAGGTCTCGAAGGAGTCACATGATCTACAGACTGGCTTGGCACACAGGTAGTGCAGTACATGGTTGAGGGAAAGAATTAGCTCAAGCAGCAGCACTCTGGTCCAACCACCAGGAAGAAAGAAAGATGGGATGCTGGCCTCCAAAAGCATTTATCTCAGTCACCCTCAAGCTGCAACCTGATTAAAATCTGCCCACATATTCCTGTGGAGACTAGTTTATAAAATAAATCTGACTTCACCATAAGCAATACATATAATCAAACTGGAAAATTGAGTACACATTTTAACAACTGTATCGCAAACAATTATTTGGAACTTACACCAAAATAATATGTTTTCAGAAAGACTATTTTATCACTAGTACTTTTCAGAATTGTTGACATGAAGTGTTTGTAGATGCAGACAGATGTTCATCAGTTTTATTCGTTTTCAAATTCTCTGCAGAGAGGTAGATGCCATCTAGTCAGTTCCAGCTCACAGCGATCCTACTGACAGCAGAAGGAAGCATGGCCCTATCCTGTACCATCCTTGCCATGGGCTTTAGGTTCGGTTCCATTGTTGTAGCCACTGTGTCCGTGCATGTCCTTGTGTGCTGTCTCCTTTCACTGTCTACCCACTCTACTAAGCACGATGTCCTCCTTCAGAGAGTAGGCTCTCCTGAGTGAGATGTCCAAAGTATGTGAGATGAAATCTCACCATCTCTGCCTCCAAGGAGCATTATGAATGTATTTCTTCCAACAAAGATGTGTTTGTTCTTTGTCAGTTCATGGTACTTTGAATAATTTTTACTAACACTGTAGTGAAAATGCACTGATTTTTCCTCCATCTTCTTTATTCAGTCAGACACTCACAGACTTATGAGACAAGTGAAAATACCATGGCTCGGGTCAGGTGCACCTTCACCCTCAAAGTAGTAGCCTTCCCTTTCAACACTGTAAAAGAGGTCTCGTGCGGCAGATTTACTCACTGGAATGCATCGTTTGGATTTTTGACTGCTACTCTACGAATGTTGATTGTGGATCTGAGCAAGAAAAAAAATCCTTGACACCTTCTCTGTTTTCTCCATTTATTATGATATTACCTATTGGTCCAGTTGTATCTTGAGTTATAATGCATACTGAAGGCTGCAATCCTTGATCTTCATCAGCAAGTGTTCAAGCCCTCCTCACTTTCAGTAAGCAAGATTGTGCTATCTGCACATCAAAGTTTGTTCACATGCCTTTCCCTAAACCTGATACCACATTCTTCTGCATGGAATTCACTTTCCCTGTTTGCTTAGCATGCAGATGGAATAAATATTGTGAGAGGACACAACCATGTGATACTCCCTTGTTCTGTTCTCACAACTGTCTCTTGATCTATGCACTGGTTCCATATGAGCACAATGAGGATTTCTAGAATCCCCGTTGTTCTCAAGGCTGTTCATAGTTTGTTCTGATCCACAGAGTTAAATACCTGGGACAGTCCATGAAACACAACTAAAATATCTTACTGGTCTTCTCTGCTTTCAGTCAAGATCCAAGCAACGATCTCTCCTTTTCGACAACCCTCTTTGGAATCCAGTCCCAATAGACCGAGCCTCTGTTTAAACATGCACTAGGAGCTCATGGAAGCTCCGCCCAGCCTTTGATATGCCACTGTTTGTAAGTAATCATCCTTCATACTTGTTAGAAATAAAATAAAGAACACTAAGCAACTAAGTAAATCCTCAGGAACTAATGGGCTCTGCTGAGGAACAGCGTGGCTTCATGGGAAACCCAGCTCCTTCAAGCAGGTAGTCTTAGTCTGGTGCCCTTCGGACGCGTCAGCGTTTAGGAGGTCATCGTAGTGAGAAAAGTTTTACCTTGTCATAACCTTTTCTGGTGCAGAGTTCAGACAGTCCCTCTGTGCATGGGAAAAGATTTCTGGGCTTTGTGACTTACTACTCTCTCTTAACAATGGACACATTCCTTCCATAATAGACATGCCATCTATTAAAGTCATTCAAGCCACTATCTAGAAATAGTCTCAGGGTGGCCATTTGGTTGGGGAAAGCTGTTTTGCTACTACGCAGTCTCTGAACCCATGGCACACTGAAGGCCCAAATGACCATCAAAGGCCATACCTGTATAAAAAGAGCACTGTTTGAATGTCTTATAAAATGTGCGCTAGACTCAGTGTGCTGCAGTGTGATAATAGGCCTATGGCTTTCCCTTTTCAATAAGCCCTGGGACGCCAGGAGCTTACATTACATGGCAAAGAGTGGGTTTCTTTTCAGATGAGATGTTTAGAACCATGCTATTAATAATACAGTGTATCACAGCTGCCTCTATTTATTCATAAATACAGCCCAAACATCTTACTTGTTGAAAGGAGAGGCTTTTCTTTTACTATAAAAAGATAATTAATTCAGGCTGGGTAAACTTAATGGCACATTTGCCATCTGGGCAAAGCAAACAAAACACTAGAATAGAATTGTGTAAAAAAATGAAAATATGGAATAAAAATACATGCTTAAACAGTATTTTGATCTCTTGAACAACAAATAATTTTCCACCCCAAGTATTATGTTCATGCTTATTTGAAAGAAAATATAAAACGCAATAGGGCATCAAAAAATACACAGCTGAGCTTGGACAAAAAAATCAGGTGGTTCCTTTCTTCTACTTTTTTCTTTACACATCAGTAACATTAAGTGTTTTAGAGGCTCTGCATATCTTTTCTTTTGTGCTTGTGCGAGACAGAAACTATTACTAAAATAATGTACATAAAAGTACTTTGTTAAAGAACCACACACGTGTGAGAGGATTATTGCTCGCACTGCCATCAGCCTATTGTGACATTCAGACCATTTAGACATACTGAGAGTGTTTACTTAATTAAATTCATTCAGAAAACGGAACTTGGCCGATGGCCATGATCTTTGAAAACCTTGAACAAATGGTGCTTCTTCGGTACACTGCTATTCTACTCCCATCTCAGACTCCATTGTCACTCATGTGCCGCCGTCACTTCTTTGTTGTCTTCTCCTTAAACATCAGTATTTGTCCTTTCGAATTAAATGCTGACCTGGGGTAGTGCAAACAGTTAAGTACTTCATGATTAGCAGGAAGTTTAGCAGGCTGAACTCAAACAAAGGTGCCTTGGGAACCTGGCCTGGAGACCTGCATCTGAAAGGTGACAGCTTTGAAAACGGGATGGGGCCACTCGGCTTAAGTGCAGTGCAAACATTCTTGCCCCCAGTGTCATTACCTTGCCATATTCCCTTTTCTCTGTTGTCCCTGTGCACTAGCACCTCTTTCTCTACTCCAATTTTATGCTTAATGAACACGATGGGTTCCCAGAAACCCAATGTTTATCATTTAAAAATACAAGCAAACAACACCCCCATCTATTTTTCCATAGAAGGTTTTCTAAATTTTGTATTGTTAGTGTTTTGGGGAGGTGGGGTTGGCATCCTGTTTGTGTTTTGTATGATTTCCTCCATATGGAATTCGGGATCGGTAGCTCTATCCAGATGGTATCTGGATTAGTTATCTTGGGGCATGGCTGGGGAGGAACGGGGGAGGTGAGGAGCTAAGGACAATGGATGGGAGAAGAAAATGTTTTCAAGTTCATTGAGACGATTACTGCACAACTCCTCGAACATGATACAACGACGGCATTGTATGATACGTCAAGTGACATTGTGTGATGATACGTCAAGTGACATTGTGTGATGATACGTCAAGCGTATGCCGACAACGCTAAACATAAAAATGCCTCTGTGTTTAAGGTTTTGTCCACAGAGCAAGTCTAACCCTGTGACCCTTATAACCTTAGTCCTGTAACCTTTAACCTTTAACTCTCTACCTCTTAAAACTTCAGCCACTCAGATAGATGACATACGCCGTGCACATGCGTGTTCTTTTTGACAATGGAGAAGTAATTGCCTGCCTAATTTGACTTTTGCCATATTGCAAGGAGCCCATTAGTTGATGACAATGGTAACGTCTATGTGAAATGATGCTATTTTCATTCAACTTGTAAAAATAATGTAAAGAGAAGAAAAACTGCCATCGACTTGATTCTGATTCAGAGGTGGTGATTTTATTAATTTGAGGCTTAGTAGGATGGAGAGAGTGACTTTAAACTCTTCTTTCAGCAGCTGAGACGCTGCCTTCTGTATTTTTATGCGTGTCTGGATAAGAACCTCATTTCTTTTAGGAAGCAAAACATAAATGCTCATTAAAGCCTCTAAGCCCAGTTGATGTTTGTCTTACTCACTTCCTCATTCTGCCCTTGGTCCCTCATTGTCCTTCTTCTGCTCCTTAAACACCCCAGGATGCTGACCTAGACGTTTGGGAAGCTGTTTCTCAGTTTGGCCCTTCACTTCTTCCCAAGTACTTCCTCATCAGAAGTCATAGCAGAGCTCAGCCATCATTTCCCCAACTATCACTTCCCGGGCACACATGGAACGACACTCATCCCATGTGCAGACACTCACGACACTCCATCCTTCTTCTGAAAACTCATAATAGGGAACAAGCACTTGAGGGGCTGTCAGAATCCAAATCGCTGAGAGCTGAGACTACAGCTTTTTGATTCACAGTGGCAGTCATGGCCCCTAGTAGGACGTGCTGACATATTAGGCGTTCAGTAAATCTGACTGAAGGACTGAAGATGTTAGTAAAGGAAATAGAAATGACGACGACGATGAGGAAAGCAAGCCCATGCTGGGCTTCTCTGATGATGCAATTATGAAAGTACGGATAGTTCGTAAAAATGAAGCAGACAGTTTTGAACTGGGCTTCCATGTGACAATTCCCTATCCAATTCCTCTAAAATTTAACTTATTTTGTAATCCAAGACAGAAGAAGTAAAATAGGGAACAAAGTCAAGACTTTATTATTAATTACTCTTGAATTCTTCTTTTATGTGGCATCAGCTAAATTTCACCATCAGAGGACTTCTGCACGAGTTGGAAGCTTACCTTGCATAATAAATTCCTCAGAACACAATGAAGTCATCAGGCAAACTCAGAGTCAATGAAACAAATCTGTATGGGAATGGGATTTCCTCTGAGAGAATATTCACACACAGCATAAGGACCCATTGTAGTACTGTGGGTTAGGCACTGAACAGCTATCCACAAGGTCAGTGGCTCAAACTCACCAGTTGTTCTAAGGGAGAAAGATGAGATTGTCTGTTTTCAGGAAGATTTGCAGTCCTAGAAACCCTGTATAGCATCGGTAGGAGCTAGAATTGACTAGATGACATTAAGTTTGCATGCATATACTATCCACAACTCACATATGGCTGTGCAGAGCTAACACTATGCTTGTATTAGGCTTCTATCAACATATATATAGGGCTGTTATGAGTGAGAATCAACTCAATGGCAATGAGTTTATTTCTTTATTTTTATTTATTTCTATGTACCATGTATAACAGGTAAAATGAAAACTGCATTCTTGAATATTTGTATGAGGAAGAAACCATCATATTACTTTCTATTCAAATTGGAGATGTCAATTTGACCTTATAAGTCACTAAAATTGATAGCCACAAACAGTAATACATAAAAAACACCCGAGACCCCATAAAAAACAGGAGCACAACAACATACTTCTATTGTTTCTATCTTTAAAATGAGGAATGAGAGAATATAAAACTAGATTTGTGATTGCTTTTTAAATTCTCTGGTTCGCACATTCTGTATTTGTTCTGTTTGTATTTCCAGTTCTTCTGCCTTCTAGTCATGTTTGTTTATTACCAAACAGAGTGGACAGATAGTATGCCCATATATTACCCACACAATATGTAAATATTGTAGATATGTACAAATATATTTAAAGCTAAGTTAAAGATATAATTCATCAACATGGCTTTGCATTGTAAACTTGATTTTTATGTGGCTCACTTTAAGTTCTAAGCATATGGATTTGTTTTTCCTTTATTATATAAACCCTATCACAAATATTTTCAGCATTTAGAAAGTAAATGAGACAAAAAGACTGTCTTTTAACAAATGACTGGTTAGTCAAGAAAGAAAGATGAAGAAGACTAGATTCTGAAGCACAAGCAAAAGACTGATCTAATAAGAGTAGCTTAACTAGGAGTAACAGGCATTCAAAAATAAATTCAGTTTGGTTTACATGATCATTGTTTCTTAAGTTAACTAAACATATAGTTTTAAAAAGTTACAAATCTATGCCTCAAGTTTCCTAGATCAACTGAAGTGTTCCAGTCACGAAAGTGAAACGAATTCATAATTTTGAGCACTGCAAAATTCCAAAGGTTAAGTTGTTTGCTTATATATCCACACTATTACATACTATGGGTGATATGACCGACATTGCCATTTTCCTTCCTCCCATCCTACTAGTCTTTGGAAAGGAAGCTAATCTTGGATTGGAAATTCAGTTTCAATGAGTGAAACTTTTATGTTGCAAAGGAAAACACAGCAAAAGAAGGCAAACAGACAATACAAAAATATTTGTCCATTGCAATGGAAATTTTCAGTTGCCATAGCCCCCAAACTTTGTACTATGCTGCCAAAGATTTTCCTGAGAGCAGGAAATAAGAGAGGCAGCATACGACTCATTTAAAGTCATGTAGGATATAGACTTCTCCTAAACTATTTTAACAAAATATCTAAGTGCCCTTTGACAAGAATATTGAGATATGTGAGTGGGCATGGGGCACTATGTGGGAACATAATTTTGCACAGACACTCTGCACCGCAGACGGCAGAGGAAACTTGAAAGAGAAATACCAGTCGCATTCTCAGCTGATCATCCTTCCTACTCCATTGTCTCTCATTGAAGTGAATCAGGGTGGAACAGAAGAGATAGCATCGGCCAGACCGCAACCCTGCTTGTGATTTCCGTTTTAATAGTGAGTCAACTCATCTGGGGAAGTCTGACAAGTGACGAGAGACACCAGTTGTGGAAAAGGAAGACCGGATTTGATAAGATGTTCAAGATAGCAAACCCATGAATAAATGTTTACCGTTTTGCTGTCACTGTCTTCCTCACTAAAGTGTACCCTTGAACTATACCTGCTCGTTTGTCTGAAACAGGGGTTTCCTCCAGACAATCCAAAGCCCCGCCATTCGCATTGTTGCAGAAGTCTTGTAATGATGGGAACTGCCACTCTTGCCGTGTTTATACGTCTGCTTCCTTCTGTCCTTTTGGAATGCTTTCGAGGACTAGAAGTGCCCAAGGTCACACCTAGAGTCCTGATGGAAAGTCTAAGGGAACAAATCATGCAGATCTGCAAAAGATAATGTTTCCTAGAGGAAGTCAAGGACAGAGGGATGGGATGTTTGGCAAAGCTTCCTGAGCAAAAGGCAATGAGGTCACACCTTAGATTGGCCTACACGGAAAGCGCCTTCAGTTTCTGGTTTGGGTCTGCCTTTACGTTATTGGCAAAGTGGTATTTCATTAAGAGTTTCAAATCTCTCCACCTGCACATCATTATAATTGCAATTTTTCCTTTGAGCTGGCAGCAAAGTCTGATGCGAAAATAGATAAAGCCTAGTGGGAGGAAGGTCATGGAGACTGAAGAATAGGAAGTCCCTGCTCCTGAGAATAAAGAAGCACCTGACCAAGAGGTCTCAGAGCACCATGGCATGCTCGATGTGATCAGACATGAAGTGAGTAGTGACCACAAATGGGTGGAGTTGAAATTGGCACTCGGTTCTAAGCACTATCTGCCAGATGGAGCACAATGCTCTCTAAGACAAATATCTTACTTCTCATACATATGGAACTTTGGGTGGATCAGGTGGGAAATAGGTCAGATCTTACTAAAAGGTAGGAAGATTACGGAGTGGAGGAACTGTCTTCACTGATTGCCTATGCGAAATGAAAATTAGCTGGTCATGCCACCGTTAAGGGGTTGGAAAGAAATCAGGCACATATTAGACACCTATGGGGGACAACTGAAAGGTGGGCATTCGCAGACCAAGGACACCTAGGCACAGGTGAAAGTCAACTTGGACAAGAACACCAGGCACCAGCAAGAGTACATCACATATGCACCTGAACTCAGACACTAAGAACTGCCAAGATCCTCAAAAAACGTAACTCCCCACGACCACAAGTGAGGATAGGGGGTGTGGGGGGTGAGGGGGTGTTAAATAGCACAGACTGAGGGCAGGCCGCTCTCTTTCAGGTCAGATGGTGGGACCTCTGCCGTGTGCGTGGCGTGCCCTTGTGTGCCCTCTCAGGGCCTGTGCCCTTTCTCTCTCAGATATTCGCTTTCAGGTTAGGGAGGAGGGCGGGATTTCGGTCATGTGCACCCTGCCAGGGCTCGTGCTCGCTCACTCTCTCTCTTCAGTTTTTTTCCCGGTTCTCAGACACCTCTTTCAGTTCTGTGGACACCGCATTCTGACCATTTTCCACGTGATTTTCCTTAGAACTCGCTCCGAAGTTTGTTGAATTTTTCTAAGAGTCAAAATGTTTATTATCAGAGAAAAAGATATATTGGGGAAATTTTATCAATTCTGAGATAACTCGGTTATTACAAATTCAAGGCTCTCATATTCCCTTTGGCATAAATGGAGTTCAAGGGACAAGAGTCGTTCATTTATCTCACGGTTCTACAAGAGCACTCACTATAGTTTCAGACAGTCAATTGAGACAAAGCATTATAAACGATTATTTTCTACCAGATAATTGGTGACTTCAACAAATCATCAGTTTCTTTACTCTACACATACAGCAAAAGCAATATAAAAATAAAATGTCTACACTTGGGTAAACATAACATACATCAGTATTAGTTTTCTGCACACAAGTGTATTTATCTGTGAATGTTGATGATTGCTTTTGCCACCCCAAATTTACTAATGTGCATTTTATACCAGGCACTTACAATTTTGATATTTCCTTCATAAATGGGTGCTTTATATGTCACTGACAGCAAATACTTCCTCTGGGCTTAGAGACAATTGAAGGGTAAATGAAGGCTAGCAGTTAGTGATTGCACACTAGGAGGGTCATGCTCAAAATGTTCTTTAGGTCCAACGTTGATGATTAAACCAAACGTATCTTGGCTGAGTTGGTTCTGACGCCGGGAGGCCCTGCAGCCCCGAGTAGAGCTGTCACGTAGGCTTTGCAAGGTTGTCCATCTGATGACAGCAGGCTCTCACATCTTTCTCTCGCCACTCATAAGCAGCTCTTGCGAAAGAATCATCAAATATTTTGATTCTAACTCCTGAACACATCTCCTATTTCTTTCAAAAGGCAAGATATCAGTGCATTTTCAAATGTTAAAATATTTACATCATTTTATTTAATATTTTATGTTACACTAAATTATGTACATGCCCGGTAATAAATTAAAAATTAAAAAAAACAGAACAACACAACATGGTAGTTCATAGTCACTCTGTAAAAGTGATTGTGCTGGCTGCCAACCACAAGGTCAGAGGTGCAAATTCACCCAGAGTTTCCTCAGAAGAAAGTCCTAGAGATCTACTTTAGAAGGACGAGCCACTGAAAACTCTTTCAGAGCGAGCTTTACGCTGACACATATATAAGGACAGCTTGCCTTCTCAGCGAATGGCAACAGTTTTTTTGTTATGTTACTCTTTCCTGTCTTCTTTTCGGAGAATTTCTCTGAGCCAAGCTCCTGTTCATCCTCTTGTTAGAAAAATGTTCTGGCAGCCCATTTGAAATACAGTGTTTTGTTGTCCCTAAGCAGCACAACGATGTTTGTTAATAACAGAAATGCTGAAGATGATTAATCGCAATCAGGAATGGTAGTGGATGAACATTTGCACAATATGGGCAAAGCTCCGCAAAAACTCTTTAATATTCTTCTCCTCTAGTTCCTCGCATTCCTTGCATCCGGATTCGGTTGTATTCTGCCAAATTAAAAGAAAGGACTAGATGAGCTAGTCAACTTTACTTCTTCCCTGAGAATATCATATCTGAGCCGAATGATGAGATCTGGAGACATGGCAACCAGCAAATTGACACCATATTAGAAATCAATGGAAAAACAGAAGGGAGAGACGTGATAAGGGCTCTTTATCCCATCAGTGATTAGTAATATTGATAACAACACAATTAAAATAAGCCATGTGTATCAGACCGCAAACTTAGTATCTGAAGCCCTTGGCTGGCGTCTCATCACCTGTCCCTGGGAGAAGCCCACGCCTCTCTGCATGGCACGCAGACCTCCTGTGTGTTTCGGTTTTACCCATCTCTTGCACCAGTCCTCACAGCCTTAGACATGGTAGCCTCGGCACTCAGAGGTCATGCGTTTCCTTGAAGCCACACATCATACTAATGCACACTTCTAAGTTTGCTACATCCTTCCTGGTTGAGCTAGTACCACTCACACCTCAGAACTCTTAGGTGTTGTCTCTGTTAAGAAGGTGTCTCAGAATCCTTGAGATCCCAGGTGAAATACATATTTGTGCATTCTTAGAGCCCCCTGTTTAGAACTCAATCCCAGTGCTTCAGATATCATATTAATAAGTATTATGGGTGTTTAATAATTTTATACTATTATTCTCTTAGCTCTTCTAAGAACCCAAGGACATATTTGTGTTTGTTTGTTACCCCCACCTATACCATCATGTCTGGCACATGGCAATTATCCAGTCGGTACTGAGTAAACTTAGCTAGTGAGGGGAATACCATAAATTGTTGTGATATAAACACCTCAGGGATAATATGAGAATTTTCCCACTGGAATTTCATTGACATAAGCTATTTATTGTGTGACTAAATCTTTCTATTGATAAGGTGGAGATATATCATGGGAATAGTCCAACTAGAATATGCCAATCAAAGATGTACCTTCTTTATCATTGCCATCGAGTTGATGCTGACCCTGTAGGGCAGCGGTTCTCAACCTGTGGGTCACGACCCCTTTGGAGGTCAAACAACCCTTTCACAGAGGTCACCCAATTCATAACAGTGGCAAAATGACAGTGATGAAGTAGCAACAGAAATAATGTTACGGTTGGGGGTCACCACCGTATGAGGAACTGCATGAAAGGATGGCGACATTGGAAAGGTTGAGAACCACTGCTGATGATGGCAGAACTGTGCCTCTTTTGGGGAGTCGAAAGCCTTGCCATTCTCATGCAGAGCAGCTGGTGGCTTTGAACTTTAACCCTGTGGTTAGCTGAGCAATGCATACCTGCCATGCCACCAGGACATACATACACCTTCTTAGAGATACCTGTGCCACAAAAACTGACCCCAAAAAGTCAAAATTCAGTTTTTACAACAGTGAACATATGGGATCCCAATGTACCAACATTCCTCATTGCCAGAGAATGCTGTCCTGTTTAATTCTCAATGGAATCATTTCATATAGGAAGGTAGAAATATTCAATGACTCACCTCGTTCTCTAATCAACTCATATTCTCATGCCCAGGTCTCTGACTGTGCAGACCTGCCACTCATTCTGCCACATAGCCCTCCCAACTATGTCTTGATGAGGGTGACAGCAAAGGTACACAGGCGGCACAGTGGTTACACGATGGGCTACTAACTGCAAGGTCAGTGGTTTGAAACCATAAGCCCCTCCTAGGGAGAAAGATGGGACTTTCTCCTCCCGTTAAGAGTTACAGTCTTAG
Organism: Tenrec ecaudatus; assembly: GCF_050624435.1. NCBI lineage: Eukaryota > Metazoa > Chordata > Mammalia > Afrosoricida > Tenrecidae > Tenrec > Tenrec ecaudatus. The sequence goes on from NC_134532.1 coordinate 74,076,308, forward strand.
AAATCCAAAGGGCAGTTCTACCCTCTCCTATAGGCTCATTATGAGTCGGCATCAACTTGATGGCAGTGAGTTCAAAGTTCGGTTTGATTGCCATGAGTTATTAATTGTGCAGCTAAGTCTTTCCATTGATAAGGCAGAGATGTATCCTGGGAAGTATTTTGAACAATAACATATTTGCTTTGTAAATTTATCAAGGGTCTAGTCTATGCCAAGCACTGTCCTGGAACTGGGATAAATGCTGGGGGGTGGGGGGTGGGGGGCAGGTACAGTAGTACCAGCTTCCTTAAAGTTGATATTCCAGAAGGGGGAAAAATGTAAGAAATTCCAATATGGTATGGCATGCCATGAAAGAGTCAAGGCTTACAGATATGTAGTGCTTGCAGTAGGGATGGAATTGAAATGACCGAGAGGGTGAGATTTAAGCAAACCTTCAGCAGTTGGCATTTTAAGAGAGCATTCTAAGTGCCCCGTTACCTCTGTCCGAACATCCTTCCACAGGCATGTTCAAACTCACTTCCTCATATTTCTGGCAAACGCCATCGTGTCCGTTACGCCTTCTCTGATCATCCAGTTTAAACTAGCATCGCAACCCTCCAAACCCACCTGTGGTGCCCTCAGCCATGGAAGCGAGGGGGCTTGGTTCATGTGCGCCCCTCGTCTGCAGCGGGCGCCTCTCGCCTGTGCTCTCCTGGACCTCTCCCCTGCTCGTGTTTATTAGCACATGCGCACTCAGTTAATCACTCGAGTTCCTATCACTCTTCTATGAACTGCGTCTGTGTGACAGGAGGACAGACTCTGGAGTGCGACGGCTTGGCCCGGAATCCTTGCTTCCTTTCCCCAGCTGCATGACCACGGGTATTCACGTTCTCAGAACCGTCAGTTCGTTAACTCTCCAATCGGCAAGGCCATGCCTACCTCACAGGATGATTGTGAAGGTTAAACGAATGGTTCATTTAAAGCCTGAAGAATCATGACTGGCACATCTGAATAATCCAAGAAGTGTGCTTCCGTTGCTTCGATTCTGCTTGCTACTTAATTATGCAATCCTATGCCTGCTTATCCATTCCACATGACTACAGGCATTCGGAGGCCACTGAGCATGTAGGGCCGGCCACTATTCAATAAGTAGCTGTTAGTTAAGAAAGCCAGCAGCCATTTAAGAGTGCGTACCAGTAATACAGCTTTCAGAATCTGCTTATTCAGGGTAGTCGCTTAATGATTCTCCCAAGGAAACCAAAAAACATCAGTCATACCTGCACAGACTGTTAGAGAACTCACCCCATTAGATGATAAGCTGCTCTGTGCTAGGATGATCAGATTATCTACAGTTTCGTCAATCTCCATATTCCTGGATTCATGTGCAATAACTCTTAACTCAAGGATAAAGCAATTCATTGCAGTTACTTTGCAATTCGGCTGAAAATAGAATTATAAAAAACCAGTCTGAGCACCTTAAATTATTTTCAGATCATTCATTTTCACATGGACATAATTTTGAGTGTTTAAAGCTAATCCGAACCTTTTACATACTCAAAAAAGACCTCTAACAAATTTTACACAGGAAGCAGCTTGGTTTTTGTTTGCTTGTTTGTTTTTCCCTTTCTGGCTTTGAAATCCAAGTCAAGCCAAACAAATGAAACATAATCAAGAAGCATGGTGCTATTGTACAGAAAAAAAAAATTAAACTTGAAAGCCTAGAGCTAATAGGTTATTTTTTTCCCACTGAGTTTGTGCAGTCGCAAGATCGTATTGACCCTAGACTCTCAAAACATTGACATTACAAGCAAGAATGGTGGTAATTCGCTTATATTGTTAACACTCCAAATATTGGTGGCTATTAATCATGCTGTTCCCACAGGCTCAAGGTTAAAGGGCCAGAACTGACTCCAAAAATTCCACTCAGAATGTTTGTCCACTCAGATTAGGCAGTTCAGAAAAGGATCTCTTATGACCCTAGAAAATACATATCTCACAATAGTTAGTTTAACAAATGCCAGAATTTAAAAGAAAATGATTCTCTGTGGGGTTGGTCATGGACTGTTTGACTTGCCTGGGAGCCTGCAGACACTTAGTAATAAATTCTTCCTGAATGGGTGAAGAAAGGACAGAACACAGCCCCGTGACAGGCGTTGGCTGTGTCGCTCATCCCTCACTGGAGCTGTGCACTCCCGAAGGGGCAAATGTGTCACCCTGATAACAGTGGTGACACCGAGACTCAGAACCATATAGTGACTTCTAAGGTGGCACAACTAGTAACTGACTCAGTCACATAAAATATACATGTCAATCTCAGAGGCTTTCTACAGCCCAAGGCTTACAGGGTGACCTTCTTGCAAAAGAGTAATCTCACAATGCAGAGTGGTAGTAGAAAATGCAATATAGAGAGATGATGCTGAATCCAGAGGAGGAAGACAATCGTTACATGCAGTACCACTATCTTAGAGGTTAATCAGTACAATTTTCTCACTTTCTGGCTAACCCTATTTTCCAATGCTTAGGAGGTAGTCAGTTAAATATCAAATAATTCAGAGATGTTCTAAGTGAGAAGCAATTGAATAACTATTCTCACCCTTTGGAACACATCCAACATAGAGAGTGTTTTCCAAAGAGCAAGAATGTGGGGACCTGTTTCTTGGCTCTGTGTTCAATCCAGAGGAAAAGGATTAATGACATAACAGAAATCATACATGCCATTATCTTTTAATCCCAGTTTTCCACGAATTTTTGAAGTACCCTCACATTAATGAGCGATGTTTAATTTTGAATTCTGATTTATTTTAGGGGATGTCTTTTTTTTAAACACACAAAAAGTAACCAATTAGAGTTCTTTCTGACAAATGCAGACCTTCATGAAACATATAGATCATGGATGTGTTTAATCAATTTGTGGTCACAGGATTTGAGATGGTAATATACTACAGCATTGAAAATGAGTGATATATTGGATACTTTGAAATTGAGTAAGTTACCTGATTCTTGCATCTAATTTGCATCATGAGCTCAGTCTGTTACAAAGTCATAAAATGTCTCTTTTAGGCATTGATGGAATAAACCTTTTATATTTTTATTTTGGGCTATAACAATAAAGTTTTTGTCTTCAAGTCCTCATCAATAAATATCTCTAAAATTAATGAACCATTCTAGAAGTACATCAAAGTTAAATTTTAAAAAAGCACCTATATATATTAAATTGTTAAAATTTTAGTTTTAGAATATTTAAAGCTAGAAAATATAACAATTTTGAAAAAAAATTAAACTCACATGAGCATCACTTTCGGTATATAATGTGGCATCAAAATGTACAGACTGGAAGAGAAAAAAAATTAGGTAATATGAAAAAGTATGCCCTCCTTTAGGTATAATAAAACTAGACACATTAAGCCTTGTCAATCAGATTCTTATTTCTGAGATGATTTTAGCTTCATATGGGATCCCACGTATTCTGTGCCCATAACCTCAGTACACTATTGCAATTCTGAAACTGACATTGACACAATCCATCCACATTTCTGAGGTTTGAGTCAGGATTCACCTCCACAAGGGCCTCTCCTGGGGTTCCTCTTGTAGAACCACCTTCATCTTGTTGCCCACCATCCTCCACCACCCAGCTCTCTCACTCCGTATAACCACTTCTGTGGTCCCCAGTCCCCCCAATTTATTTCAAGAATGCAACTTGTTTACCCTTTGCCTTTTTGCTTCTTCGTCACACAGCACGATTTCCAAGTTGTTGAATCTACCAGTAATTTGTCAATAAAGTCAGCGAAGCCTGGTTATGTCTTTTTCAGAAGTTTGTAAATAATGAATGTAGTATCTTCAGTGGTTATAAGATATTTCTGATTATTTATTTCATTTGGGTAGTTTGTAGATTGAAGTCGCTTTTCCATTTCCTTAAAGTTGTCAAATCATCTGAGTGTACAGTTGCTCATAGTTTCTGTTAACTGTTGTAGTCATTGTTTCCTTTTCAAGGACTGCGGATTCCAGGGCAGTGTCCTTAGATTCACTTCTAAATGAATAATGTGTGTCTTTTCATCTGTGTAAGTATTTTATTGATTGTGTTAAAAATATTTGTTGCAAAATCTCTGTCTTTAATTTCTACTCACACACATATTATTTCCTGACTTCTCAATTCTCTCCTTTTTTTCTAGTTTCTTGATGGAGAGATTTAGAGGTTTCACCTGAGACCCTTTTCTTTCCCAATGTGCTCATCTAGTAATAGTAAGTTTCCTATTCCATGCTACTCTATCTCCATCGCACATCGCTCAGGGCGTTGCATTTTCATGTTGTCCCATTTCTACATAATGTTTATTTACTTCTAGACATCCTCTTTGCTCCATGGGTTATTTAGAAATACAGTGGTTATTTCAGGCATTTAGAGATTTTCCAGTTTTATTTCTGTTACTGCTTTCTCATGTTGTTTGACAATGGTCAGAGAACATACTCTGAGTAATTTCAGTTCTCATCATTTTGGGAGATTGTTTTGTGTCCCAGATATTTTCAGTCTTGATATCTGTTGTATGGATGCCTTCACAAACTAGGTACCTTGCCAATACAATGTGGAGTGTTCTCCAGACTTTAAGGAGATCCCATTCTCACAACAGTTCTTCTGCCTCTTTTTAGAGGTTCTTTTGAGTAGTTCTATCAGTTACTGAGAAAAGGTAGTGGTGAAATCCTCAGCTGCACTTGTAAAATTGTCTGTTTCACCACTCAGTGAATATGTTTACTTTATGTATTTGAGGTCTCTGTTGCTTAATGCATACATAACTAGTATCTTTTGCTTTCCTGGTGGATTGATCTTTTATTATTATGCAATGTCCCTTACTTACTGAATTCAAACATAATCAGGAAGATGGCACATAATCAGGCAATGATTTGTTCTGCTATCTATAATCTTGTCACCATGAATTGGATCTGACTTGATAACAAGTAACAAACCACTGTCCCTCTTAATCTCTGACAGTTACCTTTGAAATCTCCTTCATCTAATATTAATATAGCTACTTTGGTTCTAAAATATTAATATGTGCCTAGTATATCTTTCTCCACTATTTTCCTTCCAACCCACCTATTTAACTGTATTTCAAATGGATTTCCAGTAGGTAACCATACAGTTGTGTTGTGTTATGTTGTTCACTCATTTCTGTGTATTTCTTGAATGGTTAGAAAAAATCCATCTTCATTTATTTATATCTCTTTGCATCATTTTCTTAGTGGTTAACATAGTTTATAATCTACTTATCTAAGTGATCACCGTCCACTGGTGTCAGCATTTCACCAGTTCAAAGGAAGCAAAGAAACCTTTCTTCTCTTTATCTCTTCTACTCATAATATAATTGAGTATTTCCTCTACACACATTGACAATCACAATAGATAGTGTTATAATTTAGTTTCAATGATAAAACATAATTCAGGAAACTCAAAAGGAAATGACGAGTCCAGTATATTTATCTAAAATTTTACTCTTTCCATTATTCTTTCTTATTGGTGTTCAAAGTTGTCGTCTTTCTTTCTGATATTTGAGCTCACATTTGCTTGATTTCCTCTCCATTACTGAAGGGCAATTTATCTGGAAGCAGAACTCTGGGTTAACAGTTGTTTTCTTTCAGTTCAACCTTTGAAGAGTGTTTGACTCCCTCTGGTCTCCGTAGTTTTGTTGAGAAACCTGCTGTTCTTCAAATTGTTTTCCCTGCTGATAAGGTATCCTTCTCTCTCACTGATTTCTGTCTTTCTTTCTGTGTTTAGTTTTTAGGAGAACAACAATGTGTTTTGGTATGGATTTTTTTAAATTTACTTTTATTCCCTTTGAGATTCACCCTGCTTCTTGAATATGTAGATTTATGTCTTCTAATAAGTTTGTAGAATGCTTATCCATACTCTTCTAAATGTATACATATTTTTCATTCTCACCCTCTTTTCCTTTCTTTATAGGACATTGGTGACATATATACTATGCAATGAATTTTTGTTATTGTCCTACAGAGATCCCCCTTTCTTTCCCAGTCTGTTTTCTCTCTGGTGTTTTATCACCACGTTCACTGTTATTCAGTCTTCTCCTGGGTTTTTCCACTGAGTTTTATATTTCTGTTATTGTATTTTATAAGTACTATATTAGCAGTTGTTTCCTTTGTGCATCTTCTATTTCTTTGCTGATGTTGTCTATTGTTTCAGGACTATTTGTAATTTTTTATTGGAGCACATTTTCTGATAACTGTTGTGTTAGTTTGGGTAGACTTGAGAAACATATCCATAGACACTCACATGTGTGTAAGAAAGAGCTTTATATTCAAGAGCATTTCTCCAGATCAGGTTTATCTAGGCAGAAGACAGGAAATTCTGGTCCTCAGAGGCAAAGAGCACCTCTCCAAGTCACTGTTATTAGTAGGACTCCTCTTCAACATTTCCTGTTGATTCACCTGACCCCGATACATCTAGGTAGAGAATCAAATCGCCAGTCTGCTCAACAAAGACCAGTGGCCGTGGTCGAGGCCATGTTTTGTGGTGGGCTTTTCTCTTCAGATGTTGCCGAGTTAGTTTCTGTAGTTAGGGGAAGGTCGTCTCTGGCCTACAAGGGCAACGAGCTCCTTGGGCTGCTTGTACATGGTTTCAAAGAACATCAGAATATGAATCTGTAATCAAACGATTTGAAGCTTTACAAGGTTCATGATTTTCTACAAAATATTGTTCTAAGTGATACTTCATTAAGACTTGGAATAAAATAAAGGAGACGCATACTCTGTAGTGACCAAATGGAATATTTGGTGGAAAAATGAGTACTTACTTGAATAAGCTTTTCAATTTTTTCCAAATCACCCCTTACATCCTCCCAGTTAGCTTCTGTTTTCGGAAGACAGGCACTAACGCTGCTGAAATCAAAATATAATAAGAATAAGATTAAAGCATTTTGAACAATTTTTATCATCTTGATGAATACTACAAGCAAACTACCAACCAATATTGATTATTATTATCATCATCATCAAAATTATTAGCATGACCTGTGTAAAGACCACTATTATCCTTGTCTGTTTTTTTGGTAGATGAACATGAACACTAAACATAAAGTACAGCCTTGACTTATTAGGAAAGGCGACCTGGACTTGTGAGAAAATCCTGATTGGAGACACAATGTATAAATAAGTTCTATAACTTATCACAGTGAAATAGAAATAGTGGCTGAAATATAGGAAAATTTTAAGGAATGCTTTCTAATGAATTATTTGCTTTATCCAAGTAGAGGTCCCCTGAGACCTCTAAGTCACATAATTGAGTAAAATTATCAAAATGGACATTAACTGCTTCCAGGTAATGGCTGTGGCAATAATTATTCCTTAGAGCAGGTTGACTGTGTCCTTTCTGAGCCATTCACACTAGCACTTTGCTTACAGGATCTTTCTTCGAAAACATCACAGGCTTTAACCAAATCAGTGCTGAAGGGGCTTGTCTCTAGTAAAATCTAAATTTAATATCTGAACGAAAGATACACTGATCACATAAAACCATGGAATACATGTTAAGGTTTCAGGAAAAATGGTCGATCTCTGATGGCTCTTGTACAGTAGCATAATAGCCAACACTAATCTATCTTGGGAGGAAGATTTACCTGCACGAATCTATGATTCCCCATACCATGAAGGCATTAGTAGGGTAAAACTGAACTGGGAGCCAGACTACACACTACAAGTTGGGTGCTTTGGGTCAGTTGTGAGCATCTAAGAGAGAAGAAGAAGTTAATAAGCAGGAAAAATATGATTTTTAGGAAGAAAAGCAAAAAGTATAAATAAGGAAAAATATGTTTTAAACAGAGCTAGGATAGAGGCTCAAAGGACAGTGCCAGCCATAAATAAAGCAACAAGGACAAGGCCTAAGTATCTATCTTGTGAAATGCATGTCAATATCAAATTATAGAATGTTCTTCCAAGTTTAATTGCAAACCAATTCATTTGGGGATATATTGGGAATATTTCCAAAGTAGAGAAATTCTAAGTTAGGTGTTAATCAAATCTTTTCTCATTCTCCATAGCCCCATCTCTCCATATCACCATGGCTGTGATCACTTTTCAAATACTGAGTACCCAAAGATTTATGTCCACTGAATTCAATAAACCAATCAAGCATAAGAGGTTATTTCCACAGGACAGTGATTATAAGTATTAACATGTATGCCTAAACTGAAATTACCCTAAAATGAAAACATGAATGCCAACTTCATTTAAAAAATGACTGTTCAGAAGTAAACCCAAAAAGCACTGGATGGAGGTACTTCTCAGATACGGTTTCTGAAAAATAGAATTAGTGACAAAATTATTAGAATTATAAAACAGGAGATGTTAAAATAACATTGTATTTTATTTCTAGGTCTGAAAGGTATAAATTTATCATCATTTCAGAGACAGTATTTCTTAATAGAACTTTATAATGCGAATTAGTCTTTCGTGATTCCCCCACCTACCTCTACCTCTTTCCATGTGCAAAACTCTTTAAGCAGCATGTCTCCAGTAATATTTTAATGACACCACTTTTAACAGCACTTTCATATTTGCTCATTTACTTAAGTACTAATGTCTTCCACCACCTACATTTTTCTCCTTTCCATGTCCTCACCTCATCCTTTGCTCCTTTTTAATTAGCTGATATATTTTATATAGCAAATATTGGAAACATGTCATGCTAATGCAGGTTAATTATTAATGTATTAATTTCGTGTGACCATGTGCAAATACATTAGACATTGGTATAATTTGGAAAAAACTTGTAATAATTTAAGCCAACTAAAAGCGCTACATGCCATCCACAGAGCAATTCAATAGTAATTATTTGATGATTTAGGGAAAGTTTTATCTTAGAAGTTTCAAGATTTTATTATTTTTGCCTGCCTATTTTGGTTTTGTGCTGTCAAAGCCTTCACAGTTCCACTGATGATTTCATAAAGTCGTGCTTCCTGCCATCTTAACTACTAAGGATATATGCTTCATTTTCTCGATCCTGAATAATAGCCAGAACTTATCCTCAAAGACTACAGAATTTACAGAGAATATGCACATTTATTTCAAGACCAAAATGGAGTGGAATGAAAGAAATATGTTAATAATGAACTTGTATTAGTCTTACCTTTTTCAATATGTACTATATAAAATATGTTAACCAACTGAAAAAAGGGAGAAGAATAAACTGGAGGGTAAGAATGATGGAAAAATGTAAGTGGTGGATAGATGACAGTATATTTATAATGATGTAAAATGCATAATAAGGCTGCTAAATCATCAAAAAGAAACCTTATTTATTTTTTATTCTTGCAAAATAAGCATGATCCACATATAAGTAGATGTCTGTAACATCCTAAGATCATCAAAGAATAATCACATAACTTAAGAAACATCTAAGGCTCAAGTGACCTGCCAAGAAAAGTTCCTATACTATCTTAATCTAATTTTCTCTCACCGAAATTCTCATTACTCAATGCCACAGTAAATCCTTCAGTGTTGAAGAAGAGCTGGCTAAAGCAACGGATTTCCAGCAGTCATCCATCCAGAATGCCTCCTACGAGAGAATGCAGAATCAAGGATGAGTCATGAAAAACAAATGTGACCTACTTGGGCAGAAGTAAAGGAAAGGGATTAATATTTATTGAACAGTAGTACTTTTTAATGAGCTGCGCTTTAGTCATTTGTTCCAAATTTACTCACTTGTTCCAAATTTAATCCTCAAAACAAACCTGCAGCGTAGGGTTAGCAGTGGTTGGGTAAACTGTCTAATTCATAGTCTCTAACTACACGGACTTGAGCCTGGGTCTGTCTGATTATAAAGCGGAAGTCCTTTCTGCTCTGCTACACTCCTGAGGCGGCAGATTTCAAAGCCACAGTAAAAAGTGGAAGCATCAGAATACCTCGATCCATGTAACATATTGAGCATTAATGTTGCATTTAAGAAGTAGTCGCTACGTTTTCAGATAATGAATGGATGTTCTGCATCGTTGAAATCAATACTGTTTTGTTCATTAAAACATCATTTGAGAATTGTGAATGTCACAAGCAGCAACATTCTATTTTTTAATTAAAAAACAGTGAAGCATGTGATGATTCCACATTAGCATATTCAACACCATTTCTTTAAAAAAAACTTTTGAACACCATTTCATTAAGGAAAAATGTATAGCCAAGGCATATAAAATACAGACAATGACTTGCTGGTTCTTGAAAATGCAACTTACATGTTGACCAAAAAGGATGCAAAGCACGTCACCTCTCTTAAAATAAATACCCATTGCATCCAAGTCCAATAGCCCCCAATAATTAAATTATTTTACTTTCAAAATGTTTCTGAAATGTGAAACTGACTGCTTTAATATGTATTTTGAAACTTGGACCAGAAAGGCATATCAACTAGATATCCTACCCAGGACCTCTGTAACAAAGACCTGAGAAGCCAAATGAAATATACGTGAATGATACTGATAGAAAGTCAAAGGAAAGGATAAAGAAGTAGATCAAATACCAACCAGAAGAAGAAACGGATTAAAAATAGCAATAAACACACAGCATGACATAAGGAGGCTATTTTAAATTTCTGCAGCCAGCCACCCGGCAAAAACCCTCACAATTAGTCCCACTTATCCCAGACTACACCAGTGGCCACATCAGTGGGTAGGGATTAGAAAGGTACACGCTCCCACACCTTCCCGGTGACCCTAAGTTTGTCCCCTTCCTACCTTCACCACCACGCCTGTTGCTAGTAACATCCCCCAAGCTGCCACTGCTTGTCCTGTGGCCACAGATGCACGCACATGCGTGCTTCATCAATATTTGAAGGCACATGCTCCCTGTCCCCTTGGCCAACAGTCACCTCACTTGCAGCCATTTCCTAGGCCAGCAGAGTGCGCTGTCCTGCATTAGGTGCCCCACACCTGCTTCATCCTCAGGGAGCAAAAGCACCATCGCAGATTGGTCAGACTACGCATAACCTCCTTGGCTGGAAGAAGTGCCTGGATGTAATATATTGAGCAGGCGTCCAGCCCCTACCACCTCCTCATCTGGAAGAGTACTGTGGTCTGGGGACCCTGTTCCCCAGCATCCTTGGCTGGCAGGTGCGTATTCCCTGCCCCAGAACCTTACCATCCATCTCTTCAATTAGTAGAAGGTACCTCTGTGCAAACACCCTACCCCTACTGACTCTTCTGCCTGCAGATCCACCCCCACCTCCGCTCATTTTCGTCTCTTCTAATTTTCCTTTCCCTTTCCTCATTTTAATTTTTTTCTTTCCCCTCTTCTTTTTCATTCCTTATTATTTCTTCTCCCTTCCTCTTCTTTTTACTTTCCTTTGTTTTTTTTATTTCTCTTTTTCCCTTCCCTTTGGGTTATTATTTATTTTTAGTTTTTGTTGTGGGTATATTTTCCTCATTATTCTTTTTGTCTTAACTCAGCAAGAGTCAGAAATTGTGTCAATCCATCTTCAGAGACATCTTAGTTAGTCCCGAGGGAAATCTTTTCTAGTCAACATGTTAGAGCAGTCTCGTGCAGCAGATGGGCCCAGTGCAGTGCATCCCTTGTTTCTCAACTGCTTCCCCCATGGGAATTGAATGTGCATCTACGCAGGATGAAATCCTTCCTTTGTACACCTTCCAGCGATCTGCCACTTCTAAACTACAGGGCACCATTTGCCCAATCACAAAGTGAAGGAGGCAGGGAGGGAAAAGGAAAAAAGACGTAATCGAAATGGGAAATCCCAGGAGGAAAGTAAATGAGCGTTATTACGTTTGGGGGAGTGCAAGTAACAACACACAATGTGCATGAACTGTTGAATGGAAATCTTATCTGCTTTGTAAACTCCATCCAAAGCAAAATAACTAACTGAAAAATAAAGTGTGTGCATTCCTGTGCTTGTTTTGTTTTTGTTTTTTAATCTAACTAACCAACAAACCCACTGCAATGGAATTGATTCCTAATCTTAGTGACCTTTCAGGACTGAGTGGCATTCCTCCCAGAGGTTTCTGGGCTGCACATCTTCATGTGAAGAGACAGCCTCCTCTTTTTTCTTGTGGAGCAACTAGTAGGTTTGAATCACTGCCTTTTCTTTTAGCAGCCCAACGCTTGACCCCCATTATTGCTCCTCTAGTCACATCCCATTGCCTAGATTTCTATTGGCAGGCCTGGGAGACAGGGAGAAACGGATGCGCATATAGCCAGTGCTCCATGGAAATAGAGACAAAAAGAGGCCAAGGAATTTTAAGCATGTGAGTAATTGGGAGATTAAGTAGGGAGACTTCTCTCTTTTCTTTCTTTCTTTTAGACCACAAAATTTCACAGACAGAGCCCTATCTAACCCACGTCTTGAATAAGGAGTGCCTGCTTTATATAGCTTTCTGGCTAGAGGAAACGGCATGAGCAAGGACATAGGGAAAAATTTGCCATTTTGATGAATAAACTGTGAACACAGTGATAGATGTGTGCGAACAAAACGAAAGGCGATATGCAAAGCAGGAATTAGCATTCTCTTTTCTCTCAAGGGGCATGCAGTGAGTATTTAAGGTCTTGCAAGTGGCCAGCCTTTGCTGCAGCCACTGAACTCTCATTGCAGCACGGCCGTAGATAAGATCTTGCAAAAATAATGACTGTGGATGGGTTCCAATAGTTTTTTTTTTAAGTGATTTGGTGTGTTTGCCCATGGGTTATAATTGTTTGTCCCTTGATCTCTAAAAATTTCTTAATCTGTACTCATAAATGGCTGAGAAAGGGATTGCTTTATAAATCTTGAATTGTCTTATCATTAGTTGTCCTAGCAATTTTCCAGTAATTGCTCTCAAGCTGCTTTCAACTGACATCAGTATGATGAAATTTTCAAGTAGTCAAATCACTCAAACCCAATCTATGTTTAATAAATCGGAAAACAAACAAGTGAATGATGCTACCCTGGATCCGCAGTGGTATGAGTTTTGGAAAGTCCTGAGTTGACATTTAATTGCTCCCTGGAGCACGACATCATTTCAGTAGGTGCTGTAAATCCCAAGATTAATAAAAAACAAAGTAAATATATAGGTAAGGTATTTTTTATTTAAAAAACACTTCAGGAAGTATGAAGCAACATGGAGAAGTGGGCAAATGTAAGCTTTCGACTGTAGGGAAACATGAAAAAGGAAAGGCAGGCAGGCAGGCAAATATCGGCTATATTCGAACTCTGGAAATAAAAAAAAGGACCACTAAGTTAAGTCTGAATTAATTAAAGAAAGGGATTTCAAAATAGTTTCAAAGCTTGTGGCTTTTATCCTTGCTTTTTTAGCAGTCTATGCTGTTAGGTGAGTCAGGAGAAACCTCCAGCCTGATGTCTGACCCACAGAGACTTGGATGTGCAAAATCTATAAGCATGTCAGCCATTTCCTTGACATAAATTCAATAATCCCCCCTTCCTTTTATCTTCTTGCCCTTTTCCCATCTCTCTTTCTACACACACACACACACACACACACACACACACGCACACCCACACACAGGCATATTGCCTATATTAAATTTATAGATATAAATGTATGTTAATGATATATATATATGTGATATATAAATTTTTATATATCACTGATTTTGCTTATCTAAGGTCAAATAATCATTTTTACTCCAAATCCTATCTCTGTTCACTTTCCAAAAGTGAAAACCTAAGAACTGATCCTGCTGGCTCCCACATCACCAACTTTTCTGACTCTGGTGGACCATTCTTACCAGTCTGGCAACATGCTATTGCTTTTCTCAGCAGACATGAAAAAACAAAAAAAATGTAATCCATTTCTTCCAGCTACTTTCTAAATTTTCTGCTCCTCTATATAATTTAAATATTCTTTTAAATACTCTACATAATGAATAGGGCTGCAATCATTGAGTCTATAGGTGTGAAAGGGTGCTGCTGGTCTCGTCCTTATACCCCATATGAACATTAACTCAAAATGGATTAGTGATCTAAGGATAGATATTAAAATGACAAATTCTTAGAGGAAAACACAAGAATAAAACTGTGGTTACTAGTTTTTGATGACAGAATCTTAGATGTGGTATCAAAAGCCTGAGCAGCCAATGGAAAATTAGACAACATTACCAAAGTGAAAAACTTTGATAACATTAAGAGACTTCATTTTTTTAATAAATTCAAGGAAACCCACAGAATGGGAGAAAATATTTGAGAATCTATGTCTGAAAAGAATTGAATATCTAGGCTCTATAAATAACTCCTACAACTTGACAACCAAAGTATGTACAATCCAATTAAAAAGTGAGCCACGGACTTGAATAGCCATTTCCCTAAAGAAAACATAACAACAGTCAATAAACACGTGAAAAATGTTTTATATCATTAGTAATTATGTAGGAAAAAACACAATAAGACACCAACTCAGTCACTATCAGAAACATGGAAACCACCGCGTGTTGGTAAGGATCAAGAGGAATGGCTGCGTGCCTCACTGATGAGAGTGTAAAATGCCGCCATGAAAGAAAAAGGTGGGCATTCCCCAAAAAGTTAAAGATAGAGTAACAATAGGGCTTAGAAAACCCAAGATTAAGCACATACCCAATAGATTTGAAAGCAGGGACTCAAACCTTATCTTTGTCTTTGTCTGTAGCATTTCTCACAACAGCAGACAATCCCTGGTAAATGGATGGGCAAAGAAGGAGACCTTAAAAAATTGTGGGAAATGGAAATAACAGATAATGCAAGTTTTCCATGATCTGTTAGGCCCCCTCATATAAATATATATCTTAGAATATTGTTCTAACAAAAAGAGAAGTGAAATTCTGATACATGCTTTGATAGAGATAAGTCCTGAAAACACTAAGCTGGATGAAAAAGTACAAGCGGAACCAGCATATGATTCTTCTTAGATGAACTATTTAGACTAGCCAAAGACACGGAAACACGAAGTTTATTAGCAGTTGGTTCCCAGGGTCTAGTTAAGAAGAAACAAGAGTCGTTCGTGAAGGGATCGTGAGCTCCTGCGTGGGATGATATGCTACTTTAGGAAGTGGACAGTGGTGATTACAACTTGATGGGTGTAATTAAAGTCACCAATTTTGCAATGTGTTGTTATGGTTAGCTGCTGTCAAGGAGCCCCTGCATCGTGGCATCTTAGTTGTCTAGTGCGGCTGGAACAGAAATAACACAAGTGGGTGGCTTCCACCAACATAAGGGCGGGGGGCTAGAAGTCTGAATTCAGTGTGCTGCCTCCGAACATTGATCCTGGCTCATTAACATAAAAAGACAACAGATTCCCAAGTGGGATTAGAGCCACAGCCATAGACATTAGGAGTTACAATACACACTGGGATTTGCGGAGGAGGTCGACAGAGTTCAATGTAGGTTGCTGCTGAGTGCAGTGGAGTTGGTTCCAGCTCATAGCGACCCTGTCTACAACAGAACCCTGCCAGGTTCCAGGGCCTTGCTATCCAAGACGTGTCAGAGAAGAACTGTCCTCCACAGGGGTTTTCACCGGCTGATTTCAAGACACAAACTTCCAAGTTTTTCTTCCTTGTCTGGAATAGCTCTTGAAACAATTTTGCTCACCCATTCATGAGCATTACAGTAACAGAGCACGAGGCTCACTGATACACAAGTCGGTATTGGACTTGAAGTGCATCAGCCAGGAACTGGATCCAGATCTTCAAATGGCAAGTTTCATCACATATACTTCACCACAATGTCTTTTTTCAATTGTATATTTTTCTTCTAAGTCTTTTTCTTCTAGAATTCCCTCCTCCTTAAATACTGCCTGGAACATAGTAAGGTGTTCACCCTGTTTTCTGGTGAGTGACCAATGAGGTTCTCTTAATTTTATTTTTAACATATATTGGAAGCATCTAATAATAAGTCCTCTATCTATCTCATTTGAGGTTTCTTTCACATTACTTGGCATTCCATAAATAGTCACTGAATTAAAAAATTGACTGCATTATAAATGCATTAATTTTCTCCAGAAAGAATCCTAGGACTAGTGATAAGACCAAGCAAACCAGGAAAGAGTAAGTGCAATGGTGCCCAGTCCTCGATTCTTCACCACCCTCTCCTCTGCTCAGCAGATTTCCTGAGTACCCCTCTGAGTGCCTGCTACCAGGGTCACAGCTGCGCGGAAACCTAGTCCCTGTCCTTTAGGAAATTATGGAAACATTCACCATATTTTCATAACAGTATAATAAATGCTAAAACATTTTCCATGTCAGATTTTTGGGTTTAAGAAAACATCCTAGAGGATATAAAAATATAAATGACCATAAAGGATGATTACAGTTAGCCAATCTAAGAAAGGATAAAAGGGTTTTAGGCAGAGAAAAATTAATGAGAAAAGGCACAGACGCATGAAACAATACAAAGCACACAGGTAAACTCTAGGTGCCGCAATTGCACTAACACCCAAAGCTGGCCAGAGGAAGCGGTCTCATCACATGGTGAATGAGAAAGTGGGCGAAGTCACAGAAAGGTTTGCTTGACAAGAGACGCTGCTGGTTATTGTGTTCCTGAATGCAATGGCTTGATCACATCTGTCTTTGATAACGACGATCTTCGCCTATGTGCAGACGATGTGGAGTCCTTGGGTGGTGTCCTGGGTGGTACAAATAGTTAAGGGGAGCACGGCAGCTAGCTGAAATATTGCAGGTTCAAGTACATTCAAGCATCCTCGGAAGAAAGGCCTGGCGATCTATTTCCTTGAAAAATCAGCCATTAAAAAAGCGAGCACAGTTTTACCCTGAGACCCACAGAGTTACAGTGAATGGGAATCAACTTAGGGCAACTGGTGATGTGACTGCAGAGACTGTACCTACAAGACGTCACATAGAAGGAAGGAGATGAATGAATCAGCTAGCGTTTTAAGAGTCTATAGGAAGGACCTAAACTTGAGAAGCAGGAATACGAATTGTTTTTTACAAGACTGTTTTGGTTCATTCTTCCCAAAGATTATGAAAGGTCTTTTTGATTGTCTGGGGAGGGAAGAGACATGTAGAATGATTAACAGGTTTTATGGGTTGTAACATCAGAGTAGTTTAGACTGGAAGCCAATTAGGGTTGGAAGAAATTCAGGGCTGTTTTGAGAGGAAGGACGCCTCCGTGTTAAATACACATATGTTAAGTTCAGATGCCTGAGAGACATCGAAAAATGTTTCTGGCAGAAAGATGAATATACAAATCGGTGGCTCAAGAGATGGCCAGAATGGAGATAAACACATTGGCCTAAAACTAAGAGTTCGGAGGTCAAGCTGGGAGAGCTTGTCAAGAGAAAATTGCAGTCAGAAAAGGAAAGGAAACCAGCATGAATCTTTAACCTTTCCTCAGATAATAGCTTCAGTGAAAGGCCTCTACTTGCCCCAGGTTATTGGTCACAGCTAACACGATCTTCAAGCCAGCAATTACACCACTCTTGTGTTCTCTGGTAATAAATTTCCTTCCATGTAAGGAGCACTGTTTCTTTTTTTTTCCATTTGAACGATTCTGAAATTGAGTCACATCTTAAAAATGATTCCCACCCTCATTCCCCAGAAAAGCTGCTATTAAAAAAGTTGTGCTGCTTGGGGAAAAAAATATATATTTTCAGATCAAGTTCTGTTGGAAGAGAACTCAGAGACAGAGATTTGTGTGCAAGAAGTATACCAAGAAATGCTTTCAGGGCCCAGTCACTGAGCTGCTGCAGAGGACTCAGCAGCCTCCCCCTCGAGCCCCCTCGGTTCCCGATGCTCCCTCCCCCCTGCCCGCCTTCTCCAGCCGCCGCCTTCCGCAGGCTGTTTCCATCGAGGAAAAGGAATCGTATCGTATGTCCGCTATCCAGAACCTCCACTCTTCCGACCCCTTTGCTGATGCCAGTAAGGGTGATGACCTGCTGCCTGCGGGGACAGAAGATTATATCCATATAAGAATTCAACAGCGCAACGGCAGGAAGACCCTGACCACTGTCCAAGGGATCGCTGATGACTACGACAAAAAGAAGCTAGTGAAGGCCTTTAAGAAGAAATTTGCCTGCAATTGTACTGTGATTGAGCATCCAGAATATGGAGAAGGGATTCAGCTCCAGGGTGACCAGCGCAAGAACATATGCCAGTTCCTTGTAGAGATTGGACTGGCTAAGGACGACCAGCTGAAGGTTCATGGGTTTTACGTGCTTGTGGCTCACGGAAGCTTAGGTGAGGATTTCCTTGCAATGAGTAGAAAAATTCCCTCTGTCCCTTGTCACAAGTTTAAAACCTCACAGCTTGTATGATGTAACCATTTGGGGTCCACTTTTAACTTGGACTAGTGTCACTCCTTCATGCAATAAACTGAAAAGAGCCACACACAAAAAAAGAAATGCTTTCAGAATTGTTACCTGTGACAGAACAAAGCAATATGAATTTGTCAATGGGAGAAATATATCCTTGATCCAGTCATTACAAAAGATTTAACCTAAACCTGTGGAGCCTACAATGGGGATAGTTCTTCAGAGTTGCAAAAAATTTGAAGAAGATGACCAAGACTTTTTTTTAAACCTGCATGGGACACAGATTGTAGACTTCCTTGGAGAGAAGATGAGGCTCCGAGTGGAAATCAGCTAAGGTCAAGCTAATGGTGCTCCCAGCAAGGAGACAGAGCATCCTTACTTCCAGAAGGGTGGGACCTGGCCAGACCACACTGTCTACTCCACCTGATATTTAATAATGAAAGAAAATAGGTGCTTTGATCTCAATATGACCTGCTCTCAATATGATTATAAAATATTAAACATAAAATTGTTCTGGTACAACTCATTTGAAAGTCCATTATAGGAAAAGGTTGGGTCATCTGAGATTACACTTTGATTTGGATAAAGAAGAGAATAAGGATTATTCCTGGAAACGATAGCTATAGAATGATACAATCAAGCAACATGAGGTCTAAAAAATTCCCATGGACTTACTGAAAAAAAAAAGTTGGACAATGAGAATTAAAAAAATAATAATGGCAAGTGTTAATTCACTGGGCATTTACCACCCAAAGAAGATTGACCATGACATTTTTGCAATCTAAGCTTCAGAAAGAGTTCATAGGCAGCACAAACCGTTAACACTCTTGGATATGATCTACAGGGTTGGAGGATCAAGTTCACCCAGAGACACTTCAGGAGAAAGGTGATCCACTCATGAAAAATCATCCAGTCAAAACACAGTTCTACTCTGACACTCATGATGCCAGGATGAGGCAGAATTGACTCACTGAGAAATGGCTTCTTGATTATATTTAGAGACTCTAACTTGCATTGCTAGTAGTGAAGAATTAATAGCATGGGCCTGTAGTGGAGGCATGGAGGGCAGCCTGATTCGAAAGTCATCCAGGAATTTGCAGGAGGCTCTAGAAACAGGAAGACGCAAACACTTCCTTCAACCTATCAGTATATCTCCCACTTGTCTGGCAGTTTGTCCTACTGCAGTGGCTTGAGGTGTGATGCTGGATGCTCAATCACCCATATTTCAATTATCAGCAGGCACTCCTGGTGAATAGGTTTCAGCAAAGCTTCCAGCCTAAGACCAGAATGGGAAGATCTGAAAGATTAGCCACTGAAAACCTTATGAATAGCAGGACATTGTCCGATAAAGTGCCAGAAGATGTGCCCCTTAGATGAAAGGCATTTAAAGTAAGACTGAGGATGAGTCGCCTCGTTCAAAGAGTAGTCACCTGTAGTGCAATGGATGGAGTAAAGCTCTTAAGATTGTCATTTGCTGGTAGAGTGCACCTCAAAATGACAACAGTTGCAAACACCAGTAACAATCAGGACAAGAAATTTAAAAAGTATGAATCTAGAAAATTTGGAAGTCACCAAAGGTGAGGAAAAAAACGTATGCAATACCCCAGGCTTTAATGTGCTTAATTGGACCAGCACTGGTCATTTTGAAGCAAATATTTATGTTTTTTTTCTTATGCTTTTAGTGGGAAATTCAAGAAAGATGGCCTCACAGTGATCATCCTAAAGAGCATATGAAGATCTGTCATGAAGTGTAATGCTGTCTGTGGTGGGTATATGTTTGTATACACACAGATATCTCACATATATATGCATATAAATGTATATGCCCATAAGGAAGGCAATTTAATACAACTATGATTCAAATTCACAAACCAACCACGATGTCAATGATGAAGAAACTGAAGAATCCTACCAACTTCTTCAGTATGAAATTGTTCAAAGGTGCAATCAAAATGCATCCCTAATGACTGGCAATTATAAGGAAAGAGTGTGAAACAGAGGAAGGAATACTACTTGGAAAAAATGGGCTTGGTGATAGAAACGATGCTGAAGACCTCAGAGAATTTTGGAAGACCCACAAATTCACTGCAAACACTTTCTAACCCCCACATTAACATATAGAGCAACTGTACGCATGGATGTCACCATATGAAATACACAGGAATCAAATTGACTACACCTCTGGGAAGAAACAATATCATCAGCCCAAACAAGGAGACTGGCCAGCCATATAACAATTAATTGCTCATCTATAAATTCACGTTGAAACAAAAGGAAATGAAAACAAATCTACAAGACCCAAACCACAGCCCTACATGTATTTCTCCTGATTTTGGAGACCCATCAAGAACAAATTTAGCACACTGAACACTAATGAGCAAATACAGACAAACTGTGGGATGATTGCAAGAATTATACAGGGAGAAAATAAATGGTCATTAAAAAGACAAGGCAGAGGCCCAAAGTCCATCCACTTCCTCAGTGCATTACCATCTAAATAGATGCACATAGGCCAATGCCTCTATTTTTATGAATTAATATATTTACATATGGACACACTTATGTTATACCTCTATCCACAGCTTTGCTTCCTAGATCTATCCTCTGTTTCCTTTTATCTTCCTCCTGCCCCACCATCACGTTTTCCCTTATTTGCCTCTTATTAATTCCTCAAAGTTATATTGCTTTATTCCAACACCACCACATCTCTACGTCCTCCCTCACTGTGACTGTAGTGCTCCCAGACTGTTGACTTTAATTCGCTAGTTATTCCCTTGTCTACAGCATTGTTTGCTCACCACTCCCTTTCCCTGCCTCCTCCTCCTCCCCACAAGACCCTCTGAAACCATTGGTCCAGTTGCCTTCTCCTCTGGTTGTATATAGGGTCATGTTGGATTAAGGGTAAGATTGTTTAATTTTGCCCTCCGCTGGGTATAAAATGAGTCATTTTAAGAGAAGGAGAAGGGATCTTAGTAACATCAAGAAAGAAAGGGAAAAAAAGAGCCAGGAATGAAGTACATCCTTTGACCCCTGAGCTCTCTGCACAGTAAACCTGCAAGAACTAGGAGACAAGCAGCTATGAAACTAGAAGAGTCTCAGGGGAACAGACGGAACAGAGCCAGAGCAGAGGACAAAGCAGTGCGCTTCCAGGCCTACAAAGTGAGTAGGGCTCAAGTCCTCGGGCGAGGAGACTCACTAGTGAAGTAGGGTAGCTCCAGGTGCTTAATTGAGGAAGCTAGGCTTGCTGACCTACTGAGCTAGAGTTGAGCCTCTGTGAGCTTTTAATGTAGTTGGGCATTTATTGTTAGGTGCTATCCAGTTGGTTCTGACCCATAGCAACCATAGCCCAACAGAATGAAACACTGCATGGTCCAACACCAACCTTACAATCATTGCCATGGCCAAGCCCATTGTTGCAGCCTCTTGTTTAGGGCCTTCCTCTTTTTCACTGCCCCTCCACTTTACCAAGCATGATGTCCTTCTCCAAGGACTGGTCTCTCCAGACAATATGCCCTCAAAGAGCCTTGTGACATTGCCTGAGCAAGGTAAAGAACAAAGTGCCATATGACCCTTGGTCTGGTCAGGCATAAGAGAGAGGCATGCCTTCAGGCATGGAGGGGAAGAGGCTGCTCTGACTGGAAGAACTGTGTCCTGAGCATTTCTGATCCCGAATTGTTCAATTCCTTGGTAAGCCACATAATTATGAGCATGTTTGTGAGAATGCTCTGTGATTTCCCAAATCCAGCTGAGAAATTGAGAGTGCAGTGGGACTGATGGTGGGTGAAGGAGGACAGATGGTTGAAATGTGTCTGACTCCTGCATCACAGGAATCAGCTGTGAGCTGATTTGAAGTTTGATTCTCCTTCACCCTTGTGAAGTAAAAGCAGGTCATGCCTCACTTCCATAACATCTTTTACAATCTTCTTCCAAGCCAGATACTATGTTCTTCTTTGGTTGTGTGTGTATGAAAGAACTTTATATAAAGAGTAACTGTACATGAAGAACACATCCCAGCCCAGTCCAGATCAAGTCCATAAGTCCCATCTTAGCCCATATGTCTGATACAATCTAGAAAATCCTATTCAGACTCACGAAACACATGCAATGACGCTGAATGCAGGAAGATCACAAGCCAGTGGGTGGGAAGTTTTGTGGATCCAGTGGCATTGTAAGCATCTCAGCACTGTTCTATGTTCTTCTTTATGTAATCTAGTTTATAAAAAGTTTTTCACACCATACAGATTGAATAAATATTGTGTAAGGATTCAAAGCTGAAACATGCCTTTCTTGACTTTAAACCCCCTAATTCTGTTCAAACAACCACTTTGTGGTCTATGTACTGGTTCCACAATGAGCCCAATTAAGTGTTCTCCTCAATGGTATACATAATTTGTAATGATTCACATAGTCAAATACATTTTCATAGTCATCAAAGCACATGCAAATATCTTTTTGGTATTCTCTGTTTGCAGGGAAGATCCATTGGATGTCAGCAATAATATCCCTCCTGCCATGACCACTTATGAATCTGACTTGAATTTCTGGTAGCTCCCTGTCAAAGTACTATTGTTGAATTAGCTTCAGAAAAATTTTACTTGCATGGGCTATTGATGATATTGTTTGATAATTCCCACATTCTGTTGGGTCACCTTTGTTTGGAAGGAGTACATATATGGATTTTTCCTTTTGGTTAGCCATGGAGCTTTATTACTAGTTCCTAGACATCAGGGAGCACTTCCAGTGTGGTATCTGTTTGCTGCAGTGTCTCAGTTGGCATACGTTCCGATCCTGGAGCTTTGCTTTCACCAATACTCTCAGTGCAAGGTGAACATCCCCTTTGTACCATCAGTTCTTAATCCTATGATGCTTCCTGAAGTGGTCGAAAGATCAATTGATTATTTTTAATAAAGTGACTGATTATTCCTTCCTTCTTCTTTTGATGATGGGAAGCTAACAACAATGCATATGAGAAAAATACGTTTGGAAAATGACTGTTGTGTTGATGGCACAAATCTCCTTGACATGATCGAACGATTAAATTGTATGGAGTGCCGAGCATATTTCAATAAGATGATTTAAAAGGAAGTTTAAAAAACTGGCTCCATAATCATGAATTTTTTAAGTTTTTATTTTTTATTTGCTAATGATCAACACCACCTTTGCTCTCCAAAAGCCACAAAATGCCATTTGTTTCTAGAAAATAAGGGTAAGCACATAGCCCAATAACTAGATAAAACCTAAACACTCAGGTCTCTAGGAGATTCAGGACCACAGATTGAGGTTTCTCTGCCAGGTTGTTGGCTGTGTAAAAATGATTTATTGGTGCATTCTCTATAGGGTTTAACATTGTGACAACCATGGTAGAAACTTAATACATTTCCTTTTCTTTGAATTAATCAAAGACTAAATATTATGGTTCCATATAGTCATGCCTTGCTATTTATTAATCTCTCTTAACCATGATATAATCACAGCCACTGTGCATTCAGTTTTAAAGAGAAGATAAAAGAAGTAAAATAAGCACTAAATAAAAAACTTAAAATAACTATTTTATTGCCATATATACAAAAAATCATATTTTAGAGAGGAATATAGAAGGTATTCAATAAATATTTGTTGAATATTCCATACCTGTAATATAGAAGGCATTCAATAAATATTTGTTGAGTGATTTGAATAAATGAATCAGAAATAATAATGAATACATGAAAAAGCAACAGCTAATGAAAAATGTTTTAGGATGATGAAATAATCAAGGATACCCCAATCTAATATAGACATAGTATAATAGTACCATTAGAATATGTGGAAACATAAGAGATTTGGCTGATTGAAAAAATGAAGAAATCAACATTTTTATTATATTTGATTATATTTGAATTGGTTAATTAGTCAGATTGCACTGCGTCCTCAAAGTCAAGTTTAACCATCTAATTTAATTTGCTATGGAACAGATCCACTTTAGATTCCTGGGCAGCAATATTCTCTAATGCTTGTACTTGACAAGGATTAGCTAGTAAATAGATGCATCACTGAAGAGAAAGCATACACTGCTTTACATCAGCTAATATAAAAATTCAGACCAGTTGTTTAACTATCAAACAAAATGTTCTCATTCTGATAAACAGTTATTTTGCTTAAATAAATTAATTTACATTTACTGATCATCAACAATTGACCTTTCAATAGGAAGAGAGGGAGTATTGATTATTCAAGAGTGATAATTTCTTATTGGCTACATGCTGAATTTATGTATAAATTATTAGCTGGGTAGGCACAGGACTGAATCAGAGCTAGTTAAAATCTTTCTATAGACTGCCCCATATACATGCCAGCATAAGTTACTACCTAGATTTTAACACTCTTTCTTATTTTTGTTTCCTTAAGTCTATTTAAAGAAAATTTCCTTGGTAAAATATTCATATTTTTCCTGGATATTGACCTGCCCACTATTTCATTATTAAATTTCTACAAATGCATACATAGTATTATTGGGTTATAGCTACATTTTGAACTCTTTTTCCCCCAAAGTCTATACTAACCTGTTTGCCACCTAAAGCTTTAGTCAATCCCTTCAGCACCCCACCTTCACCTTCAAATAACTGTTATTTTAATTATGCAACATAAAGGAAATTTAGAGATGCTGCCCTATTATGATAAGACATAAAGATGCTGCCCTATTATAATAAGACATAAAGATGCTGCCCTTTTACAATAAGCCATAAAGATGCTGCCCTATTAGAATAAGCCAAAAGTTTGAGAAAACCTTGTTTCTCTATGAGAGCTGTTCATAGCACCACCGAGAGGAGACACCACATCTGCCATTCATTAAAAAAAATCATTTTAATGGGGGCTCTTATAGCTCTTATAACATTCCACATATCAATTGTATCAAGCATGTTTGTATATATGTTGCCATCATCATTTCCAAAACATTTTCTTTCTACTTGAGCCCTTAGAATCAGCTCATTTTCACCCTGCCTTCTGTCCTACCTCTCACCCTGTGAGTCCTTGATCAATTATATATTCTTATTATAAGTCTACCATTATTATGAGCACATCACACAGCCTCTCAGCTTTTCCAAACTGTCCTGAAGTTTTTTCCAATGTTGGTTTTCCAGTGTTTGTGTGTGCCCAAGCAGATAAATAAGCAAGAAAGCACGCTCTCTGATACGGTTGTACATATTGGAAGTGTGTCACGTGTGTTGTTGGCATGGGTCAGTGACTTTCTGACATGTATATGCTAGCTTGTACCTTCAATATGTTTTATCAAAAGTTTGATGCAGAATATTTGTTAATACTTGATAAAATTAATTTGGCCCACTTATTAATATTTTCCAAGATTAGACTAGCCTTCAAGTAAAGTTCTCCTATTCACATTTTTGTAGAGCACATTGGGATCTTAATGCAAGAAGAGAGCCTATGTGAGGAGAACAAAGCTGAATATTAGAGTATTAATCATTTATGTGGGAAGAGAACAGTTAAACCTGTCTTTGCTGTTAACTCTGAATAAATGTTCAGGAAAACTACAAGTCAGCAGAAACTATTTCTGAGGGGAGAAAGGTACACGAAAGGAACAAAGTCTTATATTAATAATCTCTGTAGGAATATTGCAATTCAAATGTTGTATCTAAGGTTGACTCTTTATCAAAACCTTGAGCAATTGTCTTGAAAAATCTCTTCTCAGCAGAAATTACTTCTACCTGAGCAATATGTTTGTGAATTAAATGGAAATCCACAGCTATACAGTGCCAAAAGAAAATGATTCTTGGCCTTAGGAACAACAAAATGAGTCACTTAATGTCTGAGCGTGATATACAACCAGTAGTTGTTCTGCACACACGATCCCGTAGTGAAGCCCACTAATGACTTAACTTGAGCTCTGGAAGAGATTCTGCAGGTTATTATCCGAAAAGATAGAAGGCCCTATCATAGGGTAAGAAGGCCATGCCAAATAATTGCTTATAGGGGAAAAATGTTTTCCAGTATCTAGTAAAAATGTATAAACACAAATTACATGGGAATGGCAAATATGTTAAGAATCCTATAGTTTTACTTTCATTTCCTCAGGCACCCATTACACGAGAGGCTACTTTTATCAAGCAAACATTAGCTGTGACCAAGATGAAAGAAAACCTTCTCCCCATTTATAGTATCTGAACACCTGAGCTCCGGTGAACCATTTAGCCACAACGAAATAGCCTGCCTCAACTGCCTTTCACTTACCCTTTAATTTGTTTATTTTAATGATTTTTTGCATTGTTTAGATTCCCTTTGGACACGGAGCAACCTGTTCTCAAGCAAAGCAAAAGATAACTATGAATTCTATTAGCCTTTCAAACGCTCTCTTCTCTTTCCTTTCACTCATGCTAATTAAACATAGACCAAGTTTGAAAGAAACCATGTTTAATTCTGAATCTCTTGTAAGAGTCCAGAGCCATCCAGAGCTGGAATCAAAGGATGTTCTGACAGTAAAAAGAAAATGTATAATAATGGGAGACAGCCAATGTCTCAGGCGCAGCTTAATTAAGGCAGAACAAGACCATACTGGAAACGAAGAGGCTATACAATTAAAGGGAGAAGAAAGGAGCATTTGGCTGGGCTGAACCTCATTAGCTAATCAGGGTACAAAGACATGTCCGCAGCATCAGAAGTTTAATGAGGAAGAATTGCCATGAAAATATATCCATTGCTTTGAATTCTGTTGAATTCATTGAGTGTTTCCCCAACTGTTGAATTCATTAAGTGTTTCTGATGTGAAACACTTCTCAGGTGTAAGAACACTATTAGAAGCAAACTGTTGAGCAGTGAAGATATTTGGTCCCTGACATCGAAAATATCCAAGGAAAATAACCAAAGAGCTTTGTTATCGAGCACAACAAAGATGGGTTGAAGGAGATGTTTGGAGTCCCTGATGGAAGGCTGGGGGGAGGAGAGCTATTCCATTAGAGAGCGGTGTGTGGTGTCTAAATCGGCAGGACGAGCACAGCTGGGAGGTAAGATGAAAGCCCAGGTTCTGAGCTTTTAATAGCTCGCAAGATGGCAAACCATAAAAACTATTTCCGATCAAATTTTATGAAACTTTATATCCAAGACATTAAGCCAGACAGGAAGTTTTGTAACAAGGCTTTCCATCACGTTTTCAGTGAAAACAGAACTAGCTGACAAGTCTCTGGTTTTCAAACAAAAGAATGGAAACAGCAATACAATATGCATTCAGTAGAATAAAGCACATAAAACACAGGAGATGGCTCACTTATGGACATGGGGTGGAGGGCATTAGCGTCCCTACCTCTAACATCCACAGTCCCACTCTCCCTCCGGCTATCATAAAATATTGCTATTGAGCTAGAAAATCAACACATTGGTTTTCAAAGCACATGGACTCAGTAGTTTTCCTATCAGAATCCTACAGCTTTATGAAGCCACGTACTGACAGAATGGCAGTGTAAAAAGAAAATAAAGCAAAAAGAGAAACAGATAAACAGCTGTTTTCCTAGCACTGACTGTGGCATCATTGCAAACATACAGTAGTATAGCTTCTTCAACAGTCGAAACTCTCTTTTGTTCTCTGCACACTGAATGAGAGCCTGAACAGTTGTGTTCTGTTCTGTATGGGATGCCACTTTCCAACTTCATTACCAGAAAAATCATTCCATACGTGCGTGTTACCCATAAGACACTGCCCTCCAGGGAGAGAAGTTACAGCCCAGGCCCCATTTCTAATTTAACTGTTCATTTAATTTCCTTTAAAACTTTAAAGTATCATATCATGTGATGTCATAGTTGGGCCATCATTTTTTGGAGAGAGAGAGAATTCATCAAGCTGACAAGGCCAGTGTGTCCTAAGATATAGCTCACAGAGAAAGGGAAAATCAAATTTGCCAAGGCAGAGCCATGTTGTCCACAGTATGCAAGAATCATGACAAGGATTAAAAAACACACAAACCGCAACGCATCCTCAATAGCAAAAATAGCAACATCTCATCTAAATAAGCATAAGCACATGTATGTTTCTTAAAACAAAATAAAATTTCAGTTAAATAGGAGGAGGGGGAAAGTGAAACATGTATGATGACCAGAATATAAACACTTGAAACATGATACAGAGTTGTTTTATGTCTAGAAAGAAAAACAATCCTATAACTTGTTCTAGTCTGACAAACCCCATACACGTTGACTTAATTTCTTTATGATATTTATGCACAATTTTCTGTACAAATTGCTCGCACGTTTCATGAGACTAAGAAGGTAAACATTTAAATCAAAATAACTGTTTCCAGCAACTTGAATGCAGATCAGAGAACATTACAGATGTCTGTGAAAAAATAATAATAGAAATATGAAACTGCTCATTTTATAATTGTTTGGGAACAGAGTTATGAAATTCGACTTGGTTTCTTCTAACTCTCAGTGGGGTTCTCTTTCCCAAACCTGTAGTATTTCTGATACAATGGAGCTGGCTGTAGTCTAAGAGACTCTCTGACAACTCCGTGCGACATCTCATTGGAGGAAAACAGATACTATCATTGTCTTTGGAAGACTCTGGGTGGTGGAAATGGTTTACAGGTAACACATAGCATGATATTAATCAAAATACTAAAAATATAGCATAACCTAATATTAAGTTTATTGACAATACAAAATGTACCAGCCCTTGTGGCAAAAATGCCTCTTAAGCTCAACTAGTAGGGATGCTCTAACTTAGAAAAGTGCTAAGGAGGCCTTAAAATAAGCAGGCCCTGAGCATCATTCATTCCGAAACCTCAGAGAATGGTGGTCTGGTAAGGCCCAGCCATACAAGGGCACAGGAAACTTCAAGGGATAATTGTCTAAAGACCACTGGAGAAATGTAGATACAGATAATTTTCTATGATCATTGCAAAACCTGTCTTTTCTTTTTCTGTCACATTGTTTAATTGTATCCTGGTATTTCAAAATGAGCTAATCGCTTCCTGCTATCATTGCAAGACCTGGTTAGTCACCTACTTTGGGGTGCTATAACTTGTGTGATTTTCACTGAATTCTTTAAGCAGTTTGGAGATAGAAAATGCTCCTCTTTCCTTCTGTCTCATGTTCCAGAGTTTTCCAAATCAACCCCATCTCTGCTTTTAGCTGAAACCGTGACAGGCAACCCTGAACCCTTATTTACCAGCAACATGATCCAGGATGTGAATTTATTGTTATTATTATTATTGATTGACTTTGTATCTTTTGAGGTTCCCTTAGTAGAGTGGTTCTCAACCTGTGGGTAGTGACCCCTTTGGGGGAGTCAAAGAACTCTTTCACAGGGGTCGCCTGATTTATAACAGTAGAAAAATGACAGTGATGAAGTAGCAATGAAAATAATTTTATGGTTGGGGGGTCACTACAACATTAGGAACTGTATGAAAGGGTTGCGGCATGAGGAAGGTTGAGAACCACTGCTTTAGTATATTACTACAGCAATAAGGGACTCTGAAATCAATGAATTACCTCTGAAAAATACATAAGAAAAATGAGGAGGGGGAGCAGGGAGGGAGGGGGAAGGATGAGGAGCTGATACCAAGGGCTTAGGTGGAGAGCAAATGTTTTGAGAATGATGAGGGCAATGAATGGACAAATGTGCTTTACACAATTGATGTATGTATGGATTGTGATGAGAGTTGAATGAGCCCCCAATAAAATGATTTTAAAAAGAAATTAAATAAAAACAAACCAAAAAAGAAATATGATTACTAAACAAAATAAACTGTAATGAGCATGACTCTTACGTAACTGAAATTTTGAAGTTTGTTTATAACATAAGCAGAGTGGCAATGGTTACAAAGAAGTGGTCAAAATACAAAACAGAAACAGGCAGACAAGTGCAGATCGCAGAAATATGAAAAGCATGCTGCTGCTGTTATTGTTAGCTCCTCTCATGGCCAATTTAGGAATTTCAAAAAGTTCATGGAAAAATGGATTAGGGATTATAATGAGAATTATCCATACATTTTTGATGCCTTCATGTATCATCGAACAAAATGTTGTCCAGTCCTGTGACATTCTCCTAGAGAATGAAAATGATATGAGCCCACTGTTAAGGCTGTAATGTAAAATACAACATAATCGCATTTTTGTCACCCCTGACCATCTAAATTAGCATCAGTGTGCATGGAAAATTTGTACTGAAACCATCGGTGGCAGTATGTTTTATGGAGGTACATAGTATGAACATATTTATCTAAAGAGCAATGTAGTTGATTTTGATAAAGGCTGCAGATACAAACAGGTCATCTGATAAATTCAGTATAGGAGCAAGGTTCTGGAGGGGAACTAACCCCAGGTGAGATTCTGCCACTGAGGAGTCTTGAAAGACATTACTTGGCCAACTGACAGGAAGAGATCCATATTTGTGCCCATTCCAAAGAATGGTGACCAAACAGAAGGCTCAAACTATAAAACTATATCATTGATATCACAGGCAAGTGAAATTTTGCTTAAGATCATGCAACAATGGTTGTAGCAATGCATTGACAGGAAACTGCCAGAAGTCCAGGCCCAGTTCATAAGAGGATGTGGAAGAAGAGATAACATTGCTGATGTCAGGTGGATCTTGGCTCAAAGCAGAGAACACCAGCAAGATGTTTACTTGTGTTTCATTGACTAAGCAAAGACATTCAATCAATTGTGTGGACCACAATAAACTGTTGACACCCTTGAGAAGAATGGGAATTCCGGAACGCTTCATTATTCAATTCAGAACTTGTTTAGGCATCAAGAGGCAGTGGTGTGAGCAGAACAGAAGGATATTTCTTGACAAAATCAGGAAAGGGGGCATCAGGGTTGAATCCTCTCACGATGCTTGTTTAGTCTATACGCTGAGCAAATAATCAGAGGAGCTAGGTTATGTGCCGAAGAGTGCGGCAGCAGGATTGAGGGAAGGGTTATTGTCAATCTGTGGCATGCAGATGACACCGCTGTCCTCGCTGAAAGTGAGAAGTAGAAGAAGCACTAGCTGGTGATGGTTACGGACTAGAGCCTTCAGTATGGATGACAACTCAGTGTAAGGACGACCCAAACCCTCACCATTGGACCAATTGACTGACTCGAGCCGTGGTCATCTCCATTGCAACATATGCATGTGAAAGGTGAACATTGAATAAGGAAGACCATAGATGCATTTGATTTGTGGAGACTATTGGAAGTACCATGGACTGCTAAAAGGACAAACTGATCAGCATTGCCTTAGAGGCAAGAACGGCAAGACTTCCTCTTACATATTCTGGGCACATTGTCCCATAAAAGACCAGTCCCTGGAGAATGACATCGTGCTTGGTAAAGTGAAGGGGCAGTGAAAAAGAGGAAGGCTCTCAATCAGAGGGATTGACCCAGTGGCTGCCTCCATGGGCTTAGTCAGAAGAATAGTTGTGCGGATGACACACAACCATGTCGTGCTTTGTTCTGTTGGGCACAGGGCTGCTGTGGGTCAGCACCAACTCAATGGCAGCTAACAACAGTTCTGAACCAGGCCTCAGTTTCTAGAAGCTCCTGCCAATGCGCTGCTACAACCATTGTGAGATGATTTTCAGCAACAGTTTACTTACATGTGATATCAACGATACTGTTCTATAATGTGAGCGTTCTGTCCGGTTACCTTTTTGCGGAAGGTATATAAATGGGGCTCTCTTCCAATCAGTTGGCCAATTGACTATCTTCCCAATGTCCTACAAGAGACAGTGGATGCTTCCAGGATTTCATCAGCTTGTTGAAGCATTTCACTCGGTATTCTATGAATTCCTGGAGCCTTGCTCTTGGCTAATGCCTTCGGTACAGCTTGAACTTCTTCCTTCCACACAATTGGCTCTTGATCATATCCTGCCTCTGGAAACGGTTGACTATTGACTAGCTCTTGTTGGTACAGTGCTTCTGTGCTTTCTATCCATCTTTTGGTTATTACTGAATCGTTCAATAATTTGTCTATAATATCTCGCAAAGTTATAAGTTACAGCTTGAATTTTTTTTATTTCTTTCAGTTTAAGATATTCTGCATATGTTCTTGCCTTTCATTTTTCTAACTCTAGGTCTTTGCACATTTTAATACTTGATTTTGAAAACAAACTTTATTTGGACTTCTGTAGCTGCTCTTTGAAATTTTCTAATAAGCTTTTTGAGGTCTTCATTTCTTCCATCTACCCTACGATTAAGAACAAGTTCCAGAATTTCTTATGACAACCACTTTGAACTTTTCTCTTTTTCAAACGACCTTTGGCTTTCTTCATGTATGATGTTATTGATATCAGCTTATCAGGTCTTCTATCATTAGTACCTCCACTGTCTCTCCTCACAGATGTAGTCAATTTGGTTGCTACATATTCCAACTCGAGATGGTCACATGTATAGTCACCTTTTGTGCTGTTGAAAAAAGACATGTGTGATGAAGTTGTTAGTATTGCAAAATTGAATCATGTGGCCTTGTTTTGTTTCAATCATCTGGATCTTATTTTCTAACTACCGTTCCTTCCTTTTTGCTTCCAATGTGTGCATTCCAATTGTCAATTAACAACACAGTCAAACAGATCAATATTTTCCTTGTGTCTTCAGTTTCAGGCCTGTCCCTGGAGCTTTTGGGGGTGCTGATTCAGGAAATTGCATCAGATAGATCCCATCAGCTCAGATTTCCTAGATATGGTGTTACACCATATTTTCAGCTTTTGTGTTATACTAGTTATTGCCATCCTAGTTTTAAACATGAGAAGAATTCAGACCTACAAATTCGAAGATAAGACATAAGAGGTAAGAAACATTTGAAAAAGAACGAGGAATTAAGGGACTTTTAAGGGAAGCCGTAGATGGACCCATGTTGGATAGTTGGTTATGCCAATCACAAGGTCAGTGGTTCGAACCCACCTGTCACTCTGCAGCCATTCTAAGATTCAAGCACTTGGAAATCAAAAGGTCAGTTCTTCTTTGTCTTGCAGGGCCACTGTAAATTGTAATTGATCAGATGGCAGAGCTTTTCTTTTTGGTGTGGGAGGCATTACAATATATACAGAGACTGCAAGTTGGATATTTCAAAGCCAGAACAGCGTGAGAAAAGTGGAAAAGAAAAATCTAAAGTCACACACCGGGATGGTGTGAGGGCAATTCAGAGTATTAAAATTATAGGATTCATAGCAATTTTCATAAATATCTTGGAGAGCTAAATGTTTCTTCTTTAAATTATGCAGTCAATATTGCAGAACACAGTTTAATATATAGATGCCAAATGATAATTCATTTTAATGTTTCAGAAGTGAGAGTGACTCAAAGCTTTTATATTAGAAAAACTCTTTTAAGAGTTTCTGTGCACAGATGGAGAAGTTGTGCCATCTTATAACAAGACTGGAACATATTCCTTTTAATTAAGAAATTTGAACTCTAACAGTGACCTTGCATGTTTTTTAGGATACAACTCTTTATGATCTCAGAGAGACTCGTCTTTCTCTTGCATCACTGAATCTGAAGAGCTGGCTAGCAGTCAGACATCTACCTCACTACACCCTCAGGGACCCTTAATTATTGTGCAGGGACTGTTATTTCTGGCCTCTTTTAAGGTAACACCTTAGAACTGCCTGCTTCAGTTCCTGGTGAGGGTGAAGTGATACTTGGGGGAAAAAATCCAGGTTCAAGTAATTTGCACTGTTCAAATATATCTTTGGATCAAAGCACACCATGTGAAATATAATTTGACCTAAATATTTAGTACAGCACAACTACTTTAAATAAAGCACGTGTGCATTTCCTCTACCTCGGGTGAGCTAACACTGCATTAAAATAGTCTTACAGGCAAGATTAAGATATTTTCAAGGGCAAGCAGAATGAAGAGTGGTATATAGTATACAAGGGGGTACCCCCCCAAAATGGATTTTCCCCAAAAGATATGTATTACATTTTTTTTAACAGAACAATCTTATTACCTTCAAAGTACTCTCCATTACACTTAATAAATTTGTCAAATCTGTGATTCCATTCTTAGAAATATTTTTCAACCTCATCTGTTTGAATGGCTGACAGCACCTCCCTCATCTTTTTTCTTCACCTCTTCTATGTCATCAAATCTCTGTCCTTTCATGTCTCTCTTCATTCATGGAAACAAAAAAGTCTCATCGAGCGAGGTCAAAAAAGTGTGCTAGTCCAGGTAGACTACAGAAAGAAATCCAGAGACACTCAGATGTGTATCAGAAAGAGCTTCATATAGAGAGTAATTGTATATTAAGAAAACATCCCAGCCTAGTCCAGATCAAGTCCATAATTCCAATATTAGCCTATATGTATGATACCAGTGTGAGAATTCTTCTTCAGACTCTTGCAACACATGACAAGACACAGAATGCAGAAAGATCACAGGCCAGGGGGTGGAAAGTCTTGTTGACTCAGTGGTGGTGGAGGCATCTCAGCACATGATTTCTTCAGATCCAGGGCTCCAGATCCATCAGTGTAACTCCATGTGTCTTAGCAGGAAGACATAGCTGAGAGTGTGGGTCTGGCCTCCAGTGAGCTATTTATCTCCTTAGCACCTCCAAATGAGGTCATCAAGCTGCAACCTGATTGACAGGCTAAACCCAACCATTCACTCTTAATAGTATCAAATTGACACCAGATTGTGTAACTACTACAGTAATTATGGTGTGTGGGGCAAGAGTGGTGCACTGGGATGGCTGTGTGAGCAGGTGTATTGTCCTGGTGGCAAAACCAGTCCCCCGTCTGCAACAAAGCAGGCCTTTGTTTGTTCCACACTACTACACAATCTTTTCAGAACCTTTAAACAGCAAGCTTGATTAACAGTCTGACCTGCTGGAACAAACTCAAAATGAATGACCAGTTGACATCTTCCTCCATTTGGGAAGTTGACAGATGTCTAGAACAAGGTTTGTGATAAGTAGGCATTTCAAACTTTTTTGAAACAAGAAAACCACTCATACACATGAGTTTTACCCATAGCACTGTCTTGCAAGCTGTGTTCAACATCACAACAGTTTCTGCGACATTTTTCCCACTCAGGAAGCAATTTCACAGCCGCATTCTGACCTCTTAAATCAGCCATCACAGATAAACAAGGTTTGAGGGAAACTGCTTTTATGAAAAAATTCACTGTGACAAAGGAGAATTTTCCCAGGTGATGCCACTGGGTGCACTAACTCAGAGCGCGTTGCTTGATGCTTGCTTAGCAAAGAAAAATGGGTACTACAAAAGTTCCACCCAGTGCAATTCCATTTTTACAGAGGTTCCCCCCTAATATTCTGTATCTCAAGCACTAGAGCTGATAGGGGGAAATTGGTGCTGTTTTGGAATCAGCGGATCCAATATATCCAGGCACAAGTTTAACATTTGTGCTACAAAATATGTGTAGGATTCTTATGTGAAACCCAAGGGCTTGTGCCTGATTGGACACTTTGGACCTCTTTTACGCAACCCTTGGTGACCGATTCCATGAGCTAAAGGCTACTGGGACTTTAGTGTCTTTTGTCGAGGCACACAATATCCCTTGTAGCCCACACCAGAAAGACGTGATATGGAAGCCCCTCTCATGAGCTGGACTTTTCCTCAAACTCACCTGAAGCCATTGGGCGTAAGTCTAAAATGTCCTAGTGTAAAAAGAACCAGAAGACTACTAGCCCCCAGACATAGAACTAGCATAGTTTGCCCAATGAATAGTGTCCCCCAACTACCATAAACTTACTATTTTAATGCCCTCCTTGCTTCGTTATGATATGTATTGATCTGGTAGGCATGGCTCTGCTGTTGTGAATGAATATTATCAGAAGAGTGCTTTGTGTAAATAGTATTGACACTTAAATTTGAATCTATACAATTCACTTCCTGTGGTCCATAGCTGGCCTATGCTCCTATAATTTCCTTTGTTCATCGTGTTTTAAATTCTGTGCTATTGACTAACCCCATGACACCAACAGTGCATATGGCTCTCAGTGGTCTGCTAATTGCAAGGTCCGCAATTCCAAACCACCAGCCAGGGAAAGGATGAGGCTTTCTACGCTTGTAAAGATTTGCAGGCTTTGAGATTCACAGAGGGCAATTCTATGATGCCCTATAGGGTCATTCTGAGTCAGCATTGACTTGATGGCAGTGGAAGTGATGACTCATGGGGTGATTAATAACCTTATCAAATATAAAATGACAATGATGTCTCTAAGATGAACCAAAGATGTAGATAAGCCATAGATGCAAAATAGATTTTTGGCTTGCACTTAATTCTAACCCCAAATCTAAGAATAATCCATTCTTATGACATGGCCCTCCCTACTTGAAGTACAGGCTCATGAAGAGCTCACTGAAGATATGGGCACTGTAACAAAGTGTGATGAAGAAACCAGATGGTGCCTGACTATCAGACAGAATAGTAGCTGGGGTCTGAAAGACTTGTTTTGAAAAAAGCAACCATATATGTGAGGCATCAACTAAGTCCACATAGAAGAAGTAATCCTAGCCTGTGTGATCCAAGAATTGTAAGTTATATAATCAAAATCTGAAGGAGGGATTGGGATCAGAGCTGGAATTATGAACAGCTCATATGCAGAGGCTGTGGCTAACAGTGAAAGTCTAAAGTCCATTTGCAGG
Organism: Tenrec ecaudatus; assembly: GCF_050624435.1. Lineage (NCBI taxonomy): Eukaryota > Metazoa > Chordata > Mammalia > Afrosoricida > Tenrecidae > Tenrec > Tenrec ecaudatus. Next base: position 74,113,096 of record NC_134532.1, read on the forward strand.
GTCCATGCGTGATTTAAGCCTCCGGGGAATACCCCCTCTGATCATAGTTGAGGGATGTGAGCAGCCCTGTCATCAGACACTGTTTTCATCCTTCTCCATTGTTCCCAACTTCAGGATGGATTATAGCTCAGCCTAAAAACAATGAAACTACTCAGAACTGGACTAATAAGGAAACATGGAAAACAATCATGGTTAAACAGAGAAAAAATCGAAGTTGCCAGTGATTTAATTTAATCTTTGGCTTTCAATTCACGAGATGGCTGTCAAGAAATCAGTGTATTGCATTAGACATTATGCAATGCATTGCATTAGTAAACTATTGCACCATAGACCTCTTGCAAGTGTTAAAAAACAAAGACGTTACTTGAAGCCCATGGTGCAATATGGTATTTTCAAGCACCTCATAGGCTTTTAAAAGAGAGGCGATAAATAAGGAAGACTGTATAAAATTTGGAGTATGCTGTTGGAAAAGATATTTAATATATCACGGAGTTTCAGAAAAACGAACTAATTTGTCTTGTAAGATGTACTGTCAGATTGCTCCTTAGACGTCACACTGGTGCATCTTTGTTCCACATAGTCTGGTGATAGCCTCAGAAAGTGCCATTTCCTGGAAGGACATCGAGCTTTCTAGAGGAGCAGGGAAGAGAAGACACTCACCAAGATCTACTGACACCATAACAAACCTGCCAACAGCAGTGTGAGACCGGGCGATGCTTGATTCATTGTTTACATAGGGTTAATGGTTTAATTCAGACACTATCTGTGTTTGGTTTATCTTTTTTTTTTTCATTTTAAGTACACCCCACTATTTTTGAAGTTCACATTGCCTGTTTAGCAAGATTAAGAAAGAAGTATGTCTTTTGTTTTTCAGATTTGGCAAATAATAACTGACCATTGGTTCAATTGTAGGAAAGTAGGATGAAATTATATGAAATAGCAATTTTTGAGACACTTTTGTCTTTCTTAATTATTTTGTAATGCATAATGGATGTCTTGTAATATACCAGTACCCAAATGTACATAAAACTTAGCAGATGTGAAAACACTCTGGAAGGTAGTCCACAACTATAGTATTCAATATCATATTGGAAGCTTATTTATTAATCATATATCCTATTTTAATTTTCTAGCAAAATAGGCTATTTTAATGATCTATAAAAGCCTAAGGTTGCGTGCTTAATGTTTTAATGGAAAATTAAACTTTGTCTCCTGAACTGTCACAACTGGCAAAGCTCACTTTACAGAACAGTAATTTGTGCATTAAAAATTGGATTCAGTGAATCCGATTACCTTTTTATTAAAATGTATTTTATACTTATGGTTAATCACTTTTTGATTTCATTAGAACTTGTTAAAGTAATTGATTTAATGATATAGCACTTAGTGCCACATGTCCTGGAAAAGATTTATGAGTCTTTGTTAGGAAATGCTTTCTTTGGAATAGAAGACCCTTTGGCAGAGAGCTGCTGCCCATCCCCCCTGCACCTTAGCCACCTGCTTACCTCACTGGACATGTTTCTAAGCCATCTCTCCTGCAGTGGATTCAGTTTCCATCTGCCCGCTGCCTCTCTCATGGAAGCCCCTGGCTCTCTCTTCAGTCATCTTCCTTGTTCCCATGAGTTTAGCAGAAACTTGGGGATTTTTTCTTCCTTCTGCCTAACTAATTCTCACCTTTGTCACTCCATCACATTTGCCTACTTCTGCAGTAAAATCGTTGATCATGATTGTATCTGTTGTGAGTGGGGGAGGGGGCGGCAGGACTCAATCCTCCCGCTGAATGCATTTTCAATCTACGCCCTCACCAGTATGAGCCTGGAATAGAGCATTTTCCACACAAGCTTTTTTCTAACTCTATGTCCCTACCCTTCCTATCTCCTAGTTGAAGTGCCTCCCTGAGAAATAAATGTATCCACATACATTGGAGGCGCACAGCATAAGAAAACTATGTAAAATAATAAAATTCACTGTAAGAGCAGAAGTCACATCTTGTTGAAGGCTAAGTGGAAAATAAAATTGGAAATGTAGGTGTCTGTGTAAATAGGACTTTGGAAGTGCCTTGCAATTTAGGCATATATTAATGAGGAATGGAAAAAATTGATAGATTGTGAATGATTATAATATAAAAGTAATTTTACTTTAAATTACCTCCTTTGGAACACACATAATAGAATCAAAGAGTGCGCTATAGTAGATACAGGAATTCAGCAAAATAATATAGAATGATATTCACTTAGAATCATGCTGCCACTCTTGCCCCAGCCCATTCCATTCTGCCTCTACCCTGGTCTCTTTACTTAACTGTTTAGAAGGTTCTGTATATTTTGGAAATTTTCTTATGAAATCTAAATACATTTCCAAAGACATTCTTATATGGCCACATTTATTGAAATTAATAATAGCTGGCATCTACATGGTGTTGAACATATTTTTGTAAGTTGAAGTGATACCTGCATTTCTTTTTATGCAAATTGTCAAATGATGTCCTTTGCTTATTGGTCTATCTTGCTTAATCCAGCCTTGCCTATCTTCAGTTTCTAAAAGCTCCTGAATTGTTTTATTTTGTTTTGCAGCCCAAGGGCCTTTCTCAAATAGTTCGATTGACAGATTCATTATTTGTTAATTTTTCATTCCAGATGCTGGAGTTATCAGAGCCAAGTATTGTTTCAATTGATTCCTCTGAACATTCTAAGAATGACGTCATCATCTATAAATAATTTCATATTTATTTCTCGTGTCAAGTTTGTTGGCTAATATCTGGGAAACAGCATTCATTGTTAGTGTTGAGAGTTGTGCATCCTTATCTCATTGATATTTTCAACAAAAATAGCAGAAGTCCCTCTAGCATTTACTATTGAAGGTTAAGCTATGTCGGGACTCTGATGGCTTGCATGTGTGCAGAAACAACTTGTTACGGTTATTAAATGCTCAACTCTTACTTTATTAAAAACAATGTTTACTGCCCAGATGACTATTGCATTTTGACAAATGAAAACTCAGCAACTCCAAAGGTGTACATATGATTTTTCTTAGAAAAATTAAAATGATGAATTATTTTCATAGAGTTCATAATCTTGCATTCCTGGAATGAACTCCACTTTGCCATAATATAGTACTCCTTTAAGGAGCTCGGGAACTATTCTAATATTTTACTGACGAGTTTTGCACTGATATTTATAAACAAAATTAGGAAATTTTTATCAAGCTTGGTATCAATGATCTCACTTGATGCAAATAATTTAAGTTTATATTCCTCTGGAAGTGTTTAAATCATAATTCTCTTTAAAATATTATAATAGGATTTAATATACATAGAATGCATACTAAAATATCCAAACAATGAAAACATGAGTAAAATTGTGATAACTAAAATATTTCAGGAAAAATGAATTTCAAAGAGTATATTAATCAAAATAAAAGCAATAAATAAAAAGAGAGAACATTCTACATAAGTATGAGTCAAATAGAAAAATATATTAAAATATAAACACGGTTGTATTAGTAATTGTATTAAATGAAAATGAACTGCATACTCTAGCGATAGACCAAGAAATGCGAGACAGGATTAATAAAACATCAAATAAGACGATCTGCTGTTTACAAGAGACACACTTGTATCACAAGGACAAAGATAAAGTGAAGCAAATGGAAAAAATATTATCAAACATTTAGTGAAATGAAGCTCGGATACCTATATTAATACCAGAATTAGTACAGTTTAAGGCAAGTAGTCTTATTAGGAAGGCGAAGGAAAACCTCAAAAGGCCATTCACTCAGTAGAGAAATCCACAAGATTTTCAAAATCATAGCTTTAAATTTTATACAACAAAATAACAGTACAGAATGAAAAACTCCCAATCGCTGTGGGTGATTTTAAAATGTCTCTCAAAAACTAATTAAAAAAAACAAACAGAAAATTAAAATGCACCAAAGATAGAGTAGATCTTTAAGAAATTTAATAACAAAATCAAATAGGTCCACCAGATACATACAGCACATTGCATTCTAAAGTGGAAAAAGTCCTACTTTTTCCAACTACTCTGAACATTTACCAAAATTGACCTCATCTGGGGTGATAAAGCAAGTCATAGCAAAATTTAAAGGATTGAAAATATTCAAAGTTTGTTGTCAGATCGAATTCTAACTGTGCAATGAATAACAATAACAAAAAATTCTCCATTGTTTGAAAATTAAGTGTCTTAGACAAACCAGTGAAGCACATAAAACCAGATCCCCACTGTCATCAAGTTAATCCTAACTCATAGCAACCCTATAGGATGAAGCAGAACTAAGCTATTGGGTTTCAAAAAAAGCTACAACCCACAGAAGCAGACTGTTTCTTCTAACCCAGTGGTTCTCAACCTTCCTAATGCCACGACCCTTTCATACAGTTCCTCATGTTGTGGGGACCCACCAACCATAACATTATTTTCGTTGCTACTTCATCACTGTAATTTTGCTACTGCTATGAATTGGGTGACCCCTGTGAAAGGGTCGTTGGATCCCCAAAGGGGTCGCGACCCACAGGTTGAGAACTGCTGTTCTAATCATGATTGGCTTTTGGTTGGCAGTTGAGCACTTTAACCACTGTGTCACGAGGACTTGCTATGTTTGTTTGTTTGTTTCATGGAAATGACTCAAGAAGTTATGGAGTTCGGCAAGTCCCAAATGTGGGGTGAGGCATCAGGCTGCAGGCATTCCTGACTCATATGGTTACAGGGGATGACATACCAAATATTGGCAGATGCTGACTCTCAGGTTGACAGAGCTGGATAATCTCAACAGCTGCAGGGCAGGCGGTAGGGTCAGGTGCCAAGAACGGGAGGGCAGAGGGTAAGGAGTCGGATGCAGGATCCAGAGGGGTTAAGCATTGCTAGACATCCATCTATACTAGACGCAGGTCACAGCCCCCTAAGAAAACTGGCCTTACACCAGATTGTAATGTGGAGGAGGATAATGACATACTCCTGAGCATCATGACTTGGCAAATTGACATATCACGTTAACCATTAAGTTAAGCAATATTTATAAAAATGCATGGAACAAAGAAAACAATCAGACAATGGACCATTTGTTCCCCCCTTCCCCGCCCCTAGTAGAAATAAGACAAACAATAAACATAGTTTATCATAATTTGGATACAGAAAAAAAATTTTATTAAGGAGTAGGATTCAAGGAAAGCAGAGGAAATGAAAATGGAAAGGAAAACACACAGACATGTGGCGCTGGACACTTCTACACGTGAATGCTTCATGAATTTCTCATAAGCTCGTGCTCGGAGAAGCTGCACAAAATGTACCTTAAATGGCCACTCCCAGGCAGAGAAAGGAGGTAAGGCTGTGTTCCCAACACCTACACCAGAGAAAGATTATACCGCAGATAGATAGATATCCAGTATCACCTGTCAGAATGCACCTGGTCAGTGATATCCCTAGGGATATGTGGATTTGAGCAAGATGGGGTGTTGGGCACACTAGGGGACACAGGCAGAGGGACTGGCATCAAAATAGTGTTGTGCGCTGTTTCAGCACAGATTTATTATTTATAGAAAAGCACTCCTAGAGTTAGTTAGAACAACTGTAGTTATAACTTTTTTGGTAAAACTTACAGGTGCCAATAGATCTCCAGTCCGAAATCCTACGCCAGTTCATCTCCTAGTATGCTCAGATCAGGGCTGTCATTACCATGACGCTTCAAAGCACATGGTACCATGTGTGCGCAGCACCAGTAGGTGGCGCTCTTTTCGTCGCTGCAGGTGTTTCTACAGTCATTGATTTGGGGTCAAGTTTTTATTGTTTCAGCTACAATATTGTGGTAAGTTGTACGGGTGGACTTATACTAGTAAGGTTGTTGAGAATGAAGTAGTAATAAAGTAGAACAGTTTTTAAAGGCGTCTGCTCAGTTACCAATAGCCTTGTCCTATACTGTTGCTAATTCCATATAGAAAGATGTTATACTTTTGTCAATATTGATATAATCTAAGAAACACTACACTTAACCCTTTGCCAACTGTAGTTATCACATATGATTCTCTGATTAAGATTGATAATAAGCGTTACTAAGACTTCAGTATGGTCGGATGCAGGAGGAGATCCCTGGGATGCCGCTGTACCCGGGAAAGCCCAGCACAGCTTGTGAAGCTGTGAGCACCGTTTCTGAACTCTTTCAGCTTCATCCCCGCAGCGACACCAAGGGACACAGTTCCTTCCTTTCAAAGCATCTCCCTCTTCGAGAATCAGGCTTTTTGTGATTAGCCAGCTAGCGGGGTGCAAAAGAACCGTTCTCCGTTTATCTCAGAACTCATTCCCCCCGTTTCACCTCAGAACAGGCTTCTTTTACCTTCTTGGGATTACAAACTAGTTGGTTCTCGCTGAGGGGTGCCCTCATTTGCCCCCTGCCCCTTCCGTGCACAAATGCAATCGACCTCAGAAGCTTTTGCCGGCACTTGCGCATGTTTTGGGGTTGATGGCTTTCCCCTTCTTCAGCCTTGCTATAGACTCCTCGAGAACGCACTGCCATCAAATTAATTCAGACTCACAGTGACCCGAGAGGTCAGGGTTGAACCACCCACGGTGGGTCTCCAGGACTAGAATGCCTTACGGGAGTAGAAAGTTTTGCCTTTCTGCCGAGGAGCAGAGGGTGGTTTTGAACTGCTGAAACTTGCAGTAAGCAGCCGACGCTAACCCTCCGTGCTAACCAGCGCTTCTGTCGCTGCGGAGTTAGCCCTGCAGGCTTCCCCTGAAGCCCATTTTCCCTGTTTTTTAAATGGCTTTCAGGAGGACAGTTATATTTGAGGTAAATCACTGCCATGTTCCTCATGAAACCACAGAGGACTGTTTTAAAACCTTAATGTCTTAAAATTGGTGAGGATGCAATGTTACCAAGACTCACGCAGAAACGATAAAGGTATACATTTGTACATAGTTTATGAAATATGTGTTGACAACTATTAAGGTATTCATAATTTTAGACAACTTAATCAACAACCTAGGAGATTTTCCTACAGCAATTGTCAAAATTATGAAGACAGACCATGAAAAAAAGCAACAGCAATGCATGCACTGAAGCATTATTTTTATTAACCCATAATGGAAGAAATTAATGTTAAATTGAGATACTACTTTGAAGCGGGGATTACATACACCTTAAGACTATTTATTTGTTTAATGTTATGGAGAAATGACACAGCTGTTAAACAAAATTACAAGGCAATTTTCAGCCTTATTTTACCATCTGGAACAGTGGTTCTCAACCTGTGGGTCATGAAACTTTTTGGGGTCAAATGACCCTTTCACCTGATTCATAACAGTAGCAAAATGAGACCTGATTCATAACAGTAGCAAAATGACACCTGATTCATAACAGTAGCGAAATGACAGTTATGAAGTCACCTGATTCATAGCAGTAGCAAAATGACAGTTATGAAGTCACAATGAAAATAATTTTATGTTGGGGGGTCATCACAACATGAGGAATTGCATGAAAGGGCTGTGGCATTAGGAAGGGTGAGAACCACTGCTCTAGGAATTAATAACCTAGGTAAAACATGTAAAAATTGCAACTTAGTTAGTATATTTTTGATTGTTTCCTTGCTTTTCACTTTTCTTTTTAGTAAAATGACTGCATGTTACTCTGATGATCTGAAAAGCAATAACAATGTAAAAATAAGGGTTTTAACCAACTTGAATTAAAGGTGATGATCCACCACCCCACAACAGCACAGGTGACGGTCTGGCTAAAATCAGAGGAAAGGGCATGAACTGAAGGCATGCACAAATAGGATCTCTATTAATCTACTCAGTCTAAAAATTCAGCTTTATCAATAGAGTCTCAGAAGGTAAAGAAGAAACAAAGGCCACCATGATAAGTACAAGTGATGTTCAATTAGCAAAAATGTCATCACAGCCAAGCATCCTTTTCCGTAGAATTTATTTTGCTTCCCAAATTTTGATCCATTGCAAAATCCACCTTAGCGAGGGAATGGATTCTGTAGGAGTCAAGAGAAACTATACAGAACTCTCCAAGGAATGCCTTTATTACACAGGTTTTTACTATGCAAATAGTGAGAGGATCCATTGCCTTTGCGGTCTTCTCCACTCAAAACCACCCAGTAAGGTCAAGGTAGAACTGCCTCATAAGATTTCCAAGGCTGTGGAGCTTTGTGGAAAGACGGATACATTGGAGCTGATGAGTTAGAACCACCAACCACGTGGTTAGCAGCTGAGCATTTTAACCAATTTTCCAACAGCGCTCCGCGAGAAGTAACAAGTGCGACGTGAGCTTTTACACCAGACAAGAATGACCGTCATTGGTCACCATTACATAGCATGGCAAAATGCTTGTTTAAATTAACAAAGCCCAAAACAAAAAAGCCTAGGAATCAAGGCAAATTCAGAAAAAGGGAAAGCACTTTTCTTGTAAGTTCAGAGTACTTAACTCACTAGAGCAACATTGTGGAGATTCCTGTTGAATTTCCTGCATTTTGGGAGTGAGTCCATTTATTAAATTCCCCCTGGAAAGTTTGTTAGATATAACAGATTTGCAGTCTCAGAACCCCCAAGAGGCAGCCCTACTCTGCCATACAAGGTTGCTGTGAGTCAAAAGCAACTCCGTGGCTGTGAACTTGGTTTTGGTTTTATATCTCACAAACTTTCCAGGGGAATTTTACTAAATGAGCTCACTCCAAATATGCAGGGAATTCAACAGCAATTTCCTCCACGATGTTGCTGTAGTGAATACGTACTCTGAGCTTACAAGACAGTAGAAGTTTTAAACGCCATAGGCTTATTTGTTTTCAAAAGGATCTCATAGCGACAAGTTAGATCTAGGGTGCCACTGCCAAAAATATCCCCAGTGCTTCCCCCAATAACCAAAATACCCCGGTCCTTTGCAGACTCTGAGATGGCAGCAACACCTGACCTAGTATGTTTACCTATCATCCGTCACCTCACATGAATGTGAAAGTTGGGCAATCAGGAAGACCAAAGAAGAATCGACACATTGGAATTATGGTGCTGGCTAAGAATATCGAAAATACCAAAGACTGCCCCAAAAAAACAAATAACCTGTTGTGGAATTTGATGTCTCTACTTAGAAAAAGAACTGCCAAAATGCTCCTTCGAGCATTTTGATGACAAGACTTTGTCGCAGGTACTTTGCACATGTTGTCAGGTGAGATCAGTATCTGGAGAAGAACATCGTGCTTGGTAAAGTGGAAGGGGCAGAGAAAACGCAGGAGACCCCTGACAAAACAGAGGGACACCGTGGCTGCAACAGTGGGCTCAAACATAAGAACGAGTGTGAGGATGGCGCAGGACCGGGGAGTGGTTGGTGCCACTGTGCTGACCACTGTAGTGGTTACTAAGAGTCACTAAGGATCACTGAGAGTCAGACCGACGCAATGAACCTACCACCAACAGTATCAGACCTGACGGTGGAACTGTCAAGTGCTCAGGTGCTCACTAAAAACTGAAGGATGAAACCCAGCCAGCAGTTTCTCATGAGAAAGGCCTGAGCATCCACTTCCCTAAAGACCAGAGCCTAAGCTCCTTCTAGAGGACATTCCACTCACTGTCGGTGGAAATTGACTCAGGGCACAAAACAATGAATTAGACGATTAGGAAGTTATTTCTGTAGGTTGGGGAATTCCTTGAAAAAGAAAAAGACAATCCTTTAAGAAACAGACTGGTTTCAAGGAAGCACATGAAGCTTGGGGGTAAGTTTCACTTTCTGGGTAATTATTAATTAAGGGCATGTTCTTAATACTTTTTCTTTTGATTTTTATTGTTTTATAATAAGGGAGGGATTGTCTTTTTCCTCTAAGGGTTCTCAGAAAGCAGTTCTGTTTCCATCAACCCTTTGTTTTGCTGAACTTTATACATGCAACAGGATTTTCTTTGAAGGAATTTAGCATAAGTTGAAACAGTTAAGGCTAAATCAAAACTGAAGGTGAGAATGAAATGTGCACTCACTTATTACAAAACAAGTAGATGGATTTCCAATTTCTATATTTTGTGTCCTTTTAGAGATTGAGCTTTATTTTTGTAAATTAATTACACTGCTCTCAAATATTTTTCAAGGCCTTTAATTGTTCATTCAAAAACATCATCTACATTATTTCCTATATTCACTTACTAAGTAAGTATATTCAGAACTGAACCCTTACTTTAACTGTAATGTAACAGGAAACTCCCGCTGCCATGGAGTCAACGCTGACTCATAGCCATGCCCTGTGAGATTCTGAAATATAACTATTTATGGGAGTAGAAAGCCCAGTCTTTCCCCAGAGGAGCTGCTGGTGATTTCAAAGTACTGACCGTGTGGATGGCAGCCCGGCAATTAACCATCACACCACCACCGCTTCGAATGTAACAGAAAGTAAAATTTAAAACGTTTTTCTACTCCTGGAGGCCTAGGAATTGCCAACTAGGTGCTACAGGTCAAATCCTGTTACCTGTTTTTGTGCATAAACTTTTACTGCCATACAACCACACCTCTCCACGTCAATGTCTACTTTTAAGTTCTAAGGCCAGAGCTGGGTAGGGAAAATAGAAATAATTTGACAGAAAGGCTATAATAGTTATTATCTGACTTTGGGGCAAAAGTTTGCCCAATTCTGCTAGTATGAAATATTCGCTGATCTCAGAAAATGCCGTCAATATATATTTTATGATAAGTGGTCCTATCAGGCAAGATTTTTATTTTTTGATTTAGAACTCGCAAAACTTGGATATGTTCCCGGGTGAAACAAGGGGTTTGCTTTGAACTAGAAAATTAGGTGACGGTTTTCAGGCCACACGGCCAGACCACCAAAGAAAAACCCTGGTGAGTGATTGTGTGGTGTAAAAAGTGACACAGTCAAGACAACTCCATGGAACTGTTTCCCTGTTTAACACTTGGAACCACCACAAGCTGGAAAGAACTTGTGGCCACAGGGTTGTTTTGTTTTGTGTTTATACATAATTCCTCTTGGAGAACACAGCTTTCCCCCAGATCCTGGATGCTTCCTCCCCCCAACTACCATGATCCGAATTCTACCTTGCAGGGCTGGATAGGACAGAGGCTGTACACTGGTACATATGAGGGTTGGAGATACAGGGAATCCAGGGTGGATGATACCTCCAGGACCAAGGGCGTGAGGGACGATGCTGGGAGAGTGGAGGGTGAGTGGGTTGGAAAGGGGGAACTGATTACAAGGAGCCACATGTGACCTCTTCCCTGGGAGAGGGACAGCAGAGAAGGGGGGAAGGGAGACCCCGAATAGGGCAAGATATGACAAAATAACGAGGTATAAATTACCAAGGGCATATGAGGGAGGGGGGAAAAGGGAGGGAGGGGGGGGGAAAAAGAGGACCTGATGCAAGGGGCTTAAGTGGAGAGCAAATGCCTTGAGAATGATTGGGACAGGGAATGTATGGGTGTGCTTTATACAATTGATGTATGTATATGTATGGATTGTGGTAAGAGTTGTTGGAGTCCCTAATAAAATGTAAAAGAAGAAAAGAGAAAAAAATGATTAGGGCAAAGACTGTACAGATGTGCTTTATACAATTGATGTATGTATATGTATGAACCGTGAAAAGAATTGTATCAGCCCCAATAAATTGTTTAAAAATAAAATAAAATAAATAAATAAAACCAAAAAAAAAATTCCTCTTGGTTGGCTAGACTTTCATTAGTAGTAATTTAATTATTATATAAAAATTTCCATATTATGGGATATAGTTATAAAAATGCTACTTACATGGCCTGTCGTAGGCTGGCTGTATGCTACCTTTGACTTCAATGCTTCCTGTGCCATCACCAGTAGGCCACATGGTGGGGCATGGCCTCAAAGAGCCAAATGGCCTTCTGTGGGGATTGATTCTGTGGGAGCGAAAGATACGAATAATGTGATTAAGAATCATTTACAGAATACTCTTCCTCCCTCAGATTTATGCTTATTCTCTACATAGCCAATCAGACTGGAAAGACTTAAAGACCCTTATGGAAAAAAATTCCAGAAGTCAATATGGGGTTTCTATAGTTGTTGTTAGGTACCATCAAGTTGGTCTGACTCAGAGCAACTTTATGTACGACAGAACAAATCACTGCCTTGTTCCTGTGCCACCTTCACAATGGTTCCTCTACTTGAACCCATTTGTCACTGCCAGTGCCTCAACGTATCTTCTTGAATGCCTTCCTCTGGTTCACTACCTTCTACTTCCTACAATTAAACTTTGTGAAAATCTTAAAGATTCCATATTCAACTTACATGCAAGGTGACTGCAGCTATTTCATTTTGGATTGCCAATAACCATGTGATCCTTTGGTAAAATGTTTTGGTTGTTTTCCCAAATGCGATAGATTTGTTGAGTGGATGCTAACTTAGTAACCAAGTCGAAGGGGAGATGCTGAAGAACATGGATAAGCATGAAGGGGCAAAGCACCCACTCATGATCAGCAGTAAAACACAATGTAATCTTATGATTTCAAAGTATATGTGATTTTTAAGGGTTTAGAATATTCAAGGATTCCTGGATGGCACAGACCATAGCCTCAGCGATTACTAAGTTAAGTAAAACTTTAAAATAATCATAAATTCAAAAATGCTGCCTTTACATGCACCTGCCTGTAGACTGGCATTTTCCAAAATTAGTTATTTAAAATATTCACTCAGAATTTACTATGTATAAAAACTTGGGTTTGGTGTTCTAGTAACTACCTTTAATCCTTCAGGAACCCACTGATACGTAGAAAAGAATAATTGTAAACCATTAACTAATGCTCTGAGTGTTTTAACAGAAGGTCACCTACAAAAATATAGTCTGTAGGACTTTGAAACACTAAGTGGGAAATTGACACTTGAACAGGCCTTGATGGATATGTAAGCCTAGCAAAAGGTCATATAGTTGGCAGAGAATTAAGAGTCATGGAATCGAAGAAACAATATTTTAATACAATTTTGTGCGTGGTTTTACTCCTGCCCTGGAATTCATGACTAGAGCACCAATATTCATCTGAACACATCATTTTTACCCCACAGTTTAAACAGACTCCTGGGACCCAATACCTGCTCCAAGCCTAACTCAGAAACAGACATGCCTCTACGACTACATCTCCAATCACCAAATCCAAACCAAGACGCCACCATCATTCTTCCATTCACTTTTAATTCACTTCTCCATAAACTTTTTGAAGTCCCCTTGTATTTTCTTGTCACTTGTAGTAGAGCTCATACTGAATAATAGTTATACCATGACTAACAGGATGAAACATTGCCCAGTCCTGAGCCATAAGCTTGAGTTCATTGTTATGACAATTATGTCAATACATCTTATAGGGGATTTCCCTAATTTTCCCTGAGCTGCTAGAATCACAATACCTGGCCCTTTCATCCTTTGTCACCTTCCCAGTCTAGACAGGTATAACCAGAAGGAAGAGGTTAGAGGGAATTAAAACTTAGGCTATAAGAGATCCGAGGGGCTGGCCCCAATCCCAACTATGTGGACAGTTCCCCCACCCCGCAAAATAATTCACTTCATAGGACAACACTGGAGCTATGGTTCAGTGAGAGGGCCATGTCTGATCAGAACACACAGGAGCAAATGAAGGGAGAGGAAGAGAGAGTGGAGCACATCCTGGCCCACCAAGCCCTAAGGATGATATTCCCACTCAGAGCAGTCAAAGCACAGAGAGGACCATAGGGCTAACCCCACTGAAAAACACCATGTCCCTCACTGACCCATAGCACTACGGAGGACAACACTGGAGACACAGTGTAGGAATTGCACCCAATCTGCCCACGATAATGAGTTAAAACAATAAGGGCACACAACAGAACAACAAGGGTAACAGAGCAATGAAGTCACAATGGAATGCCAAAAATAGACTTTGGGACCAGGGCATGGCACCCCATCAAATACTCCTAAAGGTCAGCAAACAGACCTTGAACACTTTACAGGCTTTTCTTTTTGTGTTGTTGTTTTATTTTCTTTTGTTGCTTTGTTTTGCTCTGTCTTGTTTTTTTGTGCATATTATCTCTGCAGATCTATCTAGATAAGATAGGCGGGATAAACAATCTGGTGGAGAAAACAACAGCACAGGTGTTTCTAGGGGGACATGGGAGCAGGGAAGGTGGGGGGTGGAAAGGAAGTGAAACTAACAAACCCAGGGGCAAAAGAACAGCAAGTGATCCAAAATTGATGGCGAAAAGGGTGTAGGATGTCTGGTAGGGCTTGATCAAAGGCAGTGTAACCAACATGGTAGTGGGACAAGAGGGAAAGTAAAAGGAAATCAAAGAAGGAACTAGGAGGCAGAGGGCATTTATAGAGGCCTAAATACAGGCATGTGAAATATAAATATATTTATATATGATGCTGGGGAAATAGATCTATGTGCATATGGTAGCAGATAGACATTCGGCCTCTACTCTAGTACTCCCTCAATGCAAGAACAGTTTGTTCCATTAAACTGGCATTCCATGATGCTCACCTTACTCTTAGAATCACTGAAGACAAAGTGGTGCACAAGCAAATGTGGTGAAAAAAATGATGGTGCCCGGCGATCAAAAGATATAGCATCTGGGGTCTTAAAGTCTTGAAGATAAGCAAGCAGCCATCTAGCTGAGAAGCAACAAATCACACATAGAAGAAGTACACCAGCCCGTGTGTTCACGAGGTGTTGATAGGATCAGATATTAGACATCAAAGAACAAAAAAAAATCATGTCATTGAGAATGAGGGGGAGTGCAGAGTGGAGACCCAAAGACTATGTGTAGGGAACTGGACATCCAGAAGGGTGTCCCAGGGAGGAGATGAGCCAGTCAGGGTACAGTGTAGCATAGTGCTTGCATAAAACTTACATGCTCTAGTTTACATAAAATGTCTAAGATACTGTAATTCTATGTAGATAACACTTTATTCTCTTTCTTAGCCATTGAGAGATTGCTTTTACAAATATATATATATATATATATATAACAACCAACATATGAATCCTAGTGTTACTGCCCAATTCATTATATTATCCATTATCTTATAAGCACTTTTCCTTTCACAGCTTCACTTGGATGTTCTTTCCATTCTCTCCAGAAAACCCAACTGGTGCTTCAAAGCACAGCCAAACCATTCCTGGGAGCCTCTTTTGTTTCCAGTGAGAACACAACTAACATTTGTAGCTTCCACCCTGATGGCTTCTGCAGGCAGCATGAGGATCAAACTAGTAATTCCTCTAAAAGGCACAGGCCTGGCACTCAGACCCATCTCATCACCAAATGGAAAGTCCCAGAGAAATTTTGCTATCGTTTTTGTTTCATTTTTGCTGCACCTGCACAACCTCTGCCTTCCCCAAAGCGGATGAATAAGAGTTCTGAGACATCAAATATCTTTTCCTGGTGGATTTCCAATTACTAGCCTAAGTCAACAACACTTAAAGAGTATTGGGAGCTTTTTTGTCCAATATATTAGGCTTCATTTGAGCTTATATGTAAATTAATTAAAATTATAAAAGTTGAAATAAAATGAAGTTTCTAAGTTGAGCCAGCAACATTCCAAGTTCCTAACGGACTCATCTGACTGGTGGCTGTCTTAATGGACAAAGCAGATACAGACCATTTCCTTTGTTTCAGAAACTTCTATCTGACAGCATTGATCTTATGCAATAGTATAGGCTTTGATTTCAACAGTGAAGTTTAGGACAAGTTAATTTATCTCTCAGGGTCTCAGTATGTCTGTAACATAGGAATAATGTTTTGGATTATTTTGAGACCTGGGTAAGCTCTTTCAACTTGCTTCAACTAGCCTTTGACACACAATGAGCATTCAAAACTGTTAGCTATGCTTAGCAATCATCACTATGAATGTAACGCTTCAGCATGAACCAGTCTTCTAATCCCTCATATCTGAGTCTTCCACACCTCATGGAGAACTCCCAGAGGGAAAAAAAGGAGAAATTACCACTCTTGGAATCTTGGTAGTTCAGTGGTAAACTTCTCACCTTTCCCGAAGGAGACCCAGATGCAATTCTGGATCAAGGGACGTCGTGTGCAAGCACAACCTATCAGAGGAACCTCACCTGGGTGTACGATGATGAGCAGATTTCAGGGAGCTTTGTGACCACGGACTAGAAACTCTACTTCCAAACCAGCCAGGGAAATCCTGTGAATTATGATAGCCCCAACAAATGTGCAGAATCTGGGAATATTTCACTCAATCTTCCTCGGGGTCTTCCTGATGGCATCAACTTGATGGTAGCTATGAACAACAGTTTTAGTTCAGCGATAGCCAAAGAGCTTGGTGTAAAAATCTAAGTGCGGCCAACAATTTCTTACTGAAGAAAGCCTTATTATAAAGATAAGGCCTTTGCCATACCGAAGACTGGGTAACGAGCATCATCATATTTTAGGTTACCCTGGTCTAATTGAAGAGACAGACTTAGAGTTATATCAATTCACCATGGCTATATGCCATTAACCGGGGTCATAGCTAACAGAATAAGAGCTCATAGGGAAGGAAACTTGGTATGTTTTAGTTCTTTTTCCTTTACTCCATTGGCCTCTTCAAATAGTCTGGTTATTAAAATTGCTACTGTGAATACATTTTCATTCCTTCTTTCTAATCTTTGCTTAACTTTTTGTCTATTGATTACTGCTTCTCCTGGGTTTCTCATATTTTAGGCAATAAAAGGTATCAATTATAGACATTATCAAACACCCTCTGTGGCACATTCCCTCTGTTGTCTTGCTCATTGTCCCAATCATTAAGACGCTGACCTTTCTGCTGGGTGCTCCTCCTGTAGAACGCCGAGGAGCCATCATATTTATAGTCTAAGATGTTGGATTTCTTTTGACTTAAAAAAGATACATTACTGATTTATATGTTAGGGCTGTAAGGTGGAGATGTAAAAGGAAGAGGTGGGTACCTGATTCTTATAGTAGGGTCAACCAAAAACAACAGCTTATATAATTAACTGCTGTGAAAAACTTACAATTAAGAAGATTCTTTGATAAGCACGAAATGTAAACAAAGGTAACTGAAGAGTCTTATACCATCTAGGCTAGAACAGCATAGAAGGCTATGGCCATGTAACAGGTAGGTCTATAAAGACAGTAACTGGATTGATCATTGCTGAGGGGGATGGTGGGGCTGGGGGAAAGTGGGGAGCTAACAGCAATGAGTACAAAAACATGTCCTAGAATTGATTTTTGTGATGTTTGCACGAATTTAAAAAATATAATTAAATGATTAAATTGTATGATGAGTGAAGTGCATTCCAATTTTAAAAATTAAAAAGATTATGAACCTTTAGCTCTAGAACTCCTCTCTCCAGAGAATCATCAATAAGTGTGCTATTACCACGTGCTGAGATCACAAACACTAGATAAAGCCTCTCACTTTGAACATGCTGCTATATAAACAATGGTAATATCACCATATTTTATTTTACTAGTCCCTAGGCAGAGTATAAAATTTCCATTCTATCTGTCATTAGAATATTATAATTTCCAAAATTGAAGCTTGTCTAATATTAGAACTTACAATTCCTTGAGGAAAGATGAAAGCTGGAGCCCTTCTGCACTGATCAGAATCCTGCAGTGATCACAAAGGCACCATCTCGAAATCTAGTGACTTGGGCAAGGTTCTGTCTTGTTTTTAAACCATTATTTGATCTTATCAAGCTGCTTCATGTCTCTCAGTGTTAGTTTGCTTATTTTTATTTAAATAAAGAGAGCTAGAATAGAAGGTGCCAAAATCCCCTTCCAGTGTCCAAGTTTCACAATGCTATAAAATATCACAGATGGGGTTATGTCAGCATATGATCAAATTCATCCATGTGATGTTTGTCCTCAAAATCTCCAGATTTGATACCTAGGGAAGTTTTCTCTTTTGCTGATGCTTCAGTTTACTCATCTTAGAATTGGGAGGAAAGCATCTCATGGAGGTTGGGAAAAACTGACGAGTTTGACACGGTGGCTGACAATACCCAGTGGCTGGCAATAAACATTCCCTCGAGAGTCAGAATTGACTCAGTGAGATTTTTGGAGTGAGGCATTCACCGAATGAAGTTAAGAATGAGAAATAATTAACTCAACCACAGAAGTTAAGAGAAAATTCCAAGAAGGAGAATTAAGAAATTTTTACTTATGGATATTGGGTTTCTGTTTGGGCTGCTGAAATTTTGGGGGCAACACAACACAGAAAATCTAATTAATGTCACTGATTTATACACAATATGGAAAGGGGGTTGTAATATATATTTTTACGCCATAAAAAATGAAAACAAATATTTTTAAACCTTATCCTGGAAGCCAATGTTTTATAAACTGAAGAGGGAAGCTGAGGGATGTGCCTTAAAAAATATCAATATCAAGTTGAGAAAGCATCACCAAAATCACATGTCCGCATTTTCAAGGATTCTCTACAAAACAGTGAGAATATGACTCTCATTTTACAGGATAGACCCTCAAGACATTTTAGAAGATAGACAGATAGACAGATAGATAGATAGACAGACAGACAGATAGATATATAGATAGATAGATAGATAGATAGACAGACAGACAGACAGACAGACAGACAGACAGACAGATAGATAGATAGATAGATAGATAGATAGACAGACAGACAGACAGACAGACAGACAGACAGACAGATAGATAGATAGATAGATAGACAGACAGACAGATAGATAGATAGATAGATAGATAGATAGATAGATAGATAGACAGACAGACAGACAGATAGATAGATAGATAGATAGATAGATAGATAGATAGATAGATAGATAGATAGATAGGCAGACAGACTGATTTTTAAATAACATTTAAGGTTACTGGAAATTTTGATATATTATCTGTTATGCTTGTAGAACTATACATCTGTGCTCTTAGGTTTCCAGGAAAAGAGGTAAGAAATAAATTAAATAACAAAAATAGTACCATTTTTATAAAATTTCCCTTCTTCTTTTACTAGTGCAATCTTTTCCCCCAAAAGACTATAGTAAAAAATAGACTTAAAAAGCTAAGTGGGTTCTGCTTATAGGAATTTAGACACGGGGTGTGCCTTGTTTAAATTTCCTTTCACCTACTGAAGTATTTACAATTTATAAACTTATCACTTTGCTAATAAAATTGGCAGAAAATACTAAGCAATTCTATTTGTTTTAGCTTATAAAGTCCATGTTATTTAGAATAATGAAAACGCATATAAAAGTCAGCCCACAGCATGGCCCTAACCACACCCTCATTTCCTTTCTTGACCACGTTAATAAGGACTATGCTCACAACAGTTTCTCAACAACCATGTGATAAAGAAATCACTTGTCACTTGCTTGAAGTTAAATCTAGTCAAACTCCTACTCTCAGAACTCTGGCCCACATGACAACATGCGTTCAGTTTTGATGATAACAATAACAGTCTTCCTAATGGTCTACTATGTGCCAGGCCAAGGACAAGTGGCACATGGGGATGCAGTGTTGCCTAAACCCCAGCCCTTCTAACTCTACCATCACGAGTCTTGCAGTATGCTTGTATCACCTGTACTATTTACCAGAAGGGAGAGGCAGTCAAATACAAGTCAATGTGATAAAATATTTCAAATATTATTAGAAGCTATCTGTCAGTGGAAAGAACGCAGAAGTGGTCAATATTTGTAGGTCAAAATAGAAATAAACTTGAGGCTGGGCCAGGAAAACTTCATAGATGAAGTGGCTCCTTATAAAGAATCTCTAAAATTATTTGTATAGGGGATACAACCCCCGTCCCCCCTAGAGAAAAGCAGGCCAACAATGACAGGCAAGAAAGGATCAGAGGCGTGGACAAGGCTAACATTCTTTTCTAAGATCCTAGTTAACCCTTTCCTGAAGCTCTTTTCCAACATTTTCTTTGTTATGGTACAATTTGAATGACTAATGTGTGCCTGACTCAAGTTCTGTCCTTTTTAGTCACTGACAATAAAAAAGAAAGCTACAAGAAGAGATTCATTCAAATCGTGGTGCTAGTGAAGAATATTGTACCTACCCTGAACTGCCACATGGATGAACCAATCAGCTTTAGAAGAAATGTCACCTGAATGCTTCTTGGAAGCAAGGATGAACAGCATGTGACTCACTAACTTTGCACACGTCATCTTGTTTGATAAAGCAGAGGTTAAGAAAATATAAGAGGGAACCTCAATAAGATTGACTGTGGTAGTCACCTAATCTGGTGTCAATTTGAGGATTCAGAGTGTAGGGGTGGAGTTTAGGCTGTCAATCTGGAGATAGCCAATAAGACTTCTGTGAGCATGGGCTTCTTGTGAGAATTCTGGGAAATCTGGTACTTCCTCCTTGGAGGCCGAAGACACCTCTCTCTCTCTCTCTGCTACTCCCTGGGAGACATTGAAGAAGACAAGCCACATGGACCCAACCAGACCTCAGAAGCAGGAGAAGCCACAGAGAGACCCCTGCCAGCGCTGAGATGTTTCCAGTGACACTTGATCCAAAGACTTTGTACTCACTGGCCTGTGATCTTCTGCATTCAGCATCATTGTATGTGTTTCGTGAGTCTGAAGAGGACTTGATAGATTGATATTGGAAATGTGGGCTAATATCAGACTTATGGACTTGATCTTGACTGGGGTGGGATGTTTTCTCAATGTTCAATTGCCCTTGTATATAAGTTTCTTTCTTATCCACACAGGTGTTTCCATGGATTTGTTTCTCTAGTCTACCCTGACTGACACATTGACTGACACCAACACCACCACAACAGACTCAAACATACCTACTCCCATGAAGATGGCACAGTGCCAGGCACATTTTGTTCTCATATCCATGAGTTGGTGCTAACTTGAGGGCAACTAGCAACAACAAGCTCAGACGGGGCCCCAAGCCTTCTACACATGGAAACTTCTGTCTCCAATATTCTGACCACTAGCTGCAGTCTGTAGTTCTTTATTGTTAACTAATGAATCAAAATCACTTGTACACACAGTCCACTCAACCTGCAGCATCAATACTACAGGACACACTGTATTGCATGTTCTTATCCTACCAATATTTCCCAAAGCCAGTTAATCTATTCTACCACATTTCCCCAAGTCTTAGTTGTACCCCATAGCTACTCATGGCATGACTGTGTTTCCTTCCTCCCATGTTTAACATCTTGAAGTCAGTTTTGACTTGTCCCACTTTTACTGGGACAATGACAGCCAACTGCTCCAAGAGGGCCTAGCCCATTCTAGGCACTCAAAATCATGTAGTATTGAGTGCAGTGAATCGATGTGATAATAAGCAAAACAGGTAAGTACTTTAAATCTTCCTTGAAAATAACTCTTCTCCCTCTGGCCTATAATTGTGCATTCTATTCCCCTTTTAGCAGTACCTTACTCTGACATTCATTCATTCACTCAGCATAGACTTATTGAAAGCTACTATACCACACACAGCCAGGGCTGATATATCATGGTTATATAGCAATGAGCAAATTAAACAAAAATGCATGTCTCATGTACCACATATTTAAATGGAGAATGAAAGAAGGAGACAGGTAATAAATAATTACATAGAAGTACACAGATCCATAGTCTCTTATCGTTAAAACTGAAACCAAGGATACTAAAACTGAAAGTGTTCCTAAGTTAATTGACCAGCAAGAGCTGAACTGAAATGACCAGGCGCTAGAGATAGCAGTAGTTTGTAAGAATACGTGCTTTAGGGAGTAAGTTGAATCAAATGGGGTATTAAATATTATATTTTAAAAGCTGATTACTACCTTTTGAAAACTTGAAAGAATCTGAATCCCAAACTACATTTGACTCTAAGAGTTTGGGGTAAGTTATTGTAAATGTACTTTTATGTCAGACTGTTTATGTAGGTTCTATGGAGAGCCATCTCGGCAGGGAGTCCTGGAAGAAGTACACAGAATTTGAAGCAGTCCAGACAAGGAAAGCTTCACTGAAAAGTGGATATTTGACATAAAAAGATATGGAAATGGGTTATGTCCAGGAGAAGAACAATCTAAGCAAGGAAACAGCAAATGAAAATACCCTTCTACAAAACCATTCAGTATGGTTAATGAATATCAGAGTTGTCTACAACTGAATCAGTAGCTAAGGGGCAAATAGAAGATGAGATAATAGGAGTACAAACTATTTAGGGTCCTGTTGAGACTTGTAACAACATCTGGTTTTTGTCAACACGAGATGAGCAGGTAATGGAGGTTTCTGGATCAAGGAGTGGCACAGCCTCATTAATGTTTTAACAGGGTAAAAGTATGGCAGAGAATCCCCAAAGATGAATGCTATCAATCAATGCCATCATCTATGAACCTATATGTCAAGTTTCCTATCAGGATGCAGATTCTATACTCTCCCTTTGTGAATCTGACTTGCTTTGCCCAACATAATCAGACAAAAGTGAACCTCTGGGAATTCTACACCTAGATCTTAAGTATGCGTGAAAATCCCACTTCTCTGTTAAAAGCCAGGTAAGAAATGCAACAGCCCTGAGACGATCATGCTTTAAAGAAATCCAATGTAACCCTGAGGAAATACCAAGCGGAGAAGCACCATGGAGCTGACAGCCAAATTGGAGCACCTTGTAAATGATCCAAGTAGAACCTCCCAGACAGCACTCAGACATTGGTAGATAAGGCTGAAGACACGATGCACTATAGAGAAGTCACCACCAGTCTGTCCTATCTAAATTTCTAACACCGAAATCCTGAGCAAATGAAATATGTGTTATTTGAAGCCACAATGTTGTGGGGGCAGCTCATCACATGGCAGTTAGGAACTTGGAATGGGATTGACCTAACATCAAGTAGTGGGGAGAAAGAAGGCTGAGGAGGGGAAAGGCTAGAAAGGCAGTGATGTTGATACTGGAGGCTGGTAAAAGGGCAACTCATGTTATGTAGCCACAAGATGTCTGTCGATACTGCAGTAATGCAGATGAAAGAAAAAGCACCAGTGAACCTGCATATAAGGTTAAGAAGAATTATGGATGTGATAATTGGCTTCATTTAGCTGCCTCAGATAAAATATAGGAAAAGAAAGATGAGCTGAGAAACTGTTCAGGCAGATTTTAGACCCAAGTTAGAAAAGAAGCTATTAATGATTCTTGCCTCTCCAGATATCAAAAGATTCTCAAAAGCAAATCCATGGAATGCCAGAGAGAGGAGGTCTCCTGCTCAAGATCAAATCAATTGTTTGATTCTTCTAGTGTCATTCAGACTTTGAAAGAACTAAATGGTACCATATAGACCCTCTCAACAAAAATAAAAATTCTCCAAGATTTCTTCTACAACCTACAGTCTTACAGTCAAAGTAAAGAAAAGCATGTCTCAACAGTTTTGTGGGCATGACCTTTAGTGAACCTCACTAAAATTCTTAAGAACTCGCCAGAGTTCCTAAGCAAATGAAACAAATTCACAAGACCAATTAAGCAGAAGGAAATACAAAATATATCGCTCCATCACTAATTCTCTAAGAGCATGGAGCAGAGAGCAGGCTACTCAACTGTCAACCTGGGCTCGCTCTGTGAAAAAGTAAAGGTGATTCAGAGAAGGAGACAACGTCCAAAGGTTAGCACTAAAAGCCATAAAGAACCATCTCCAGGATTTGAACTTGAACCAGGATACTATTTGCTTCTTGAGCATGTAGAACGAATGCTGTCTGCCTGGCTAGGTTTCAGAACTGCTACAAATTAATGACTGCCACCTCACATGCCTTTGATTTTTCTATATTGAAATGATTTTCTCCAGTGCAATTGTCCTTTTGTCTACCTCTTATCTTTGTATGTTAGGGAAGGAAGGCGGTAGCAAATAATATGTCTTTTAATCACAGATTTCTGCGCCTTAAAAAGTCCCGTTGGCACCTAACTCTGGCTTAGAGAGTGATATATAATCTGAGCTTAATGCTATAATACCAAAAAAGAAAGAAAGACATTCACATCCCCTACCACTGAGTCAACTTCAACTCAGAGAGCGGATGGCCATAAGATGAACTATTTAGAACCTTGAAAGTGAACTACACCTAGGCCAGCAACTGGACAAAAAGTGCATGTGAGTTGTGAGTAGAGGCCACGTCGAGTAGAGCCCAGCCTCCAGCTTTCCCGTTATCCCAGACAAGTGAATGAAGGTTTAGGATATTCCATTACAAAGGTGAGGAGCCAGTGAGCCCAATGTTATTTGCCTAGATTGTGGAAGCATGATAGATAGCTCACTGTTGTTTTTGAAAGTCACTGAGGGTTGGTGTTGCTATTATTTTTAATGCATGGACTGAACTCTGAACAGATTGGGATGGAGACTGGGGAGCAAGTGAAATATTAACGGTCCCATCTTTGCAAGAATACAGATGAGGGACGATAGCAGTGGCTTAGACTCACATTACAGCAGTAAAGGTGGAGAAAATAGGTCAAATGTGAACCTTATTTTGAAGGCACAGCTAGATGATTGATGGCAAATTCAATACCGAGTGTGAGCATAAGAGCATCCTGTAAACTCCCAATGCTGATTAGTTAATTGCCTGTAGGATTCTCATAAACGAGATGGGGAAGACTGTGGAAGAAGTTTGGAAGCAATCCAATTGGAGACGTTGATCATGTAGTTGGATATATGGGTCTGTAGTTCAGAGTCAATGTCATGTCTTGAAATATAAATTTATGAATCACTAATATGCAGAAGACATTACAAACCATTTGATTGGATGAGATCACCAACGGAGCGAATATACATAGAAAGAAGGCCTAAGGTCTGAATCCTGAGACTTGTCTATATAGAGAGCTTGGAGATATAAAAGAGAACCAGTAGAGGTCTGAAATACATGCTGGAGAAGCACAGGAAGAACAAGGAAACAGAGTGGCCTAGAAGGGAAGTAAATAACTCTCAGATCCTCATGAAAGTACACATGTATTAATAACATGCAGTTTCTGGGCACATTTGCTAAATGTGAAGTCGTGGGGATGACAGTCCAATGGAGTTCAAGAGAGAATGTGAAGAAATATGAGTTAAATAATATACATACATTTCAAAATTATCATGCAAAGTGGAGCAAAATAATATTTAGAGTCATTCAGAATGGTTAAAAAAAAAGCAAGTTTCACACCTTTCCTAATTTTCAGCCAAGTAGCATCCCATTATTATGTTCCAATAAGCGCTGCTTACATGAGCACTATTATCACAAGTGTTCAGGAATTCTCCTTCTTCATGTATTCCATAATTTATTAGGATCCACATAATTGATGCTTTGCATACTCAATAAAACACAGGCAAACATCTTTGGGGAATCCTCTGCTTTTAGTCAGGATCTGTCTGATATCAGCAATGATAGTCCTCTTCTGACATCCTTTTCTGACTCTAGATTGCATTTCCAGAAGTTGACTACGGATGTACTGCTGCAAAGATTTTTCAATAATTTTCAGCAAAATGTTACTTATTTCTTACATTAACATTGTTCTATAAACTCTGCATTCTGTTGGCTCACCTTTCTTTGGGATGAGCCAATTATGGATCTCTCTCATTTGGACAAGTAGCTGCCTTCCAAATTTCTGGGTAGAGACAAATGAATGTTTCCAGCATGATATCTGTTTGTTAAAACCACTCTGGAGCCTTGGTTTCTGTCACTGTGTTCTTTCAATACCATTGGCCTTGATCACATAGTGTTTCCTGAAGTGATAAAACGCAGACATGTTCATTTGTTTATTTATTTATTTATGTTACAGTGACTCTATTTTTCCCATCTTCTCTTATGATGCTTCCTGTACTGATGAGGATTTTTCTGGAGAATTCTTCGATATTACATCTCAAAGCTTGAATGCTTTCTTCCGGTTGTTCACCTTCAGAAACCCCAAGCACATTCTCACTTTTGGCTTCCAAACGCCAAGTATTTACAGATTATATTTGGTCTCTGGACCGGCCTTGAAGGTTTTCTGTTCATCTCTTTTATGCTATCATTTCTTTCTCTCACTTTAGCTACTCTACATTCAACAGGAAGCTTCGAGGTCTCTCCTGATATTCATTTTCATCTTTTCTCTCTCCCCCTCTTCTCCCATGCATTCATTAATTTCTTAATAGTTTTGGATTAACTTTTTATTGTGAAGGGGAGGGGGTGGTGGTGGTTCCACTGCAGACTCTCAAGTCTGCCCTCAACAGTTCAGACCAATCATCAGCGTCTACCCCTGTATGCTAGCCCACTCTCCTTCCCTGATTTCTCTGCTCCGTCTTACAGAACCCCATCCTCCCTTTCACTCAAATCTGTGCTGGTTAACCTTCGGATCTTGCTTTATCTTCCTACTCTTGTCTGCCTCCCTTGTGAAGCTCATGGTCAGTTCCCTTTGGTATGCAAGCCTTTTGGCCTTGATTATTTTATTCTTCTAGTGGTGATCTCATACAATATTTGTCCTTCCGTGGTTGACTAATAGCAAAATGTTCTCCAGGCTCATCCAATAACCAAGTATGTTGTGGTTTCTTCATTTTTTAGCAATGCATCATATTCCACTGTCTTTAGGCACTAAAATTTCTTCATCCATTTTCCAACTGGCCGGCATTTGGGTTGTGAACTGAAGTGTGATAAAAAGTGGAGTGCACATGTCCAGTCCTGTTATGACTCTTACTTCTTTAGGGTATATTCTCAGTATTGTGTGGATTAAATGGGATTTCTATTCTTAGTTTGCTGGGGTAGCACCATGCCACTTTCCACAATGGTTGTACATATTTTTCCACCAGCAGTGTATGAGAACTCCAATCTCTTCAAAACCTCAACAGCTTTTGTCCTTTTTTGTTTTGTTTCTTAAATGGGCTGCCATTGTTGTGCAAAGTGATGGCTCATCAGTTTTTGATCTGCATCTCTGCGAAAGTTTTTTTTTCCCCCAAACCAGGGGTTCTTTGTTTACTCTTTTTCAAAAAGTCTTTTGATACACATAAGTGTGTTATTTTTATTAGGTCCAAGTCATGTATTTAAGTCTGCGTGTGCTTCCTCTCTATATTTGATTGTATGTTTAGGCCCTGAAATTGGGACTTTATGTTTATCTGTGTTCTTATTAATGATCTTTATACCTCTAGATTTCCATTTAACTCTTTGATCCATGTTGAGTTCATCTTTGTACATGGGTAAGGAATGGATCCTGCATTATTCTTTTGCAAATGGAGATTCAGTGTTGCCAGAATTATTTGTTGAAGAGACTATTTCTTTACCATTTTATGTTTGGAGAACTTGGTTGGAGATCAGTTTTCTGTAGGTGGATTAATTTATTTATGAATTTTCTATACCATTCTATTCAAGCTCTATTGGTCAATATACCTACCAATGTACTAGTACCGTGTTGTTTTGTGGCTAGGTGATGGGTTTTGATGTCAGGTTGATAGACCTCCTATTTTGTTCTTTATAAGAATTTCTTTGCTTTTTCTGGTTGGCATAGCGGTTATGCATTGGACTGCAAGGTCAGCAGTTTGAAACCACCAGCCACTCCATAGAAATATGGGGATTTCTGTTTTTATAAAGAGTTACACTCTTGGAAATTCACAGGGGCAGTTCTACCTTGTCCTATATATAGGGTTGTAATGAGTCAGCATTAACTCAATTAAAGTTCCCTTTTCTTGAAAAGTTAGTAATTGGGTTTTCCATTTCTTTAGAGAATGGAAATGGGACCCAGATTGAAATTCTATCTTATTTATGGATTTCTTTGAGCAGTGTTGATATTTTCACAATGCTAAGTCTTCCTTATAATGAACATGGGATATTCTTCCATTTATATAGCTTTGTGTGGTTTCTTATAATAGTGTTCCATCGTTTTCTTTGTAAATCACTTTTGTTTCTCTGATTAGGTTTATTTTAAGTATTTCATCATATGTATGGCTTCTGTAAATGCTATTGTTTTTTATTATTAATATTTTATTTTTGGTATTGTTTTTTATTCTTTTTCAGAGCTATCTTCATTAATATATAGGGATTGGAGAGATTTTTGTGTGTTAATCTTGTATCCCATCAGACTGATGAATCATACAATTCTTTCTCTTTTAATCATTACCCAAATCTTTATAATTTTCTACATATAAAATAATATCATCTGCAAATAGTGATTTTTTTCTTTTTAATCTTTTAATATGATTTACGTGAAAGGTTACCAAGCAAATAAATTTCCCATTCAACAAGCATGCACATTATTTTTAATAGTGAAATTTTCACTTCTTGGCTAATCTGATTTTTTTTCCTCTCTAAGCTTTTTGTTTTCTTACTCTTCTGACTGTGACTTCCAGCCCAGTGTTGAATAAGGAGCTTCCTTCCTCTTTTGGTTCTCACTGAGAGAATGCTTCCAGTTTTTCACCAGTGAGTGAGATGCTGGCTGTTGGTTTTTCATGAATACAGCCTTTATTATATTGAGAAATGTTCCTGCTATTCCTATTTTATTGAGTTTTTATCAGGAATGAGTGCTTGATATGTTCAAATGCCTTTTCTGCATCCATTAATGTGATCTTGTTGTCTTTATTTTTTGTTTTGTTTACATGATGGGTTACATT
This sequence comes from Tenrec ecaudatus, assembly GCF_050624435.1. NCBI lineage: Eukaryota > Metazoa > Chordata > Mammalia > Afrosoricida > Tenrecidae > Tenrec > Tenrec ecaudatus. The sequence continues at coordinate 74,141,568 of NC_134532.1, forward strand.
GATTGTTTTTCCAAACAAGGGTGTATTAAACCATCCTTGTGTACTTGATATGAAACTTATTTGATCATGATGTGTTGTGTTTTTGATAAATAGTTGGATTCTATTGGCCAGGATTTTACCAAGAATTTTTGTGTCTATGTTCATAAGGGATATTGCTCTGTAATTTTCTATCTTTTGGGTTTTATTGTATTGTCACTTTTTTAGACTCTAATTTGATGTATTTGTATTTTCTGTTTCTTTCCCTTTGTTATGCTTTCTTGCTGTTTTGTCAATTTGTTAATTTGTTGATTTGTTAATCCTAAGAACGAATTTCTTTCCTTGACTTTTTTTCCTATTGCTTTCTTTATTACAATACATTTATTTCTGATTGAACCTTTATGATTTCTTTTCACCTTGTGGTTGAAGGTTTATTTTGTTGTTCTTATTGTAGATGTTGAAAATGCTGGGTTAATGTTTGGATTTTGAATTTCTACTCTTTTTTCATGTGCTTGTTGATTACTATAAATTGTTGTCTGAATTCTACTTTGGCTGGGTCCCAAAGATTCTTGAATGTTGTGTTGTCATTCCCATTTGTCTCAAGGAATTTAAAAATATCTGTTATTTCACTTGTCACAAAGTAATTTTTAAATACTGTGTTATTCAACTTCCATACATTTCATTTTCTGTCCTTATTCTTTCTATTATTGACTTCTAGTTTTATAGCATTGTGGTCTCAGATTATGGACTGTCGAATATCAATATATTTCTTAATTTATTAAGGCTTGTTTTGTGACCTAACATGTGGCCTACTCTAGAGACTGTTCCATATGCTGTAGAAAAGAATGTATGTTGGATAGAGTGCTATGTGTATGTCTTGGAGGTCAAGTTGGTTAATTGTGTTATTTCCTGCATGTGGTTATTGACTTTCTTTCTTGATGATCTGTCTTTCTTTGAGAGTTGTGTATTGAAATCTCCTACTGTTAGTTCTGTATTGTATTGTCTATTTCTCTCTTAATTCTGTAAGAGTTTGATTACTGGATTTTGAGATTATTTTATTTGGGTGCATATAAGTTTATAATGATTATGTATTCTTGTTCTATTGTTCCTTATAAAATTATCTAGTGTCCTTTTTTGTCTTTCATGATGCTTTTGCCTTGAAGCCCATTTTATTGAAGATTAATACTGCCACTCTTGTTCTTTTTTGGGGGTTTTCATTAGCATAGAAAAATGTCCCCATATTTTGGTTTTAAGTCTATATCTGTCTTTGTAACTGAGGAGTGCTTCTAGTAGGTGGCCTATTGGTGGGGCTTGTTTCCTTATCCAGTCTGATGCTCCCTATTTATTAAGTGGTGTGTTAACATTTAGTTGCATTGATATGTGCAAGTTTTATTTATGTCTTTATTTTGTTGATTTCTGTTCAGTATTCCTTTTTTTCAAACCCATTTTAGTTCAATCACATCAAGCAATATTTCACAATTGCTACCACAATCAGTTTCAAAACATTATTTTCCCTCCTTGAACTCCTTGACGCCAGCTCCCTTATGATATTTTGTAAGTCTAGTTTTGGTTTTACAAATTCCTTGAATTTCTCTCTGTCTGAAAACACCTTTATTTCTTCCTTATATTTGAGCTGTAGTTTTGCTGTATATAAAATTCTTGGCTGGCAGGTTTTTCCTTTTACACTGTTATATACATTGCACCATTGTCTTCCTGCCTGAATGGTTTCTGCTGAAAAATCTGAGCTTATTCTTATTGGTTTTCCTTTGTGGATGGCCCTTCACCTTCCACTTTGCTTGGATTTCGTGTCTGTCTCCAGGGTATTTGCCACGTGGGCTACCAACCCTGAGAGCTATAGATGCTCTGCCATGTTCCCACCAACTTTGGATCCACGTGATTCTGCATCCACCGGCCTGCGGTCTCCCTGCTTCCTGCTTCTGTGGCATTAGCGTGTACTTTTGTGAATCTGAAAGCAGCTCTGGCTAGCCTCAGACGCATGTACCTGAGTTGGACTGGGCTGAGATGCCTTCTTAATATACAATTAATTCTTGATATAAAGCTATTTTAATATACACAAGATTGTCATTGGTTTTGTTCCTCTAAACAACCTAGCTTCACATGAATTCTAATGGAACCAAATTCCAAACTTGCTACTTCCAAAAGAACATCTTTGAAAAGTGATCACTCTAGGGGGTTACTACTGTACTAACCACGTGGTTGGCAGTTCAAAAGCCACAAGCTTCTCCACGGGAGAAAGATGAGGCTTTCTGCTCCCATCAGGATCAACATTTTCAACAACCCACGGGGCAGTTCTAATTCTACACGATAGTGCTGAGATCAACCCAGTTTGAATCAACCCAGTGGTAGAGAGCATGGTTTTTTTAAGTTATGCTTGAAAAATGCCTGAGAAATAAGTCTTCTAGCAAGTTCTCCTTTCCAACTATCCCTTTCATAATTACCCTCCTTCCACTTCAAGAAACAAAGGCATATCTCTCCACTCTGTGTCAAGCCTCAGGATATTAAAATCACCAGGTTGCTGAAACAAAAGGGCAATTTGAAAAATTGATATTAAAGAAACCTTCCTTAGTTACTCCAAATTTTAATGTCAACACTACCTCTAGCTACTTCTGTGATATACATTTTCAATAAAATCTTAATGTGTATGCCCAGTACTCAAGGAGCCCTGGTGAAACTGTGGCTAATCACTAGACCGTTCATTAAAATATCCTCCATTCAAACCCAGCTGCTTCAGGGGGGAACGATGAGGCGGTTTGTTTCAGTAAAGAGCTTAGTCTCTGAATTCCTATGGGACAATCCTACTGTGTTTCATGGGGTCACTATAAATCAGGACTGACTTTATGATAGCTGGTCATGAGTACTTACCAAATGTGAATGAACTATTTCAATGAATTGTGTAATAATATTATTTTAGGTATTATAATCTAGCATAATTTTAGCACTAAAATCTTTCTTTTGAAATATTAAATTTCCATTTGTATCCCTAAGTTTATTACAGAGAAGGAGAGAAAAAAGTAGAAAATATTACATTTATGACTCTAAAATATTCAAATAAAGAATAACGCTTGAAAAATTTGGAGATAGTAGTAATAAATTGCAGGGGAGGTATCTTTTGAAATTTTAATTACAAGGAATCTGAACAAAATGCCCACCATAGAGCAATATAAATGCTATCATGAATTTCCTCTGGGCTCCTTCCGCACGTCATAATTGTAGACAGAACTTCTCGCTCCCTAATTTTACAACCATCCGTTTTTCCTCTTCTAAGGGCATTTTCAGTTCCAATTCTTTTATTTGATTAAATAATTTCTGTCACTCTCCCTGGTCTTCTCCTTATTAACAATACTTGGAGGAACCATTAGCAAATATAAAGTTTTGAAATATGGTTGACTAAAATGCATTCAAACGATTTTATCCATTGTCATATGCTCCATATACATTCTTGGCTGCTAACTGAAAGGTTGGCTATTCAAGTCCACCTAACGGAGAATCAGAAGAAAGGCTTGGAACTACTCCCCCCCCCCAAAAGCATCATCTGAAAACTCCATGGAGCATAGTTCTACTCTAAAAAGAGTAGGGGGCGGGGGGCGGGGGGCAGGTAGGGTCTGATACCCAATGACTTCACAATGGAGAATCAAACTCAACAGCAAACCAAGGCTGACTCCTATGAGGAGAAGGTCACCCACGCCTCCACCATGCAATCTTTTTACAAATTCTCATGCCAACCATTCCTCCAAAGGCAATCTCTGCCTCTCTCCTAGGGTCGCATGTTTTGTTCCAATGGCCACACAGAATTCACAAACCATACTTATGGTTATAGGGTTTATTTGGGAAATTAACAAATTACAATCCGGGATAAGAAATGCTCAGGGTACAGTTCTTCTGGAAAGGACTGTTCAATCTCAGTTATGTCCACAGACAAGCCTCTCACTGGTCCTTGCCCCCTTAGTTATGCAGTCCCTTGGCCTCTGCTCTGCTCAAACATTGCTCCAGTTTGTTTATCACTGCCAATAAATGCCCAAAGAGCACTTCACTCTGCTAGAGCCCTCAGCTCCAAAGCTATAGCTCTGGGGCCAGCAAATCTAGCTCTCCTAATCAAGGGTTAGAGGTGTCCTACCCCATAAGGGAGCCCCCTGCCCAAAGGTACTCAGGGTTACTCCCTTCATGGGAGTAACACTGTCCTCTGTCTCATTTTATTGGTTCTGCCTCTACTGCTTCTTGGGTGTCACAGATCAGTTTCTACAGCACTGTTTCTACCTCTATGTCTCCTGGATCAAGGAGTTTTGGTGTCCAGGGATATCTGAGTCTAAAAGACGCACTCAATTCCTGACTCATCTTTCTTGATGATAGCCGGGTAGTGAGATTCCCCCCTTCCTGCTTCTGAAATGGCTCACTTTATACTCAACAGGATGACAAAACTGAGCAATCGCCATGTGAAGTTCCAACTTGTTACAATCACAGGTAGTACTGGTAAAAAATTTTTAAAAATATCAAAACTGAAACATATAATGCTATCAGCATCTTTTCTCATCCTCTTTTATCCACACTCAATAGATAAAGAAGTGTATTCAATCTACATGGTCAAAGCCAGTTATCTGGCGAGGGTTATAAAGTACTTTCACACACAGGAGGTCAATACGAATCAATTCCACAATAATCGATACTTGAATAAGTAGTCTACTATAAACCACCCACAAGGCACCACTAGGCTTGCAAGGGGATAAAGCACTATAAAATATATGTATGCAAATACCTGTTTTATTTAGGCATAAATTCTTTATAGATATTTTAACTGCATTCAAAGCCTTTTATTTCCTGTTGCTGATTGATGGTAAATGACATTTTTAAAAAGGATAGAATGCTTTGTGGTAAACCAAAGTGATAGATACCATTGGGTCACTTCAAAATATAGCCCCCTCTATTACCAGGCAAAGATAGGGGTATTTTTTTTTTAATTCTACTGAACACTTGACCTTTTAAATAAAATATATCACATGATAGCAAAACAAGAACATGATCTTTGAAAGAAATATAAATCTCAGGTTAATCTCAGGTTAACTATTGTATTCTAATCCAAGTGCGTTTCTCCATTTCAAAACCTTTATGTGCAAAGTGAGGATACATATGGAATGGCTATTAGGACTAAAAAGAAGACCAACCTCCTAGCAAGGAAAAAGACTTTTACAGAAACCACGGGGACAGGATGCCTGATCCCATGCTTTTGAGAAGGTGCATTGGTCCAAATTTCTGAACACCCCTTGGGAACCCAGGCCATAGAATACTGGGACATGGATCCCTGACTCTTGAGGCGCACAGCTTACTCCAAGGGCCACAACAGCATGATGTGATGCAGAAATCCCATGAGGTGAACTGGGCTCAAAGACATCTGTAACCTGAGGGTTAAAGGCCAACATTACAGGAAGTGTCAAGAAGCAAAGGACAGCCAAACCAAGAGGATTGGTCTAGCAGTAGGCAGATGAATATTTACTGAAAACATCAATGCCCTACTTGCTTTATTAAGGTAGGTATTTTGTTATTGTTAGTAGCATTCTTAACTCTGTTATTTATCTTTCTTATGTTTTCCAGTATATGAAATCCAGGTTGGGTGAATCTATAGAGACCAAAAATAGAATAGGGTTCCTGGGGGTACAGCAAGGGAAAGCAGGGATTCTGGGGAGCTGGTTCACAGAATACGCAAAGAAAGAATATGTTTTTAAAATGATTGTGTTAGTGATTGTACAACACTTCTTGATATGGCTAAACTATTAAATGGTATAATGTTTGGATTATGTTCTGATTCGAATGGTTTGAAAAAGAAGTCATGTAGGTAACTGTGAGCAGAGGACAAAAACATATTATGACTTTCTTCTCAAATTTTTAAATCACAATATGTTTGTGCTGTAGTGATATTAATAACTAAAATGTATACTTCAGTATCTTTTAATATCTCTTGACTATTCCATTTTCCTCCTATAACACAAAATCTAGGAGCCCTGGTGTCATGGTAACTATAATTTTGGACTGCTAACCACAACGTGTGTAGTTCAAAACCACCAGTCACTTCTCAGAAGAAATCCAGGGCTTTCTACTCCCATAAAGAGTTGCAGTCTTGGAAACCCACAGGGGCAGTTCTGCCATGGCCTATAAAGTTGCTATGATTTGGAATCAATTATCTGTCAATGAGTTGCTAACCACAAAGTGTGTAGTTCAAAACCACCAGTTACTTCTCAGGAGAAATCCAGGGCTTTCTACTCCCATAAAGAGTTACAGTCTTGGAAACCCACAGGGGCAGTTCTGCCATGGCCTATAAAGTTGCTATGATTTGGAATCAATTATCTGTCAGTGAGTTGTTGTTGTTTTCAATACAGAAATCTGAAAGTCAAGTAAAAATAGTCTTTATATCTGTTCACCACAGTCCATGATTCTAGAAATATCATATCGGAAATAGACTCTTGCCGCTGTTCTTTGGTGCCATTGGGTTTGTTCTGACTAAGAGCAGACCTTTGTAGTAGAGAATGAGCCCCTGCTGAGGCCTGTGCCATCCCCACATGCATTGCTGTAGCCCCTGTGTCAGTCCATCTCGTCGAGGCTCTGCCTCTGTTTGGCTCACCCTCTATTTTTCTCAGCAAGGTGTCCTTTTCCAGGAATTGGCCAACAGTGGGTGAGATGAAGTCTCCTCATCCTCACTTGTAAAGGGGAAGATGGCTGGACTTGTTCCCAACCAGACTTGCGTGTGCTTTGGGCAGTCAGTTGTACTTTCAAAATTCTTCACTGGGACGATGATTCGCATGCATCCGTTATTCTACAGTTTCCTTTATTCGTTGTCCAGCTTTCTCGTGCATGTAAGGAAAGTGAAGGAATTGAGCCAGGACTTGGGTATGCATGAGAATCTGCACCATGGCTTGCTCTCCAACACGCTCAAGAGGTATGGTGCCACAGATTTGCCCCATGCAATATGTTCTTGGATTTTTTGACTGTCACTTCCATGAGCAAAGATTGTGGACCCAAGCAAGTTGAAATCCTTGACAACTTCCATCTTTTCTCTTTTTATCATGATTTTTTCTATGAACATATGTAGACAGGTATGCACAATTTAACATCCTTTTAGAAAATGGGCAACTGCATCTATCTCCTTAGCTCCACAGCCCCCACCCCCAAGGAAGGCAGCTCTCCTTCGGTTTATTTCCCCCTACATAACAATTTCAGACCTCTCGAATTGTTTAGTTTGGGTCTTCAAGACCCAAGCCCAGGCTCTTGCAGCTGTGAGCCATGTGAGGGTTACAGCAGATAAGGCAGAGGACATCGGGCTGGGCACGGGTTCTCAGGCTTTGGTAGGTGAGGTGGGCAGGCAGTAACAGAGGCTTTAGGGTCTGCCTGCTTTAGATGCTCAAGCAGGCAGAATGGCAGGCACAGCCAGGTGTGCTCAACTCCATCCTCATTCACTCCCTCTTGCCCCACTCCTGCTGCTCTCTCAACCATCACCCCTGTGGGGACCTGTTCATCTGTCCTCCACCATCACCTCCATCAGCAGCAACAACCAGGATGACTAGAAGCTTTCTCACATAGTTTTAATCTGGCATTCACGCATGTCCAGATCACAAAACATTCTATGTCACAGAACATAATGTGAGCATTGAGCAATGTATATCTGTATGTCTCCATGTGTATGTGGCAGTAAATCAGTTTTCAAATCTTAGAGACCCCATTTGATAAAAGAGACTGTAATCTTTATGGAAGCAGATCTTCCTATCTCTTATCCTACAAAATTGCTGGTAGGTTTAAATCATAAACCTTATGGTAAGAAGACATATGATTAACTGTTGTGTTACCAGGATCCCATTATAAATATGCATACATTCATATATATATATATGCATATGCACAGACATAAACATACATATTTAGAAAAAATCATAAACTTTGGGCATATGTTCATGAATATACTTTGACTGATAGCTAAACTCTTAAATGTCCTCTCAACTTTCTCTGGAAATTTTCCACCCAACCCAATGAAGTAGCATAGCAAGCATTTAAGCCATGTTTAACATCATTATTTAAATGCAGTCACTGTAACCACTAAATAAATGCATTTAAGAGCTAATACTGAGATAAAGAATTTAGCTGCTTGTCATTGTCCTTCAGAAAATGCTGTTGGATAAAGGAGAGCTCTCAAATTGTTGGCAACTCCCCCTCCACTTCGGTAGGATGGGAAAATAATCTTCTTCCTGATTTCTCCATCAACCTAGCCTTCTATCATCAAGTTGGTTGGCAGGGCTGGGCAGACACACAATAAGACAGACATATAGGGCAATCCACATGTGTCCACCCATTGTCAAGTTACTGCCACAAACTTACAGCATACTAGATAGCTCTTTTAATTCAGGGGCCATTTAGAGAAATCTCAGCAAGGAATCAAATATATATCAACACTGAAGTGACTATCATTTGATTATAAGGATACACTTTAAATATATAATCAATAACATCAAGCACCATACAAACATTGCTTTAAAATGAACATTATATCCGAATATACTGCATCAAATGAAATCGTGGTTGACTGTAATTATCAAAGTGAGGAAATACTTCTACCTAAATAAGATTATCTTTCATAAAGACCAATAACTTTCCACCAGTCTTGCTTTGCATCCTAGCTCTACCATTTTCCAGTTCTGTAACTTTGGGCAAGTTATTCAATCAAGCTTTGCTTCAGTTCATTCAGGTATAAAATATAGTTCTTGCCACAAAATATACTATGGTGATTAGAGAAAAATGTACATATTTGTAACAACATCTTAGAGTATTTCAAGCTATTGGCCTAAAGACAGGATAAAGAATATTTACAAAATGAGCAAATTTTGCTTATATACTCCAAAAGAGATAGGAAGAAAAGGGAAGTTTTCAAAGTTTTGATACAGTTTTTTTAAACCATGCTAGGTCAGAGACTGATTTGAAAAGCCAATTAAAGAGTTACAAATATACATATAATTTCAAGGGCTTCATTCACAGCTTTCCTGAATTTCACCCAAAACCAGCACCCTTGAGTTTGAAAATATCCTAGGGTTTAAAATCCTTCAATGATCACATTTTATTTCAATACAATTTAAATCATTGTTTTCCACGTCCCCTGAAGAAATTGATAATCATTTTCTTTGGAAAACATTACATATTGCAAACTAGCTCTTGCCATTTACTCTATTGATTTCTGAGGTCTTTTCATTGTCTTTCCTCCCTAAAGCATTTACTGTTTTCCTCAAACCCACCAAGATTCTGCAGGAACATTCCAACCAGAACTCTCCCATCAAATCAGGACCTGGAGTTCCCGCTCCCATTCACGGAAAAACAGTAAAACCTGAAGTCTGGGGACACCCTGCCTGTCATGCTTTAGGAGCGGTCACCTCACCCCCCACCCCCACTCTGTCTGAGAGCAGATGGCTCTGAGAAGAGGGCATCTTCTGGGTTTAACTAAAACACGGAGTGAAGAAAACAGGCAGAGAATGTAAGAATTTGACATTAAAGCCTCATCTTTGCAGACCTTGGGAACTTTTCTGATGTCTTAATTTGGCTAAGTTAAAAAAGATGGAAGGAACATCAAGCAACTATTCTGTCTGAACTTTTGAAAACTAACGAGGGTCTTGATATTTACTCCTTACCTTTACACATTTGAATGGTCTCTGAATAGTCTATTGGAATATTATACCTCAGCTCTCTTGCTAACGACCCTATCAAACTGCCTTTTAAGAAAACAAGACACTTCAGTTCCAACAGGCCCTGCACCTGTGTCTTTCAACAGAATGGTTCAACTTGCAAGCTCCACATTCCAGAAGGGAGGAACCATCCTGATTTGTTTATTCTGTAATTCTAGAGCAAGAAGGCAGCCAAGTCACTGTCCTCTTTGAGCACAGGGACAAGAGGAATATGGGAACAGTGTCAAAGAAAGGGCCCTAACCAAAATCACAAATTAGAAAGTAACTTAAACACACATGCATAGCTGGCCACAACCACTCTAAGTTCGTTTCCCAACTTCTGGGTCATCCCGTTTCAATGTGTATTAGGCATTATTTAAGCATCACATTGGTTTTTAGACATTCTTTGAAATTCATGTCACTGTAAGTGCATGGAAGTATTTCAGTGACATGCAAATGAACGGCATGCCCTTGCAACTGGCAGCCAAAATCACCCTTGAGAGAGCTAGATGGTTTTTACATGTAGGTCACCTTGAACAAGGATTTTATTTCAATGAAAATAGTCTGCAAATGGCCCGTTTGAGCTGGCATTCCAAAAGAGAGAAATGGCTTGTTCAGACTTATGACCCATGCCTGCGTGCGGAGCAGTGACCATTTTGGTCAACTCCTTTCTCTAATATCCTGATAAAATAAAGGAGGAGAAAGGGCATCATTTGATTTTGCAAGCAGAGACAGAGACATCACAGCGCGCGCCCTCACATCCCCTGCCAGCTGGGCGTGGGAGAGACAGAGGCGGAAGCAGAGAGCGGCGATACCTTTCTTGAACTTGCCTAGGTGGATAGCTAAGCAGAACGCAGCGCTCCGAGCGGCAGAACTGCGTCTTCTCCGAAGCTGGCGGTTTGGCGGGGACAGCCAGAAGCAAGTCCCTCCGCCGTCCTCCTGCCGCCTGAGGCCGGGCGCCTTGACTGCTGGCCTCGCACGGCCTCCAGCTCCCGGAGCCCAGCGCTCGGCGCCCACAGGACCAAACCGAGGAGCAATCGCCACTGCTCAGGAAGCAGGAAACCGAACCAACCCCAACCCGCCGCCTCCTCGTCTTTTCTGGGCAGGATGGTGGCGAAATAGAAAGAGTCTGCAGGCGGGAAAGCCTTTGCAGGATCGCAACCGAAAACTTAAAAGTCCTGAGCAAACTCCCTCTAGGAGGAAGCTTGGCGGCCCGCCCATCTGGGAAGACGGGTGGGTCCCTGGGAAGTTGGGAGGGGCTCCGGGAAAATTCCATTTCTCTGGGAACCACCAGCACCTCCCTTGCCAAAGCGATGAAGCCTAGCTCCGTACCTCCATGGAGGGCAGGGTGGGAAGCAACAGCGGGCGCAGCCTGGCGGGCACCACCGCCCTGCTTCCTTCCTCTGGGCGTCCTCGGACTTCGACAGTTGCAGGCAAGTTGGCTGGGGTTCCCTGAACCTAGGGAGTCCCCACCCACAACGAAACGAAAAGTGAAAGGGGAAAGCAAGCCTGGAACGCCTGGACTAAGAGAAACACTCCCTGCAGAGGTTGGGGGAGGTGCGAGATGACAGCTGTCCCCAGAACCTTGGCCCAAGACTCCCACCACATTGCTGCCAATGCCTGGTGACTAAGACCAGAAGTGAGATGACTAAAGGCATTGGCCTGGACCTCCGGGGCACCTGCAAAGATCGCTCGTGGAGATGGTCCAACTTGGCGCAACCACAAGACCTGCCACTGCACAGTTGGCGTCCCTGCCAGAAGTCCAAAGGGTCCTGAAGAAAACCCTGGGGGACCCACATAGGTGGCGACTTTCGGTACCAACTAGCTAGATTACTCCAGACCGGCTGGCGCCAGTGTGGAAGGAAGGGTCAGAAGTCTTACAGGAGAGACCCTCGAAGATGTCTGGTCTATCGTAGGGAGAACTTGACAGAAAGACCCTTTGGTGACTCCCTTTTCCAGTGGGGTGTGGATTGCCGGGGAAAATATATTCTCCATGGTCCCATTTGATAGTCTAGTGCACTGTTGCGGGTGAACGCTGTGGTGGTATTTGCAGGTGCCGGGAGGATTGGAGTTCCTTTGGGACTGTGGGATGTGCTTGCCGCTGGGAGGCAGCAGCAAAATCTGGGGCCCAGTTGTGAAAAGGGTTTGGGGAACCCCCGAGAGCAATGTGAATCTCTGAACCGCCCTAGTAGACAGTGCTTCCCCAAACACTTCACAGGGTTGTGGCCCTGAGAAGGTCAGTCTCTATAGCTACATATATGACATATGTAGAAATTACTAGACAATTGTGTAATGACGCGTTATTGAGCAAGTTGAAAACTACTCCAAAACATTATTAATATTTATTTCAGCTTTTCCACCCTGAGGCATAGCAACCCCATAAGAAAGCGTTAAGCGTTTTCCAGTCTATAAATCTTGATCGCAGCAGAAAGCCTCGTCTTTTTCTCTTAGTGTGACTGGAGGTTTGGAGCTGCTAACCTCATGGATAGCAGTCCAGCTCATAACCCACTACGCTACCAACCCTCTAAACCAAACTAACTACGGTCTAATTGATTCCAACTCTTAGGGACCCTACTGAATAGCACAGAACTGCCCGCGTGCATTTCCGTGAACATAACTCTTTGCTGGAATAGAAAGCCTTGTCTTTCTCCCAAGGCACGGCTGGTGGTTTCAAACTGCTGACCTTGCATTTAGCATTCTAACTCCCAAACACCGCACCATCACTGAACCGTAATTGAGATTTTGTGTTCCTTAATTTATTTTAAAAACTCGTGATTTTATTTGAATTGTATCCCAACTTTTTCAAGCCCTAACTCCTGGTTCTTAAGAGAATGAGCTTGTTTGGAAATAGGATCTTTAGGGGTGCTAGTAGATCAATTCAGATGAGATTGTGTTGGAAAAAGTGGGATCTAATCTAATGAAGCGGGTCTCTTTCTAAAAGGAAAGAAGCGATACCAAGAAGGCCATTTGCAGGCAGATGGAGAAATTGGAGTGGTGCTGTCACAAGCTAGAAAACACCTCAAGTTACAAGGAACTGTGAAGACGAGGAAGGACCATCTCCTACAGTCTTCTCAGAGATCATGGTCCTGCCAAGAATCTGGTTTTGAACTTCTATACTCCGTAATGCAAAAGTTGGAATGTGAAAACTGGAAACCAAGAGGAAAGATCAATTAGTATGACCTAACTGATAAAACTGCAGTTGGACATTGGGTGATTGGATCTTGCAAAGCCAATGACTTCTCTGTGAATACATTTTTGAAGCACCCACAATGGCTACTGCACACTTGAAGGTCAATAGGAATCAAATAGATTATATCTGCAGAAAAAGATCATGGAAAAGCTTAATAACATTAGTGAAAACAAGACCAAGAGCTGACTGTGCAACTGGCAATCAATTGATCATATGTAAATTCAGATTAAAGCTGAAGAAAAAACACAAACGTTCATGAAAGCCAAAGTACGACCTTGGAAATATTCCATTTGAATGTCTAAGCATCTCAAGAAAAAAAACGAGAGGCGAATTGAAGCCTAATGACTAAAGACTTGATGAGTTATGAGACGGCATCGGTAATATATGAAGAAAGCATAAGGTCATTAAAAAGATAGCAAAGAAAGAAAAAAATCAAAGTGGGTGTCAGAAGAGACCTTGAAACTTGTCTTGGAACGCAGAGTAACTAAAGGAACTGAAGATAGGAAAAAGTAAAAGAGTTAAACAGAAAATTGGAAAATGCAGTTCAAGCAGACCATGTCAAGTATGATAACAAAATATGCAAAGACCTGGAGCTGCAAAGCCAAAGAAGGGAGAACACACTGAAAAAGTTCAAGCCCCCGATCCCAATATTGGAGGAGTTGATGGGCAAAATAGTCCATCAGTGGTGAGATTCAGTCAATCTGCACCAGTTAGACGGAATCAACACCTAGTTTTTGCTGAGTCCAGGGAGGTGGTTATTAAATGGCAGTTGTAATCAGGGTTCTTTCTAATGTGGATAGCAGGGTAGCCGCTCAATGTGGAAATCACAGATTTGCACTCTCTACTCTTTATTAATATTTATCTGCACAACAGCATATTCTAAGAGCCCACCGTAATGTTAATTCTTTTGATACATATAAGAAACAGAGAGAACTGTGCTTGTAATACGTATTTATTCATTTCATAAACTTGCTACATATTTGATGAAATACTACATTTTATGCCCTTGAATTTTTTACATTAGTAAACAAACATAGAAGAGAGATGGACGGCAGAGAAGATGGACGGCAGAGAAGGGGGGGAAGGGAGACTCCGGATAGGGCAAGATATGACAAAATAACAATGTATAAAGTACCAAGGGTACATGAGGGAGGGGGGAGCAGGGAGGGAGGGGGGAAAAAAAGAGGACCCGATGCAAAGGGCTTAAGTGGAGAGCAAATGCTTTGAGAATGATTGGGGCAGGGAATGTGCAGATGTGCTTTATACAATTGATGTATGTATATGTATCGATTGTGATAAGAGTTGTATGAGCCCCTAATAAAATGTTTAAAAAAAAAAAAGAACTTAAAGAGAAAAAGTGCCAAACAACCAGAGGGTGACATGCTGTCATTTGTTTCAGCTTTGTGTATTGCCCTAAATTTCCAGGTATTATGAGGGAATTATGCAAACCCTGAAAGTGTTCAAAGAGCAACAAATATTGGCAGAATAACTCCTGTAAGTTACATTCAGCAGAAGCAGAAAGGGGGTTTTCAAAGATAAACTTAATAGATTCTGAGAAGGGAAGTCACCTGTTTCTAATATATCAAACATGAAGACTATTGTCTAATTGGTCTACCTCTGTAGGAATGGGTCCCTACTCCTACAGTGAATAGTTAAGGAAAAATCACACAGCTGATGATGGTTGAATAAAAGTGAAGAAGATTGCGAGTGAGGGCACCAATGGAGAAGCAAAATGGAAGCATCTTAACAGTTTTATTGAGTTTTAGTTAGGAATTATTTAATATGTTTTCATTAAAATGTTAAAAATCTTATAACAATTTAGTTTTGTGTACCTCTTTTATTGGTCTTAATAAAGTATTAACTGTATGAAATAATAAACTACTTGTTGGTATTTCTTTTTTAATACATGGAACACTCTGTAGGGCAGCTCACTGTTAAATTAATTCAATCCCACCACTATACTGAATGATGCAGAAAATGGAAAGACTACAAGAGTCACTGTATGAGAAAGAACTGGTCAACATTCAACCTTTTCAAGTGGTCACGTTATGATCAAGAACCAATAAGTCCAAGCTGCACTGAAGACCTCAGCCAAGAAACAGGGCTGCGGAAACTGATGGAATAGCAAATGGAATGTTTCAACAAGTTGATGAAGCACTGGAAGAACTCATTGTTCTATGCCAAGAAGTTCAGAAGACAGCTATCCCAGCAAGCTCATGGAAGATATCGATAGAGGGGACAGTGCAAAGAAAGGTGACCCAACAGAACAAGGGAATTATCAAGCAATCTCATTCATAGCACAGGCAAGTAAAGCTTACTGATGATTATGCTTAAAATGGTCGAAGCAATATAGCAACAGGGAGCTGCTAGAAGTTCAAGCCATCTTCAGAACAGGAGATGAAACAAAAAATGTCATTGCTGATATCAGAAGGAACCTGGCTGAAAGCAAAGAATATCAGGAAGGTGTGCTTCATTGGTTATTCAAAGGCATTCAACTGTGGACAGCACAGACCAGAGGACTCTGAGTCAGGATGAGCCTGATGGCTCCTCATAGCAAACAGCCCTCTAAGAACTGTGAGAGGCTGCATGTCAGTGATCCTCAGCCATCCAGACGGGCAATTTGTTATAGCAGACCTAGGGAACGAAGACATAGCGCGCCATAAAAAATTGTTCAGTCCAGATTAAAGACTTTTTTAAAATCTCATTTTTACAGGAAATATTTATTTAATAAATAATACTTATGTTTTAGGAACTTGGGTGAATGTTTCACATGTATTACCTTATCTATTTAAATTATATATTTAATCATCACAGCACCAAACTGGCTTGCTAGTGCCCAGAAAGTTACCAATGGATCCAAATTCTTATGTGTCTTATTTCAGATATCTGTTCCTCTGTATGTTTCATCTTAGTATTGTTCATGATAACAGGTACCGGTTTTACCAAGTCATGGTGTCCATAATCTGATATAAAGAAAGAATATTTTATTATACAAGAATCTTCTCTCATCTAAATCAATAGTATTGTAAAACTGAAAGAAAACCGAAAACAACTTAGTCTCATAGTTGCCAAATTGTTAGCAAATATAACATTTGAATATATTCAAAGATGCATAGATAAGATAGATTTATAACAAAGAGCATTATAAAAGGATGCAGTTATTGTCAATGCAAAGTTAAATCCACTGATGTTGGGTCAATCCTGACTCAAAACAACCCTATGTAGGATTTCTGAGATGGTATAGCTTTTTATTTATTTATGTATTTATTTTATTAATCATTTTACTGGGGGCTCATACAACTCTTATCACAATCCATACATACATCCATTGTGTAAAACACATTTGTACATCCATTGTTCTCATCATTCTCAAAACATTTGATCTCCAATTAAGCCCATGGCATCAGGGTCCTCATTTTCCCCCTCCCTCCCTAATCTTCTCTCCCTCATGAACCCTTGATGATCGATAAATTATTATTTTGTGCTATCTTACCCTGTCCGACATCTCCCTTCACCCACTTCTCTGTTCATTGTCTCCAAAGGAGGAGGTCACATGTAGACCCTTGTAATTGGTTCCTCCTTTCCAACCTATCCTCCCTCTACCCTCCCAGTATCGTCACTCACACCACTGGTCCTGAAGGGATCATCCGCCCTGGATTCCCTGTGTTTCCAGCTCCTATCTGTACCAGTGAACATCCTCTGGTCTAGTCAGACTTGCAAGGTATAATTGGGATCATGATAGTGGGGGTGGGGGGGGAGGAAGCATTTAGGAACTAGAGGGAAGTTGTATTTTTCATCATTGCTACAACTCACCCTGACTAGCTCATCTCCTCCCTGAGATGCTTCTGTAAGGGGATGTCCAGTGGCCTACACATGGGCTTTGGATCTCCACTCCGCACTCCCCACCCTCATTCACTATGTAAGATTTTTTGTTCTGATGATGCCTGATACCTGATCCCTTCAACACATCGTGATCGCACCAGCTGGTGTGCTTCGTCCATGTGGGCTTTGTTGCTTCTGAGCTAGATAACCGCTTGTTTACCTTCAAGCCTTTAAGACTCCAGGCACTATATCTTTTGATAGACGGGCACCATCACCTTTCTTCACCACATTTGCTGATTCACCTACTTTGTCTTCAATGCTTGTTTCGGGAAGGTGAGCATCATAAAATGCCAATTTAATAAAAGAAAGTATTCTTGCATTGAGGGAGTACTTGAGTAGAGGCCCAATGTCCTTCTGCTACCTTAATATTAAACCTATAAATATATGCACATAGATCTATTCCCCATCCTCATATATAAATATATTTGCATATATACATGTCATTATCTAGACCTCTATAAATGCCCTTTGCCTCCCAGCTTTTTCTTCCATTTCCTTTGACTTTCTTCCTGTCCAACTATCATTTTTAGTCCCCACCAGGGTTTCAGCAATTTCTCTTGGTTACATTACCCTTGATCATGCCCTACCAAGCCTCCCACACCCTCATCACCACTTTGGATCATTTGTTCTTCCCTTGTCCCTGGGTTTGTTAACACCACTACCTTTCTCCCCACCTCCCCCTCTCCCATATCTCCTGGAACTGTCAGTTCCATTGTTTTATCCTCCAGATTATTCATCCATCCTCTCTTATTGAGACAGATCTGTAGAGATAATAACATGCACAAAAACAAGACAGAGCAAAATCAAGCAACAATATACAACAAAACAACAACAAACCAATGACAAAAAACAAAACACCACAAAAAATGAAGACTTGTAGTTAGTTCAAGGATTGTTTGTTAGCCTTTAGGAGTGTTTTCCAGTCCAGTCTGTTGCAGCAACATGCCCTAGCCCCAAAGTCCACTTTCAGCATTCCCTGGGGACTTTGCCACTCCATTCCCTTGCTGTTCTGTTTCACCCCCTTAGTGTTTTGCCTCAGTGTAGCAGGATCAGATCGGGTGCAATTCCCACAGTTTCTCTGGTGTTGTCTTCTGTAGGGCTATATGTTGTCCCCTGTAGGGCTATGGGTCAGTAAGGGATGTCGTGTCTTATATCATAGTGGGACCAGCCATGTGGTCCTCTCTGTGGACTGGCTGCTCTAATTGGGAACATTATCCTCAAGGCCTGGTGGGCCAGGATGTGCTCCACTCTCCCCTCCTCCCCCTTCACCTGCTCCTGTGTGCTCTGATCAGATATGCCCCTCTCCAGGAGCTGCAGATTCAATGCCGTCCTTTGAAGTAAATTCTTCTCGGGGGATGGGCAGGTGTCCACTTAGTAGTTGAGATTGGGGCCAGATCTCCAGTTTTGTTTTTGTTGTTTTGGTAAATCTTAAATGGAGCAAACAGCCTCCTTGTTCTCTCTTGGGCTTGCGGGTGGATTCAAACTGCTAATCTTGCACTTAGCAGAAACCAATTATGCCAGCAGAAACACAATTTTGTTTAAAATTATGAAACATAACAGCATGGGCCAAAAGCCCTCATGGCTGTTGACCCTGGACAAGTTGACCCTGTCCTCATTTGCTCTGCTCAGCATTTTACTCTTCTCTTTAAATGAATAAAAATATATTTATTTTAATCTCTTCTTTAGTTACAAAATGCTGTATAAAATTGCATGGGGGTTAGACTTTATGTCAACCTAGCCTGACACAAGTAGTTTTAGAGAATCTATGGAGATGAAAATGATATTAATATTTAAATTTTTTTATTTTAAAGTATGCATTTGTTGTTATAAATAAGTCAATAATCACTATATATTTCATTTTGTATATCTTCCAGTTCCATGTTTCCAGGCACTTTTGGAAAGACTTCTGCTCTGGTGGCACAGGGGGTACGAGTTAGGCTGACAATCGCATGCTCAGCAGTTGGAAACCAGGGGTAGCTCTGTTAGTTTACCATTTATTCCTTTCAGTTCAGCAACTCTACATCCAAAAGCAAGTTTCAGAATCTCTTCTGACATCCATTTTGGTCTCTCCTATCATTTCCTGTATTTTTAATGATCGCTTCCTTTCTTCATGTATATTGTCTTTGCGGTCATCCCACCACTCGTCTGAGCTTCTGTCCTCGGTGTTCAGTTTGACAAATCTGTACCTTAAACGGACTCTACATTTAGATGGAATGCACTCCAAGTTGTATTTTGTCTCTCATGGACTTGTATTCATGTTCCTCAGCTCCACCTGAACTTTCACATGAGCAATTGATGGTCTGATCTGCAATCAGCTGTTGGCTTTGTTCTGGTTGATGATATTGAATTTCTCCATAGCTACTTTCTACAGATGCAGCTGATTTGATATCAGTGTGTTCCATAAATAGCCCATGAAAGTTAAATAGAATTGCTATTAACGGGCATCAACTCAATGGCAATGTATTCATATGCTCCTTTACATTTTCTATTTATAATTATTCTTATTTTGCTCTGTTTTGATATGCTGCCAACTTGAATTAGGTTTGGATCAGATATTTTCGATTATATTTCTATTCATCTGGTGGTTGTATTTGATTTATAGAGATACATACATACATATATATTTTAAAACATAGTTTACATGAAAGTCAGGTACAAAGATCATATGTGTACAGTTTGATTAGTTTTGAAATATGCACACACCTGTATAAAGTGCATTCCTATCAAGATTGCCACCACCTAAGAAAGTTCACTGGGGCACTTTCTCAATATCAACCACTCATAACAAATACTGTTCTGATTTCTGATGTCATCATGTAATTAAGCTTTTTCTAGAATTTCCTATAAATGGAAGCACCAAGCATAAAGTGTTCGGTCTATCTCATTTCTGTTAGGATTCTCTGAGTGGTGCCAAGATGAAGGTGCTTGACTGCCAGGCAGAAGATTTGAGGTTTTAAGTACATTCAGAGATACTTTGGAACCAAGTCCTAGTGATCTACTTTTGAAAAATCAGTCATCAAAACTCTGTGATGCGTAGGCAGGTCTATGCTGATTCACCTGCTGTCACCGTGTGTCAGAATTAACCTGAGGGCAACTAGGACTGGTGATTTCGTGCAGCCTTTGTTTTAGATTGCTATCTGTATGATTATGCATGCCAATAAGTCATCCTTTCTCCTGCTAAGTAGTATTCCATTGCTGGAAAGAGAGTGTGTTTATTAATTCAGCTGCTGCTGGGCATTTTGTTTGTTTCCAAATGTTTACAATTATAAATGCAGCTAACATGGAGATTTACTTAGAAATAAATCTTAGTGGCTATGTCAAGAATTCTGAATTGTCAACATTTTACCTTGTTTGCAACCTAACAAATTTGCTTGGCACTTCTTGGATTGTGGCGGAAGACTTGAGGATGCTAGGTCAGAAGCAAAGACTTTATTTCTGAGGCCACAGTAATCAACATGTATCATAAATAACCAACAGTGAATATTGGTAAACTGAATCTTTCATAAGCAAAGCTGCCTGACCTTTGACCCAAAGAGAATCATGCCCTATATGATTTCACCAACTTATTAGTACACATAAATGCACTATCAAATATTATTTTAAAAATATATTTACAACCAAAGGCAAACTAGATGACTACAACTTCCTAGAAATTAGACACGTGTAGGCATCAAATATTTCACCAAAAGTTTGTTAGCATAAAATAGTCCAACTAATTTTTATTTGTTCGCCTTACACTCTGCCACTTGCTGAATCATTTATTTCCAACAATTTTCTTGTCAAGTCTTTGGGACTTTCTAGATATAGAATCAGATGATCTGCATTTCAACAAAGTTCTCCTTTCCCCTTGCCATTTCGGTTGGCATTTATTTTCCTTTATTATTGTTTTGGTTTCCTTACACCTCTCACTAAGACTTCTAGCACAAATTGAGTTGTTCTTAGGTGCCATCGAGTAAGTTCCGACCCATAGAGACCCCATACACAACAGAACAAAACACTGGCCGGTTCTTTGCCCTCCTCACACTTGTTCCTATGCCAGAGCCCATTTTTGTTCAATATTGCATAGGAGCAAAATAAAGGGCATTCTTTAAAAAATCATTTTATTGAGGGCTCATACAGCTCCTATCACAATCCATCCATCCATCTATTGTGTCAAGCACATTTGTACATTTGTTGCCATCATTTTTAAAATATTTTCTTTCTATTTGAGCCCATTGTATCAACTCCTCATTTTATATATATTCATGTCTTACACTGATATCTCTCTTCACCTATTTTTCTGTTTTCCATCCCCCTGGGAGGGGGCAATATGTAGATCATTGTGATCGCTTCCTCCTTTCTCCCCCACCTGCCCATTACCCTCCTGATATCGCTACTCTCATTATTGGTCCTGAGGGGTTTATCTGTCCTGGATTCATGTGTTTCCAGCTCTTATCTGTACCCATGTACATCCCCTTGTCTGTCCAGATTTGTAAAGTAGAATTGGGGTCATGATAGTGTGGAGGAGGAAGCGCTCAAGAACTAGAGGAAAGTTGTGTGTTTCAAGAGTGCTATGCTGCACCCTGACTGGCTCATCTCTTCCTTGTGGTCCTTCTGTAAGGGGATGCCCAGTTGCTTACAGATGGGATTTGGGTCTTCACTCTGAACTACCCCTCATTCACATTGACATGGTTTTTTATCTGGGTTTTTGATGCCTGATAGCTGATCCCATTAACACCTTATTATCACATAGGTTGGTGCGCTTCATCCATGTGGACTTCATTGCTTCTCAGCTAGATGCCCTCTTGTTTATCTTCAAGCATTTAAGACCCCAAACACATTTAAGACTCCCAAGCCGGGCACCATCAGCTTTCTTCACCACATTTGCTTCAACAATCGTGTCAGAAAGGTGAGCATCACAGAATGCAGGTTATTAGAATAAAGTTTTCTTGCCTTGAGGGAGTACTTGAGTAGAGGCCCAATGTCTTCCTGCTACCGCAATACTAAAAATATAAATATATGTCCATAGATCTATGTCCCTGTCATTCTATATAAATATATTTACATATGTGCATGCCTGTACTTAGACCTCTATCAATGTCATAGAGGGCATCACTGATTTGTCCACATTCACAAGTGGAATGCTTTCAGCTTTTCTGCATTGATATTAATAGTAGATGTTGGTTTTATATATATGCCCTTTGGTATGTTGAAGGGTTTCCTTTTTGTCTCTATTTTATCCCTAAGTCTAATATTTTATCAGAAATGGGTGTTGGATTTTGTCACATACCATTTCTGAATCACTTGATATGATCAGGTGACTCTTTTCCTTGTTTTATTTATATGATTGCATCGATTGTTTTGTTGTTGGAGCTGTTGAATCAAAACCAGGAGGAGAAATCACTAAGAAAAAGAAATCAGAGACCAAAATCAATGAAAAAATTCGCAACAAAATCCTAAGCGTGCCTGGTATGAATTAAACTTTATTATGATGTATTATTACTTTTTGATATGTTATTGAAATCTATTGGTCAGCATTTTGTTGTTTTTTCCCACCCTCTTCTATGCTCTGGAGTGATTTCAGTAGAATCAGTGTTACCTTTTCAGATTGAGTGAAATTCACCAGTAAAGCAATTGGGGCCCAAACCTTTTGTTGCTGCTGGGCATTGCTTAATGACCTGATTAACTTCTTCTTTTGTTATAGGGCCTTCAGTTCTTGTTAGTTAGTTAGGTTGTCCATTTTCAGACCTTTATCCATTGCTCCTGGTTCTGCGGTGTTAATACTCATTTCATTTTGTAAGCATGTTGTGTTCTTTTCTTCTCCTTTTTAGATTTGACTATGTCTTTTTCATTCTGTTGATCCTTTAGAAGAACAATTACTTGTTGTTCCTTCTTATTTTTTCTTTTCTGTTTTATTGATTTCTACTTTAATCGCTTCTTCAGGTGGTCATAGGCTTATTTTGTTGCTTTTTTCTAATTCTTGGTGATGTTGAATTAGTGTTGACTTTGATTCTTTCTTCTTTTTTGATGTGTCCCTTTATTATAAATTGTATGTTGAACACTGCTCTTTTTATGTCCCAAGTATTTTAATACATTGAGTTTCATTCTCATTTGAATTCAAGGAGTTTAGATTTTTAATTATATATCTTTGGTTATCCAGAGTTTTAAATTATGGTTTTCTTTAATTTACATATATGAAATCCTCATTCCCCTTGTTCTTCCTATTATTGGTGTCTTATTTTACAGCTTTCTGGTCTGAAAAGTGGCTTTGTGACATCTTGGTTTTCAAATTTCCTGAGGTCTGATTTATGGCTTAAAATTTCTCAAGTTGAAGATCAAAGAGACAACCCCTCATGTTCTCAGCACAGAAAAGGGGGGAATTAACCACTTAAAAATGAGTCCAATTCACTGTTTCTCTTAATGAAGGTCTTCTGTCAAGGTAACAGTTTAACCAGTGATTAACTAAAGTAGATTTTACCAAGGACTAAATAACCTGGGAAATAGAAAGTACCCTATTTCTACCTGTTTGTAGTTTTGATATGGGGGAGGAAGTATAACCAATTCCAACCTTAAACTCTCATTTTACCTACCTCAACTAAAAGGGGAAAAAAAGAAACAAAGATTACTTTTTAAAGTTGCAATCATCACTAGAGAATTGAGACTCATAAAATTCTAGACTTCTACTCTCTCTACATTTAGCTTCCACATTAAATAGGGCTTCTGCAAAATAAGATGAGATTGAAGCTGAAAATAATCACAAAACACAACTTATTTAAGAAGGGGGTACCCAGGGAAGCTCTAAAACAGTAGTGGAGACCATATAAATTCTGAGGACCTTGTTTTCAGAAGGCTATAGATGACAAGTAGAGCCCGAATTCTATGTGCACAGTCCCCACATGGATTAACCCTCTATGGAATTCCCTGGGATCATTGGATGGGCATTTAAATAGACTTGCCCTCAGATACATGGCATTGTAAAGTGCATTACTGCAGCTATAGTAAGGTTAACATTTAACATGTTATCACTTATTTTCCCTTTAACTGGGTTTTTTTTTTAATGTGTAAGAAAAGAGCTTTAAACCAAGAAGCTTTATATATCAGGAAAACACACCAACTCAGTCCAACTGAAGTACATAAATCTGAAACAAAGTCCATAAATCCCTCTTCAGCAAACTCAACACCATTATAAGCAAAGATACAGGAAGCGGGACTATCACCAGCTGGGATATTCAGAGTCTTGTGGCTCTTGTGGCAGAGAACATATCCCCAGGAGTTGTCTGCATGAAAGTGAAGGTAGAAAGAGAGACTGAGAGGGTCCCAGGACCCACCCTCTGACAAGGCCACACCCAACTAGGAAGTACCATTCGGCTGTGACCTGATTGACAGGCTAGACTCCACCACTACACTTCTATATATCAAGCTGACATGAAATTATGTAACTATCACAACCTTTTACCTCAAACTTATACAAAAATGGGGATAAAGCCTTGAAATAAACATTGAAATAGGAGAATATATTCATGATTTAGAAGTAGGCAAAATTTCTTAGGCAAGATATAGAAAGAAAAAGTCACAAAAGAAATAAATTCATTCAACATTGAAAAGACATTTTAAAGAAAGTGAACAAGTAAGCTATAGATAGGGAAAATATTTCCAAAATTGGTTAAAGAATTAGCATCTAAAGTATATGGAGAAGGTCTATAATTATTTATAATAAGTTAATCTAAGTTTGTTGTTTTCCCCAACAGTTTTATTGGCACATAGTTTACATATAATAAAGTTCAATAGTTCAATTGTTCAATCACAGAGAATTGTACAATAATTACCACATAAATTGTAGAGCATTACCCCAGCCCCACCCTTGCCCCGTGCTTACATTGCCTGAGTTATACAATTACACTCTGTTCTGATGCTCCCTCCCCACTTCATTATTTACTCCCCAAATCCCCTTTCCCTCCCTGCTCCTCACGTTCCATTCCCACCCCTGTATCCCCTATATCTCCTTGTATCAGTTATTATAACTATGCATCCACTCCTCTGCTTCACAGCTAGGAGACCAAATAGAAAACAATAAAAAAACAAATCGGACTAAGGTGATAAGGATCAAATGATAATGGTACAAAGACAAAAATACAAATAATGCACAAGAAGTAAAAGACCCCCATCAACATTCAAAAACCCAAGGAACAAACTTCTGCTATGGAACCAGAAAGAGACACCTGCACCCCAAACAATTTCAGGTCACCCCCATAGGTGGTCATCTGGCCAAGTGTCAAGTTCCATCCACCATAATCAGGGTTACCATGGTCTCTGCCTGATAGTAAGGCTGCTCGCGACTCTTGCCTGTAGCTAGAGTGGATCAGCCAGCAGCTCAGTCTGAGTTGATGCTCTGCACATGGCTTTTGGGCTCTCACTGGCCCCGACAGCCCTCCACCAATTGGGTGCTCATCATTGGAGCTCTGATGCTCTTTTCCTCGCCGTTTTCGTCTTTTGTAGTTGTCATCCTTGGATTGCACAAGCTGGTGTGCTTCTTCCGCGTGGACTTAGTTGACTCCTTGCTTAGATGGCTGCTTATTGAATTTAAGCCTTTAAGATCCCAGACACTATTCCAATTGATAGCCAGGCACCATATACTTTCTTTACCATATTTTGCTGTAGCACCTTTTCTTGAGTGATAATCTCATGATGGTGAGTATAGAGTGGGGCCATAATGTAACAACAGATTATTCTTAAGGTGTAGCTAGGAATTAATGCCAGTCCCAAACCCCTTGTGGGATCTATGCTTTTGTGTTAAGGTACTGTAACTTGGGTGCTAATACATATGTCCTATCATTCCATAGTTCAATCATGTCAAACAGAATTGTACAATTGCTTCCATAATTCGTCTCCAAGCATACTTTTCCTTCTGGGACTCCTTGACATCATATGTGTCTTCTCTCCCCTAACACTCTATATTCACATTCCCTCCAAACCCTTGTTATATTTTCTTTCCCTAGAGACTCCATGTCCCTGGGTTTCAGGTACCAAACACAAAGAAACAGATAGCACAGCTTCACGCGGGGGAGCCTAACGGTGGCACACCTCTGAGATTCACCCTAATATAAACAAGCAGAAGCAGAATATAACAGAAGGGACATCACCGGACTTCCAGTCTAATACAGCACACGGGGCATTGGTGTCACAAGATCTTGTTTATTCGCCAACCAATAGTACATTACTCTTGCTACAGCTGTTTTCAGCTTCCTCAGAAACATGTGTTTTCCAGCTAAATCCTCAGGTTATAAGTGTGTCTGAAGTAGAGTCCAGCTCATCCAGTGGTGTTCCCACCTGGGGTCTCCCTGATGCAGACTCTGGCATATGATGTGAACCCTGAGGTTCCAGAATTCAGTGTCTCAGTGTTCTATGACCCTCAGCATTGGATACTGGGATATCCTCCCCCCTAATCATCCTAAGAACATTAATCTCTAACAAAGTAGATTTCAATATGCACAATGTAATGAGAGACAAAAATGGGCATTACATAATGCTCAAGGGATCAATAGGCCAAGTGCTCATAGCCGTAATACCGCACCACATGACAGACTCTTGAATTTCATCAACCAAATCCCCAAAGAGATGAAAAGAGAAATCACCAGATCAACAAGTAGAGTATGTGACTTCAATACACCAATCTCAAACAAAGATAGATCAGCTGGAAAGAAATTCAATGATGCCCAAAGCAGGAAGATCAGCCACAGAAAAAGCCCCGGAAAAGCTGAACAACTCAAAGAACCTGACCTCCTAGATATTTACAGAACTCTCCGATCAACAGCAAAAAAGTACATGTTGTTCTCTAATGCACATGACTCATATTGTAAAATAGAGCACATGTTATGACATAAAGCGAGCTCGAGAAAATTCCAACTGCCTTCTCTGACCACAGTGCCATTAAACTGGAAATCAACAATAGAAAGAATGAAAAAAACAAAGGCAATCATTTGGAGACACAACAACACGCTAATTCAAAAACACTGGGTAAGAGCTCAGATAAGAGAGGAAATTAGGAAGCCCTGGAAACTAACGTGAAGATAACACAGCAGGCCCGACCCTATGGGACTGCGCAAAAGCAGTCACCAGAGATCGCTTTGTGGCCATCAGTGCTCACCTGGAAAAAGGGGAGAGAATCATGGTCGACTCCTTAACATGGCACCTCCAACAATTAGAACAGAGTCAACAACATAATCCTTCCAACAGCAAAAAAAAAAAAAAAAGAAATCATAAAGTTAGAGCAGAAATAAATGAACTGGAAAACAGAAAAACAATGGGAAAAAATCATCAAAGCACCACTCTGATTCTTTGAAAGGATCGACAAAATCATCAAACTGCCAGCAAACTTAACACATGAAAAGAAGGAGCAGACATCAATATCTAGAATTGGGGATGAAACAGGGATAGCCACAACAGATCCTATGTTAGTCTGGGTGGACTAAAGAAACAAATCCAGAGACAAGCATGTGTGTATGAGAGAGTTTTACATCTGAGAGTAACTGTATATTAAGAAAACATCCCGGCCCAGTGCACATCAAGTCCATAAGTTAGATATTATTCCATAAGTCTGATATTAGCCCATATGTCCAATACTAGTCCATACAATCTTCCACAGACTCGCACAGCACATGCAATGACACTGAAAGCAGGCAGATCACAGGTCAGTAGGCTAAAGGTCTTGTGGAAGCATCTCAACACTGGTGCGGCTCTCTATGTGGCTTCTCCAATCCCGGGCTCTTGCTGCTGTCAGCATAGCTTCGTGTGGCTTGTCAACAGAATGTAAAGCAGAGAGAGTGTGTGTCCAGGCTTCAGTGAGGAAGAAAGGAAAACTCCCAGAATCCTCATGGGAAGGCCATGCCCACAAGTAGACATCCACCAGACTGTGGCCTGATTGACAGATTAAGATGCCGCCGCTATAATCTATTTTAAAGGGTGACATGAAATTATTTAACTACCTTCGATACTTATGAAATGAGAAGATTAAAATTTCAGCCATATGGGAACCTGTCCTCCAAACAAATTCAATAATATTGAGGACATGGACAGATACCTAGAATATCACGTTGTCCTTAATTAACGCGTGTGGATATTAGCAACTTGAATAGACCCATAGAAAAATAAGAAACAGATAAGGTCATCCAGAAACTCCCAACTAAAAATAGATGACTTCACAGGACTGTTCTACCAAGCATTCGAGAAGAGCTGATACCCATCTTACACAAACTCTTCCAGAACATAGAAAGGGACAGCAAACGCCCAAACTCCTTCTACAAAGCCAGCAGAACCCTGCTGCCCAAACGGGCAAAGACCCCAAAGGATAGAGAACTACAGACCGATAATCTCTCATGAACATTGATGGGACATTCTCAGCAAAATCCTGGCCAATAAAATCCAACAACATATTTTAAAAAAAAAAAGAAAATTATACATCATGACTGAGTGGGATTCATACTAGGGATGCAGGGATGGCTCAACATTTGAAAAGCAATTAACGTCACCCACCACACTAAGAAGAACACAGATAAGAACCATATGAGCATATTGCTTGATTCAGAAAACAGTATTTGACAATATCCAACAATCATACATGAAAAAAGCTCTTAAAAGATAGGATTGGAAGGGAGAATACTCAACAGAATAAAGGCCATATATGAAAAATCAGAACAGCTGAAAACATTTCCACGGAATGTTTATCTGAGCAGGATGTCCTAATTCCCACGTTTATTCAACATTATGGTGAAAATCCGAGCCAGTGTCAAAAGACAATGGCAAGAAATCAAGGGAGTACAGTTGAGTAAAGAAGAAGTAAAACTTCCGCTATTTGCAGATGATATGATTTTGTATGTTGAGAATTCTCAGGTGTCTATAACAGGATTGCTGGTAACAATAGAGGAGTTTAGTAGAATGGCAGGATTAAGTAGCGCAAATCAAATAGATCTCTCTATCCCAGTGAGGGGAATACTGAAAAAGATATCAAGGAAACAATACCACTCACAATAGCCACACAAATACGAAAACACTTAGGAATAAACCTAGCCAAAAGAACAGAAGACCTGTACGAAGAAAACTACAGAAAATTGCTACAAGAAACCAGAGGGATCTACACAAATGCAGGAATATCTTCTGTTTGTGCATTGGAAAGACTCAATATTGTGAAAATGTCCATTCTACAGAAAGCAAGCTACAAATTCAGTGCAACCCAGATCCAGATTCCAGCATCATTCTTTAAAGAAATGTAAACTCTGATTACCAACTTTATTTGGTGAGGGAAGTCCAGGATAAGCAAATAACTCCACAAAAAATAAGGACAAAATAGGTGGTCTGGCATTATCTGACATCTATAAAGTCGCAGTTGTCCAGTCTGTTACTGGCATAAAGATCGCTCCATGGACCAATGGGTCAGGACAGAGTACCCAGATTCAAAACATCCTCATATAGGCAAGTCACTGTTGAAATATGCCCTAAAAGCATTACATGGGAAGCAGATGCCCTCTTCAGTCAATGGCACTGGGAAAACTGGATATCCACATGCAGAAGAATGAAACAAACCCATATCTCAACGCATGCACAAAACAAACTCAAGGTGGATCAAAGACTTAACTGTAAAACCCAATGCTCTTGGGAGCATCAAAAGAAAAGTGGTACAAAGCTCGGAGCTGCAGGGTGGAGATACACAGGCTATCAGAGCTAACAAGGGAAACACAATCTGTTGAAGTTATTAAAAATAAAACACTTGTATGCATCAAAAGACTTCATTAAAAGAATAAAAGAGGGCCCACAGAGAGGGGAAAAGTATTTAGTAATGACATAACAAAGGACAAATGACTAAAATCTACAGTATTTTAAAAGTCTACAACAATTTAAGAAAATTAAATTAACCCTCCGAGAAGGTGGGCCAAGGGCCTGAACAGATGATTCACAGAGGATGACATGGCTAATAAACATAGGAGGGAATGTTCTCATTCACTAGCCATCCAGGAAAAACAAGTCAAAACAACCATTAGATGCCATCTAACTTCCATAACGGTGGTCCAATTTAAAAAAAAACAATAACTGAGAACAATAAATGCTAGAGAGGGTGTGGTAAGATAAGAACTCTTATCCACTGCTGGTGGGCTTGTAAATATGTGCAGCCACTGTGGAAGGTGTCATGGCAATGCCTGGAACAGATGGCAATTGAAATATCATATGATCCACCAATACCATTACTAGCATATACCCAAAAGGAATCAGAAACAGATCAGGAACAGATGTTTTCTCCCTCATACGCATTGCAGCATAGTTCACAATAGCAAGAAGTTGGAAACAGCCTAAATTCCCATTAAGAGAAGATTGGATAAAAAAACCCATCTGGTAATATTGAGTACTATACATCTCTAAACAATGGTGATAAAGCCACACAACAGCTCAAGTCATAGAGGGATCTGAAAGAAAAACACTCTATGAGCCCACTGTTGTGGAAAAATACCAAGCAGGTAAATATATATCTCAAGGCATCACATTTCTAAATACTCAGAAATCAAAATCAAAGATTAAAAATTGACAGAACTAGGAAATAGGATGGGGCTTTTTTACATATACAGGAACAAGAATTAGAAGCCTATCAGAGTTTTTCAGAAAATATTCAAGAAAGAAGGGAGTAAAATTAAATAGTTGAAATGATGAACTAAAAGCACAAAGCAAAACTCAAGCTGACTAATCAATAATTCTGTACCCAGCAAAGTTATTCTTCAAAAACAAAAGGAAATATTTGGGGGAAAACGAATACTAGGGAAATGTATTACTATTTGACCTGCATTTTCAAAAAAGTTAAAAGATGTTTTTCAATGAAAAAGGAAATGGCTATATAGAACAAACTGAGCACCAGAAAAGTAACAAATGAAGGTAAAATAAACTTTCATTTTCCTCATCAATTTATTTAAAACTCTTTGTTCCAAATAATGACAGTATGTTGGAAAATTATAGCTTAGGGATAAGTTAGATGATTGATAGTCATGTTGTAAGGGTCAGGAGTGTGGAGTACTGCCTGAGGGTACCTGTCCTAGCAGTGAACAATACAGTGTTGGTTCAAAGTGATTAAGATCCTTGCAAATATACATTTCAAGCTCCAAGGTAAACACTAAAAAGTTTAAAAAGCATCATCCATCTAGTTAAAATAGAGAGAAAAAGGAATCATATAAAACGTTTAATAAAAATCAAACCAACAAACACCCAACTCCCTGCCATTGAGTGGATGCCTACTCATGGTGACCCTAGGACAGGGTAGAACTGCCTCTGTGAGTATCCATGGCTGTAACTCATTCTAAAGGTAGAAAGCTCTATCTTTCCATGTAATCCAGTGGTTTAAATATTTTTAAAAGAGTTCTGTAATCATCACCAGTCATCTTTAGAACATTTTCTTCATTCTTATACCCATTATGATTAGTTCCCCACTCCTACTCCCCAACTTCTCCTGCCATAAGTCTAAGGAGCTACCAACCAACCTACCTGCTGTCTCTATAGAACTATTGACTTTGCTAGCAGCTCAATGCATAACCACTACATGACCAGGGTTCCCTGTCAAACCAAAGGAAGAGAGAGAGAGAGAGAAATTCAAGGAGTAACAAGTTTTTGGACACTTCAATACCCCGCTATCAGTAATTAACAGCAGCAGAAAATAACAATGAATAAAATTGAACTGAATCAACATTGTCAGTGAACTGGACTTAGTTGACATTTATAGCATATTTCTTCTACAAGAGCAGAATACATTCTTTTCAATGTCCCCAAAACCAGTCACCATAGTAGATCACACACTGGATCCTAAATCACATCTTAACACATGTAAAATAATTTAAGTCTTATGAAGTAATGTTGTCCACCATAGGAAAAGGAACTGGAAATCAGTAACAGAAAGATAGCTTGAAAATTCAAATATGTTTGGAGATGAAACCACACTCTTGTTAGTAAAGCCTTCTAAATACTATGTGCATCAAAGAACTAACTCTCAAGAGAAATTAAGAATGATTGTAAAGTAAATGAAAATGTAAATACAACTCGAAAATCAGCCTTCAAAACATCATTCTTTGTCCTTTAGTTGATTTAGCTTATCAATGATGCTTCATTTTGAAGGACATTTCAAGATCTATTTTGAAGTACAATGCTGTCTGTTATAAGATTATATATATCCAATTAATACAACTATTGTTTGAGTTTATGCACCCCAAGTACTAAAGCTAGTGATGAAGAATCAGTCCTGTGTTTGAATTCGATCAAGATGCATTGATAATTATTGGCCAATAGAAGGCAAACGTTGGAAACAAAGAAGCAACAGTAGTTGGAAAATATGAACTTGGTGATAGAAATGATGCTGGGGATCATATGACAGCATTTTGAAAGACTAAGGACTTGTTCATAGCAAATACATTTTTTAAACAAGACAAAAGGAGACACATACACAGGCTACTCCAGATGGGATACACAGCAATCACACTTAGCACTTCACTGGGAAGAGACTATGGAGAAGCTCAATATTAGCTGCTAAAATGAGGCAAAGCTGTCTGTAGAAGAGACCATTCATTTCTCATATGTAAGTTCAAACTGAAGCTGGAGGAAATTAAAAGAGGACCACAAGAGCCAGAATACAACCTTGAGCATCTCTCACCTGAATTTTGCAAACATCTCAAGAGCAGATTTGACAAAAGACAGATGAGCTGTGGGAGGACATGCAGGTCATCATTCCCGAGAAACGCAAATGGTCTTTTTAAAAACAGAAAAGAAAGACATGATAAAGGTGGATGTCAGAGGAGACTTGGAAACTTGCTCTTAATCGTAAGGTAGTTAAGACCCATGGAAGAAAGGAAGAAGTCAAAGAGCAAACGGGACACTTAAAAGGGCAGCTCAAGAAGACAAAGTAAAATGTCATAATGAAATGTGTAAAGAACTAGAGTTAGAAAACCAAAAATGAAGAACTTGCTCAGCATATCTTAAACTGAAAGAACACAAGAAAAAAAATCAAAGGCTTGAGTTGCAATATGTAAATGTTCTATGAGCAAAATATTGAATGCTGAAGCGAAAATCAAAAGAAGATGTAGAGAGCTTTTGCTTAGGGGGCATTGAGTTCATTTTACTGGTGGTGGAATAATTTGCAGAGGGAAAACAATCATGTTTGCACAACACCAAGAGTCTAATCAAGGGCACTGAATTATACATCCAGAAGTTGTTGAATTGGCAAATGTTTTGTTGTGTATATTTTTTCCAAAATGGAAAAAATATTGCATGAATAACAATGGGTATCAGGGAAAAGAAGATGTTTCAAAATTGATTGTAGTCAATATTGTATAACTATTCTTGATATGGTTGAACTATTGAATTGTATGACATATGGGCAAAGTGCTAACAAAACTTATATTAATAAAAAAGAAGAAGACAGAAAGAGTACACTGAGTCACTGTACCAAAGGAACTAGTTGATATTCCACCATTTCCAGAGTTAATATATGAGCAAGAACCAATGGTGTGTAAGGAAGAAGGCTAAGCTGCACTGAAAGCATTAGCTAAAAATCAGGCTCCAGGAATTGATAGAATACCAATGGAAATATCTCAGCAAGCTGAAGAAGCACCATTAACATTCAGTCATCTATGCTAGGAATTTTAGAAGACAGCTACCTGACCAGGTGATGGAAGAGATCCATATATTTGCCCGTTCCCAAGAAATGTGACCCTACATAATGCTCAGAATATAGAACAGTATCATTAATATCACATGCAACTAAAATGTTGCTGAAGGTGAAGCAGTCCATTGACAAAGAGCTGCCAGAGGGCCAGACTCAAAGAAAAGAAATGGAACAAGGATATCATAATTTATGTCATGTGGAACTTGGCTGAAAGCAGAGGATACCAGCAAGGTGTTTCCTTGGACCCGATTGAAGAGTAGACCAAAATTTGGAAAGGACCAATTTACCTACAGAAATCTGTGACCGGAGTTGCATGCAGAAACAGAGAGGAGAAAGTGGCTTCTGCTTGTCAGAGTCTCTCAGGAAGAGAGGAAAGCGAAAGAAGGGAAAACTAGACAAATGTTAGAAAAGCGGAGAGGGAAGACTCCCAGTTCTGGCCATCGGTGCAGAAAGACAGATTTCGGCTTTAGAGAGATGCCTGAGGGTGCTCTGGCAAAAATCTCATCAATTCTAGAAATCTTAGACCCATGTACATACTCCGTCTTCACAGAAAAAGGCGGGAGGGTGGGGTGGGAGAGAGAGAAAGGGTGAAGCAGGAGCAAGCCCAGGGCCTGCTGCCACAGCCTATTGCTTCTTGAGTAGTAAGGACCCACAGGGAGGAGAGAAGACAGAGGGCAGTCACCACCCCATTTAAATCAAGGCTAGGCAACCACCTCACTCACATGGGTCATCAAACATTAGAATTTTAAATGGTGGACTTGGAGACCTAGAAGAGACTGGATGAGAGACTCAGTGGGAAGCAGGATGATTGGAAGGAAACAGAGAGACTCTTCCGACTAACTCAAAAGGCCCTCTCTGTACAGACTAGCCAGCTTCTATCAGACTGACGTAGGGGGATTTTTTCCGGTACTTTTGTAACAAGATGTTTCTTCAGCAGGTTCTTGTGTTGCTCGTGCAAGAACAGGAGGGCTTCTAGTTAGACATTATCTTTCAACTAGGGTAAGACATTCATGGATCGCCTGGAGAATGGTGGGAAATCCAGGATGCTTCATTGCGCTCCTGGAGAACTTGTCCATGAATCAAGAGGCAGGTGCGGGAACAGAACAAGGGAATGCTGGCTGGTTTGAAATCAGAAAAGGTGTGTATCGGGGTTATACCCTCTCATTGTATTTGTTCAATCTGTATGCAGAGTAAATCATCAGAGAAGCTGAATTGTGGAATGTGACATCAGGATTGCAGGGACGCTTATTCACAACCCTTGGAATGCAGATGACACAGCCTTGCTGAAAGTGAGGACTTGAAGCACTTGCAGATGAACATCAAGGATCAGTCTTCCATATGGATTGCAACTCAATGTAAAGAACACAAAAATCTTCACAATTGAATCAGTGAGTAACATCACCATAAAGGGAGAAAAGATAGGAGTTGTCACAGATTTTGTCCCATGACAGGAGACCACAATCAATGTGTACAAAGCAGCGGTCAAATAATTAAAGAGCATGATGCAGTGTACAAATCTGCTGCACACAACCTCATTAAAGTGTTGAGAAGCAAGGAGCTTACTTTGAGGATTAAAGTGCACCTGACCCAAGATGTGGCATTTTCATTTGCTTCATATGCATGTGAAAGTCAGACCTTGAATAAGGAAGACCAGAGAATAGATGGGTTTGAATTCTGGTGGTTTCAGAGAATATCAAAAGTACCGCAGACTGCAAAAACAACCACCAATCTGTCTTGGAAGAAATAATCCCAGAAAGCTCCTTAGAAACAATAATGGCAAGACTGCATCACACATACTTTGGACATGTTTGCAGGAGACACCAATCTCTGGAGCAGGACAACACACTTGGTAAAGTAGGAAGGGAGTACAAATGAAGAAGTTCCCCGACAGGATGGATGGGCACAGTGGCTGCAACCTTGGCCTCACAAATAAGAACATCAATAATAAATAAATAAATGTATTGATGCAAATGATGAGGGTCAGGAAGAACCAAATCCCATCTCTAGACAATTGGACATGTCCTCACAGAAGGGTACAAGGAAGAAAGGAGTCAGCCAGGGTGCAGCATAGTGCTGACAGCACACACAGTCCTCTAGTTCTTTAATGCTTCCTCTCCCCCCCACCCCCCCAATCTCAGGATGCCAGTTCTACCTTACAAATCCAACTAGGCCAGACCATGTACACTGATACAGACAAGCGCTCTGGACACATGGAATCCAGAACCAATGAAACTCTCAGGAACAGTAATGGGGGTATAGATACCCTGAGGGTAGGGAGAAGGTGGAGGAGAGGGAGAAATGGGCATCCGATGACAATAATCGACATATGACCCCAAACCCCCCAGCCCAGAGGGATGAACAACAGAAACATGGGTGAAGGAAGACAGTGGATGGTGTAAGATATGAAAATAATAATCATTTCTAATTTATCAGGGGTTCATGAAGGTGGGGAAAAAAGAAGAGCTAATACCAAGGCCTCAAGCAGAAAGAAAATGTTTTGAAAATGATGATGGCAACAAATGTACAAATGGATTTGATAGAGAATAGAGTCAAGATGGCATCCTGGCCCCACGTACTGACCTGCATCATCCTCCCAATTGTTCTTCTTATGTTTTAAATTAATGTATCATTTTATTGGGAGCTCTTACAACTCTTGTTACAATCCATGCATCAATTGTACCAGACATATTTGTACATATATTGCCATCATTCTTTTCTAGACATTTATTTTCTATTGAGTCCTTGGGTTTAGTTTCTCATGACCCCTTAATGGATTATAGATTGTTATTATTTTCATATCTCACACTGACCGCTGTCTCAGTTTCCTTCTGGTTTCTATTGTTCTTCCCCCTGGTGGGGTGTGTGTGTGTGTGTGTGTGTGTGTGTGTGTGTGTGTGGTTATGTGCCATTCATTGTGATCAATCCCTCCTTGTTCCCCTTCTCTCCCTTCCCCCTTCCCCCTACACTTTTGCTCTCACCATTCCCACTCCTCTTCCTGGGTTCTCTGTGTGTCGTGAGCTTTAACTCTTGCCTATACCTACGTACATGTTCTGGTCCAGTCCAGAGTGGGAAGCAGCACTGGGGTCATGATAGTGGGAGGGTGAGAAATCTGATTCATCCTTCCCTGCAACCCCTCTGTGGGGGGATGTTCCATTGTCCACAAATGGACTTTGGGTCTCCACTCTGCCCCCTTTCATTCACACCAATGTGTTTTTGTATATTTGCTTGCTGTTTGTTATGAATCTTCTGATGTCTGTTACCTAGTCCCTAGGCCACCTCAGGATCACACCGGCTGGTGTGCTTCTTCCATGTGGGCTTGCTGATTCATGGTTGGATGGCTGCTTGTTTACCTTCAAGCCTTTCGGACCCTGCCGACCTAATGCTTTCTGTTTCAGAAGGTTATTAATTATTGCCTCACTTTAACTGACATAGGTCTATTCAGATAACATATTTGTCCTTTCATGTGTTTTATCAGATTTTCTATGTAATTAATCTAAATTGCCTCATTTATAACTAGAGTTGTTGATAAATTTCTCCATTATCCTTTCTTATCTAGTATTTACCATTTTCCATCTGCTTATGTTGGATGTAATTTGTCTCTTTTTGCATTTTTTAAACATTTTATTAGGGGCTCATTCAACTCTTACCACAATCCACACATATACATACATCAATTGTATAAAGCACATCTGTACATTCTTTGCCCTCATCATTTTCAAAGCATTTGCTCTCCACTTAAGCCCTTTGCATCAAGTCCTCTTTTTCCCCTCCTTCCCTGCTCCCCCCTCCCTTATGAGCCCTTGATAATTTATAAATTATTATTTTGTCATATCTTGCCCTGTCCAGCATCTCCCTTCACCCCCTTTTCTGTTGTCCGTCCCCCAGGGAGGAGGTCACATATAGATCCTTGTAATCAGTTCCCCCTTTGCAACCCACTCACCCTCTACTCTCCCGGTATCGCCCCTCACACTCCTGGTCCTGAAGTTATCATCCACCCTGGATTCCCTGTGCCCTATCAGCAAGTGAAAGTTCCAAAGATTTTCTTCTAAGAACCTGACATATTGTGAAGCTAACTCTCTGGGCATGGTTGCTGAAGACAAATGGGTGCTATATCAGCAAATGTGGTGAAGGCTGACAGTACACGGCTATCAAAAGATATAGCATCAGGGTCTTAAAGTTAAACAAGCGGCCATCTAGCAGAGAAGCAACCAGCCCACCTGGAAGAAGCATACCAGTCCGTGCTATCATGAAGTGTCAAAGGAATCAGGTAACAGGCCCCAGAATACAAAAAACAAAACAAACAAAAACCTATTGTTCAGAGCAAGGTGGGTCAGCGCAGAGACCCAAACTCCATTTGTAAACAGTAGGACATGTCCTCACAGAAGGGTCACAAAGAAGGATGAGTCAACCGAGCTACAGTATAGCTTCAATGAAACACACATTATTCCTCTGGTTCTTAAAGGCTTCCTCACCCCCCACCATCACGACCCCAGTTCTGTCTTTCAGTTTGGCTAGACTGGAGCATGTACACTGGTACAGATAAGAGCTCACAGCACATGGAATCAAGGCCAGATAACCCCTCAGGAACAGAAATATGAGTAGCAATACCAGGAAGGTAGAGGGAAGGTGGAGGGGAGGAAGGGGAAACTGAGAGCAATGATCAATGTATAACCTGCCACCCCCTCCCCCCAGGAGGATGAACAATAGAAAAGTGGGTGGAGACAGCAGTTGGTTTAAGATATGAAAGCAATAATAATTTATGATTTATCAAGAGGTCACAAGGGTGAAGTTGGGGAGGGAAGGGAAAAAGCAGAGCTGATGTTAAGGGCTCAAACAGAAAGTAAATGTTTAAAAATTGATGATGGCCACATATGTATAAACATGCTTGATGCAATTGATGTATGGGATAGTATAAGAATGGTAAGAACCCCCAATAAAATTATTTTTAAATTATATATTTACAGCCTTGGAAAAACACAAAAGGGAAATTCCACTGTTCTGTAATATCTCTAAGAGTCAGAATCCACTCAATGGCAGCGAGTTTATTTATGTAAAAAG
Organism: Tenrec ecaudatus; assembly: GCF_050624435.1. NCBI lineage: Eukaryota > Metazoa > Chordata > Mammalia > Afrosoricida > Tenrecidae > Tenrec > Tenrec ecaudatus. Next base: position 74,180,038 of record NC_134532.1, read on the forward strand.
ACATTCTTTTTCATTTCAAACAACTTTTTTATTATAAGAATTATTACATTTTTCTTTCATCTATTTTCTCAAATGATATGAATTTCCACTTGGATTTCACATGCATTTAATTGAATTAATTTATTTACTTTAAATTTATTTTAATTGGGAGTTAATATATATATTATATCATTCTGTGACTTATTCATGTGAAGCAGTATTGTACAATTGCCACCACAATCAGTTCCCAAACCTTGCTGGACTCCTTGGCATCGTCTCCCTTTTACATCCCACCACCACCACCATTGTACCCCACTCCCAACACCCTTAACCTACTTGCTTCCCTATAGGTTCATCAATCCTGGGTTTCATATTCTGAAAAATAGAAGAACATATAACACAGTGTCAAGAGAATGGCCCCCAATGACATAGCACATCTGAGATATATCCTAAAAAAATACAGAAAGTGATGAAAACCATATCAGGTCTGTCTGCAACAGAGGGTGGATGGACTGACGCGGTTGTAACTGTTTAAGTCAGGTTTATCCTTTTGATCTGTAGGCGTCCCTCCGATGCACTCTGTTTAGTCACCACTTTCCTCCCGTCCATCGATTACGGGTAGAGGAAGATCACTGAAGGCTTATTTCCTAGGCTGTTCCCAAAAATGTATCTTGGGATCCAACTGTCCTCCACAGCCTTCTGCAAACTGGATTCTCAAAATTTAGGCTCTGATACTATTCTCTCCTTCAATGTTGGATGATATGATTTGCAATCCTTTGGTGGCTGATGTTGTTGCGCTTCTTCCACGGGGACTTGGTTGACATCTCACTTAGATGGCTGCTTGTTTGCCAACAAGCCTTTCAGGCCCAGATGCTATTTTGTCTGATACCTAGATGCTATTTTGTCTGATAACTGGGCACCATCTAATTTCTTCATTACATTTTTCTACTGGACCCATAGTTTCTGTGTTCCCTTCATGTGGGTGAGTATCAGGCAGGGCCATGACGTAAGAACTAATTGTTCTTATGTTGGGGCTATTATTTAATGTGAGCCCCAAACTCATCCCTGGATCTATGGTTTTGTTTGTTTGTTTTATCTGCCTTTAGCTTCCTTTCAAAAGCTCCTCGGTAATTTATGATAGAGAGTGTTATCGATCATCCCTCTGGGGCATAACAATCTTCTCTTAATATTGTCTTAGACTAGCCCCTGGTACTCATTTTTTTAAAATCCTGTTGAGAAAGAGATATTGGGCATCACAGTACCTGAATTATTCACTTGTGCAGAATCAATGTACATTCGTGGCTGGATTCTATTTACACAAATGGGGGTGGTGGTAATTGTCTGAGAAAATTTTTAATAATATATGGAGGAATGGCCAGCCCCACAACTAATTGTGGGTTCAATCGGTGCAATCGTATGGTTAAGATATATAGAGATTATAATAAAGTCACAGAGAACATGAGAGATAGAGGAGAGATCGAAATAATAGAGTCAGACACATTTCATAGTAGCATGCTCACTTCAATCCCGCTCATGGCCCACGTGGAAATGGGAGACTGGAGGGCAGGAGCAAAGGGGAGGGGAAGGAGGACAAGGGGAAAGGGAACAGGGGAGTGAGGATGGGGGAGAAGAAGGGGAAGCCAACCAGAGGCCAAGGGGTCTTTATTGCTAACCAAGGCTTATATATCTTTGGGGGGAGTGCAAGCCCCCTACTTACAGGTAAAGACATATGTCACAGGAAGGGGTTGCACTATAGGTTATACAGCAATGAGAGGGGGGCAATCTAGGGAGATACAAGCAATAGGAAGAGGCAGGAGATATATATATATATATATATATATATATATATCTCAAGAAGGGTGGATCCTAGATTCAGGATGACAGCCTAACTTTGTATGTCATTGAGCAGGTTTGACCTGTTCTCTGGATCTCCATAGAAACCATTATCAGTAGGGTGTAAACCCCACCTACAGGGACCAGGCTAATGGTCACAAACCTTTAGGGAGAAGTAGCCCATTGTCCTTAACAGCAGGGAGTGGGCCTTTCTAGGGGTGAGACCAGACAGTAGAATGGCAATTGACTGCCTTCAGGGAGGATGTCTCTAAGCTTCTGGCCTCCCACCATAGCCTTTAATATTTGGCATGTCTTTGGGGGAGACAAAGCTGGGGAAGTCTCTATAATCCCACAATAATAATCACTAAGAATGTCACTCACAGGTTTGCTGGAATAACGCGTGTCTTAATACAGCGTAGAGAGCACTGATGTAGCAAAACCATATTTGTCCACCTACTAACAGTTCAACAAGCTTGGTACACCTGTCTTCTGCTTCCTCAGACACCATGTATTATCCAACTTAAGTCCTCAGGTTACAAGTGTATCTGTGGAAGAGTCAAGTTCACCCAGTGGATTTTCCAAACTGGTTATAACCACTGCAGCTCAAGAGCATGCTATGTACCTTGAAGACGCAGGATTCGGTGTCCCAGCATTCCATGGCAACCATATTGGTCCCCAGGATGCACCCAGAAGTCCGGGTCAATGTGGGCCATTTAGTGTATACCATCAAAGATGCTCCCCACCCTTAGGGTCCCCAAAAGCATTTTTAGTCATTCTTCCTTCTTTTCCTACCAACAACCATGCATTTGTGTTCCCCCAGATGTGTTTGCTCCCTTTCCCTTCTCCTGACTTGTTTTCCTCATCAGTATCCCTCATCCTTCTGATAGGGCTGTCTATCTGTCCGGGAGGACCTCGCCATAGCTTTATATGGCAGGCATTCAGTAGACAACATCTCCTTCCCCTCCCGTGACCATCTGATCCCAGTTGATGTGAGGCTCTCACCCGGCAAAGTGACCTTCAAAAGAGTTACTAGAGAGGATGATGTGTGCTTCATTTTCACTGGTCGGGCTCTCTACCAGCACACTGGATGCCCTTCAAGCCCATGTTGTGCCCATTCTACTGCTCTTGCCTACAGCAGTGGACTCACACAGTCATTGTCCTTTTGTGATTAAGTAATCCCACTCAGCATCATGTCTTCCAGATCGCTCAACCTTTTGAGGTTTTCATAGTTTCATCACAGCTTTTTAGGAATGCGTAGAATTCCATTGTGTGTGTGTACCAGAGGTTTTTTAATCCGATCTCCTGCTTATGGGAATTTAGTTTTTTTTCCCCCAAACTTCTTATTATTATGAACTGTGCTGAAATGAACATGAGGAAGCCTAGGGAAAATACTTGTTCTTAAATTTTTAAAATGTGTAATAATTTACTATAAACTTGGGAATTTCAGCTCACAATTTATTATCTCACATACTAGATGAGTCAAAACTCTGCATATCATGACTTGATCTTTTATTCAGGATCTCATCCAGCCGAAATTATCCTTGCCTGGGATGAATTCTGTCTGAAGACTCTGGGAAAAGTCAGCTTCCAGGTTCACTCATGTTGTTGGCAGAATTCAGTTCCTTATGGTTGTAGGAGTGAGGTCTCTGACTTCTTTCTGGCTGTCAAACAAGAGTACTCTCAGTTTCCAAAGGCTCTCTTCATTTCCTGTCTCATAGTCCTCTCCAGAGCGTAGCAGATGTTTCATCAAGACCAGTAAGAGAATGCTTCTACTGTGAAAACAGCGACTTCCATGTCCTCTGACCCCTATATCTTGACGTAATGACTTGCGTGCTGAGACCTGGTCTACTCAGACAACCTCCCCTACTTTTATCTATTATATTAATAACCCCCAAATGTTATGCAATTTACTCATTAGAATCCAGGAATCTTCCAAACTGTATTAGAATTTCACTTAAAATAACTCTTAAGGCCAGTATGTTCTCAAATTTGAAGAATAATTTGACTAGATATGAAATTCTAGGTTAATATTTTTCAATATTCTAGAGTATTAGTCTGATGTCTTGTGTGTGTGATATTATAACTCAATAATTTTATCTAAATCAGATTTTAAAAAATACTTTAACTCTTCTAGTTTCAAACCTCTCAAGGGCATTTGAGTTTATGATTATGCTTCTCAAATATCCTTAAGTGTGGAGTTTCCCTTTTCTTCTATTTGGTACGCAGTTTCCCTGTTTTTCTGAGAAACCTTTCCATCAGAATCTATCATGTTTCATTTTAAAAGTAAGGCTCCTCATTTCTTGTTACTTTGGCTTCCCTCTCTCTCTCACTGACCCCCTCTTATTCTTTTACGAGCTCTATTACCTAGATGTTTGTAAATCATATATTACCTAGATATTTGTTCAGCATATACCTTTACTTAATTTTGTATTTTTTATTTCTCAGTAACTGGAGCCCTAATTGCATCATGGGTTATGCAGTGGGCAGCTAACCACCAGGTCAGCAGTTTGAACCCACCAGCTGCTCTTCAGGAGAAAGATGAGGCTTTCTGCTCTAATAAAGATTTACAGCCTTGGAAACCCATGAGGGCAGTTCTACCCTGTCCTAGAGGATCATTATGAATCAAAACAAACAACATGGCAGTGAGTTTTGGTTTGAAACGCAGCGACTTTCTGGGAAAATTCCTAATTTCACCACTCAACTCACTGATTTGTTCTTTAGCTTTATCTACTGATTCTCCAAGGTATTATGGATTTTATTTCAATAACATTATCTCTCATGGATTATAGAGATTTTATTTTACAATTTTAAGGTAATCTCAAATTTTCTTTTATTTATGGAAAAATATCGTGCTAATTTTAAAATTTAAGTCATTATATCTTAATAGTTATTCTTTGGACCACCTATATTACCCCTTTGCTTATTCTTCTTTTTGAAGCAGTTTTACTTCTCAAGTGTCCAGTCATTTAGCCAAGCAACTCACAGTTTACCTTAATCAACAAGGATGTGGAAGCCCAGAGAAGTGAAGCAACTTCTATATCAGAATGCAAATATCTTTGAAACAAAGCATAAAAATTAAGCATTTAAATTACCACCAAAGTAAAAGACATGAAAGTGTATTTTGTGACAGATAAAATAAACTGATTTAGGGTAGCCTAGATGAGTCAAAATCAGCTTGATGGCTGTGGGTTTGGTTTCTTGGACCTAGTTTTATTTCTCCGCTGGATTGTCCTCACGAGCAGCCTTAAACGTTCAAAGCTAAGATCTCTATGACAGGAGATGAAGGTACTGCCTAGAGCAACCAAACCAAACTCACTGCCTTCGAGCCAGTGCTGACTCATATTGGCCCCCCTGTGGGGTTTTGAGATGGTAACTCTTTATGGAAGTAGAAAACCCAATATTTCTCCTGTACTTAGATCAAAAAGGCTTATATTTTTCCTTGAATCTCAAAGGTAAATGGAGAAAAGATTGAAGTTGTCAGATTTTGTCATACTTGGATCCACAATCAATGTTCATGGAAACAGAAGTCAGGAGATCAAAAGATGGGTTGCATCAGAAAAATATGCTGCACAAGACCTCTTTAGAGTATTACAGAGCAAGGTTTCTTTGAGGACTAACATGTGCCTGATCCAATTCATGGTATATCCATTGCATCCTATGCACATGAAAGTTGGACGGACATTGAAAAAGACCATAGAAGAATAGATGCATTTTAATTGGGGTGCAAGAGACAAATACTGAAAGTCCTATGGACTTCCTGAAATACAAACAGATCTGTCTTGGAAGAAGTAAGACCAAAGCCCTCCTTAGAAGCAAGGATGGCAAGATTTGGATATAATGCCAGGAGAGACCACTCCCTGGCTCAGGACATCATGTATGCTAACGGGAGGAACAGCGGTAAAGCAGAAGGCCCTAGAGGAGACGGGCGCACCCAGTGGCTGCCTCAATGGGCTCAGACACAGGAACAGTTGTGAGGCTGGCACAGGACTGTGCAGTGTTTCCTTCTGTTGTGCGCGGGGTTGCTATGAGCTGGAGCTGACTTGCTGACAACTAACAACAACTGGCAAGGAAATAGCTAGGTATGCCAGATGTCCAGTTAAAGGGGGGAAAAGCATCTGTTAAATTGTTTCATTTCACTCTTCACATCTAAAGACACATGCCTAGTGGGCTTTATTATATTCTCCTCTGAAGGGAAGTTCCACAATATTCTGAAGAGAGGCCCAAAGAGGAAGGGGAGAAACCCAAATCATAGGGGCCTGGTGGATGGTAGAAAGATGAGGCTGAGGAAAAAGAGTACTATCAAACTCTTTTTCATCCTCGCCCAGCACCAAATATGGTCATCAAAGGGATGTGGTAGATGGTGTCATTAGTCTATAACACATCACCTCTCTCAGTATCCATACCATTTAGCCTAAAATCTCACAGGTATGTGGGAAGGATATCCTTCCAAACCCCTGATTGTGGACTCAATTACTGACTTACTTTGGCCAAGAGAGTAGGTAGAAATGATATTAGGGAATCTAGACTCAAGAAGTGTTCCTGTCTGTGCTTGCTTCTTTGTGCCTCTTTCATAGCCGGCAAAACATGCCCCCTTAGCCTGATGGAGACTAAGAGGCATGGGAGCAGAATTATGTTGCCTAGCAACTGACAAAGCAACTAAGATCAATAAACATCCAGCCAAGCTCCCCCAGATGTGAATGAGCTCAACCAAGATCAATATTGCTGCCTGGTTGATCTACAGTTGACCCTGAAAATGTTATTTTTAAAAAAGAGGTGAGATTTGTTTCTTCCTTTTCTGTAGCTTTATTTCAAGAAAAGCTAACTGGTATGGAGGCATGAGGTATGGAGTTAGGAGACATTGTGGTGTGTTTCCCCAGGAGTAAACCAAGGTGCTAATCAAGAGAAGTCTTCCTTCATAGATGGGGAAAATGGCAATGTATTACAAGTGAGTCTGATTCAGTTTGCTGTGTTCCTTATTGCCTGCAGATGACATACAAAGATCAAGCCGAGCCAAAGTACATAAGAGAAAAGCAGAAATGATAAGCCAGTGGATCAAACAGGGTTTTCAAATCTGGCCGTTGGGAACCAGCAGCCTGACCCAGGTGCATCATGCACTCAGCGTGCCCATGCGTCCCAGGCAGTCAGTAGTGTGGGAGTTAGATGATTTTGTGTCAAGTATGCACTCCTAACCAGGGGTTCAGTAAAACCTGCCAATTAGATTGCACCCTGATGTTGTCTTCTTGGGGGGGGGGGCAGGGTTGTCCTTTCTCTCTCTCTCTCTCTCTCTCTCTCTCTCTCTCTCTCTCTCTCTCTCTCTCTCTCTTTCAGCTCCTACTTGCTTAGCCTGCCTGAGAGCTGTCAGAGCTCTGCCATGTTTCAACCAATGTTGGATCCACAGGACTCTGCACCCACCAACCCGTGATCTTCCTGTGTTCTGCACCATTGCATGTGGCTGCCTGAGTGAAGAGGTACTTAAGGACTAGTATCAGACATATGGGCTTGAGTTGGACTGGGCTGGGATGCTTCCTTGATATATAATTACTTCTTTATAGGAAGTTATTTCTAATTCATATATATGAGTGTCACTGCATTGTTTTCTCTAATCAACCCAGCCTAACACAGTAGGGACCAGTCTAGCTGGCAACTCTGATACATCTATGGCAGAAATCATATCTTGGAATTTCCTGAGTCTTTTTTTCAAAACAACAGTACGTAATTGTTAGCTGAAATCAGCTTCTTATTATTTTTTCATTGAACATTCCAATTGGCAATGATATCTTCAGTCCATTTGGTTTATTAAAGTCTTTCCAGAGCTCCCCAGGGAGTGTTAGTGGTTCTGGTGTTGATTCCTCCACCCTTCCATCTCAACCTTCCCTCCCCATAAGTTCTTTTACTTTAGAAGGAGCTCAATTCGTAATTAGAAATAAGAATAAATATTAAATATTCCTGAAAGCATAATAGAGGTCACAGTCAAGGGGGACATAGACAGAAAAAGAAAATTTGAGACATAAAAAGCAAACTTTTAGCTTGTTCTCCATTTGGGCTCTGATCCTTAGATTATCTCTCCTAAATGGGTCTTTGGGATATAGTGCTCCATGAGATGATCCAAATAAAAGAAGTCAGGAAACAGCACTCTGTGCACCAACACAATAAAAATGCAATCAATTCCACAGTCAAATAACTTGAGAAATATGTCTCTTAAAATTCAAATATTAATGTCTGCAACATGTCATATTATAAAATTAACCAAATTTATATATATAATTTTTAAAATGTGTTTTATTTAGGCTAGGTTATTTTGGAATTGCCTTTTTATGTTTTAATAACTCATTATATTGGGGGCTCTTACAGCTCATCCCTACATCAATTGTATCAAGCACATTTGTACATATATTGCCATCATGGAATTGTCTTTGCTTGCCTCGAATCCTTATTAAATCTTGCCTCTGCCTTGGATAGAATTTGTGTCCTTAGACTCATATCTACTTGCTGAATACTTCAGGATCTTTAACAAGTAAATGTATCTGCCTTTCTATAAGGAGTGGGATTATTCGTAATAGTGAATTGTAAATTTTTTAATAAAGACAAGCAGATCAAGGTTTAAATAGGATTCCTATTTAGTCAATGAGACAAAAAATAGTATATGAATATTCAAACTTTTAATGTATTTTTTACTCTGTTCTTCAAAATGACAAGGCTCCTACTGCCACCATGCCCTGCCCTCCATCCTCTTTCTTTATGGCAGGCACACAGACATTATTTTTACTATCAGAAATATATTGGGCTTATAAAATACAGATTAAATATTGCATCCTTGAAAATATCCACAATAGAATAGTGTTCAGATCATCTTTTCTTACAATTAAATGATTATTCTTGCTAACACTGCTTTACAGGAGCTGCATAGATGGAAAGTTGGACACGCAACAAGTTAGGGATTGGTGTGAATCTCTTATGGCCGGGGAAAAGAGGAGGAAAAGGAAAAAGTGATTAAGACTATACATTTCTTAATATGAAAACATTGCCTTTCTGCATTTCCCGGTGTAATAATCATTCCCCACAGAAGATCACAGTTATATCTTGATAACCTAGGAAGTATATATAAAGAGGGTTAGGAAAATTTTGAGGCAGAAAACCCAAGCTTTGGGAGTGTTTTTTGCTTTAATTATATAAACTAAGTGTTTTCTATGACCACATTGCTTCTATTCTTTTTATGTAATTTTGAAATAGAACTTCACATTGGTTTCCCCCTATTCAGTCATGGCTGAAGTGAAAGTGGAACAGTTCTGAATTTCTGAAGTGTGTTTGTACCAGAATGTGAAAAATCATGGCTTGAATCTGCTGGGAAATTAACTCCTCTTAGAAAACAAGAGCAGCACTGCCTCGGATAGCAATCAAATCTTTTGAGCGGCTGAATTGGACTGTGACTCTTTGCAATCCTGAGAATCTTCAACCCTCACTCTTTAGGATTCCGAAACGGCTCATTATGCTTCCTCCAAATCTCTCCTTCCAGGCCTTTGACCTATAATTTTCCCAGTCCCGGTGCCTGGCCCAGCACACCCACATTTTACAGATTCAGGTCTGTTCTGATTTCACTGAGTCAGATAACAGAGGACTTGTTGGGACTGGTTTCAAGCTTTGTTTCGAAATGATCCCAGCATTGTACCCGAAAGTGCATTCTTTGGAAGGAAGAGGTGTAGGAAGAAGAGTGGAGGAGACCCACGAGTCGATAGATATATTTGACCGAGGATATTTGTATATGTGCAAAGGCTTTGCTGCAAATAAATCCAAGAATGAGCTGGAGCACACAGGAGACAAAGTTATAAAGACTTCCTACACATAACCAAACACCTTAAGGAAATGAGTCTGGGCTTAGGTCTCAGGACCAGAGTCTCATGAGATTTCGAGATCTATTGGCTTAAGATAGTTCACAAAAACAGTGCTCTGCATACTAATTCATGAGTAGGGGCTCCAGATATTTTCACACTTCATTATTGTGCCGTCCTTTGGCTTCCAGAGCTGCCCTCTGTAGCCTTTTGTTTAATTCTTTCTTTATTCCTTCCATTTGTTTCAGCCACTCAACATTCAAGAGCAAGTTCCAGAGTCTCTTCAGACATGGAGTGTGGTCTTTGCTCTTTCTCTCGTTTTTGGTTCTTGTTCTTTTTAGTGACGTTTCCTTTGTTCAAGTTTGTTCTCAATTTGTCTGGTCATTATTGTTCACTGCAACAGAGCTGTTCTTGATTCAGTGTCTGCATCATACTCAGGGTTATATTTTTTGCTGTCATGGATGTTTCAACTTGCATGTGATCAAGGGGCAGCCTGTCTTGCCAGTTGTGCCCCGTACGCTTTCTGACAGATGATACCGAGCTCTTCCATCATCTCTTTCCACAGAGGCAGGTGATTTGATTTCAGTGTGTTTCATTAGTCAATGTCCACAAGGATAATCATTATTTATGTTGCTGAATAGGATATTTGTAGTGAATAAGTCGTCTTATTCATCCCCTTCCAGAAGGGTCTTGGGGAGGAGACAAGCCAGTTGGGGTGCGATGTAGCAACAATGAAACATGCAACTTTCCTCTAGTTCCTAAATGCTTCCTCCCCCCACTATCATGATCCCAATTCTACCTTAAAATTATGCCTGGAGCAGAGGATGTACCCTGGTACAGATAGGAACTGGAAATGTAGGGAATCCAGGGAGGATGATCCCTTCAGGACCAGTGGTGTGAGTGGCAATACTGGGAGGGTAGAAGGGGAGTGGGTTGGAAAGAAGGAACCGATTAAAAGAATCTACATGTGACCTCCTCCCTGGGGGATGGACAACAGAAAAGTAGGTGAAGAGAGACATCAGACAGGGCAAGATATGACAGAATAATAATTTATAAATTATCAAGGGTTCATGAGGGAGGAGGGAATGAGGAGGGAGGGGGAAATGAGAAGCTGATTCCAGGGGCTTAGGTAGAGAGCAAATGTTTTGAGAATGATGAGGGCAATGAATGTACAAATATGCTTTACACAATTGATGTATGTATGGACTGTGATAAGAGTTGTATGAGCCCCTAATAAAATGATTAAAAAAATAAGCCATCTTATTAGATCATGTTATTAGGGCATCATTTTTGTCACAAAGATTGTCTTTTCCAACATCTTGTTTCTGACTTTCATATTCCAATCACAAGCAATCAGCAATACATTTTGATTGCACGTGTCAACAATTTTAGGTTGTAGATGTTGGTAAAAAAGATAAAAACTCTACTTTTCATTTTTGGTCCATACATGTAAATAATCATCATATTAACAGGTCGTCCTTGTAGGTCTATGCATTTTGTCCTATCTGTACTCTAGGATGAGTCTTGGAATGTTCTTGTTGATGGTGTTGATGGTGGATGTGGTACCAGTGTTCTTCAATCTGCCATTCCCATGACAGGAGACCATATGATCATCTGATTCAAAGGCCTCTCTCTGTCAACTTCAGCTCATGAATGCCTAGAATTACAAAATTTTAAAAACATTTTTAGATTTTCTTTTCAAGCATTTCCTTTTGGACAAATTCCGATTTTCCTTGATTCATACCTGGAACATTCCACGATCTGATTGTTATTGGTTGCTTGCAGCTATTTCTTCTAATTTTGTGTCATTAAGCATCAGCAAATAAAGCTCCCCACAGCTTTACTCCATCCAATCATTAAGGTCAACTCCATTGTGAAGAGGAAACTCTTTGCCAGGCTGCTTTGAGTACCATCCAACCATAAGGGCTTATCTTCCAGCCCTGAACTAGACAATGTTCAGCTGCTATTTATAAGGGTTTCAGTGGCTAATTTTTTTCAGAAGTGGACTGCCTTTCTTTCTTCTTAGTCTATTCTTAGTATGGCATTTCCACTGAGGCGTGCTCACAATGTGTGACCCCATTGGTGTTATTTGAAATTTGGGCATCATATATTCCAACATCACAGTTACAGGCAATAGCCATCACAATACAATCAGCTGATAGACAAGTGGGACGGGTAGATGGGATGGGTAGATATTGAGCACGCCTGGAGGTGGAGAAAGGAACTTACATGATGGTCTCTAGACCTGGCAGTTACACATTGGACTAACAAGGTCAGCAATTTGAATCCACCAGCTGTTCTGCAGGAGAAAAGTGCCCAGGAAAAATGACAATCCTGGAAATTCACCGGAGCAGTTCTACCTTGTCCTTGTAGGGTTTCTATGAGTTAAAATTTACTCAAAGACAGTGAGGTTGGTTTGAGTTTGAGTCAACTGTGTAGCAAGATTCCTCTTCCTATAATCCAGCTTATCTGGTTATTTTCTCAGCAAAAAAAAATCGCATAAGTACAGTGAGAGGGTACAACCCTGATGCACAGCTTTCTGAAGTTTCAGCCACACAGAATTCTGTTGTTCTCTGAACACAACTGCCTCTTGATCCATGTACAGGTTCCTCATGAGGACAATGAAGTGCTCTCGAATTCCCATCCATAGTTTGTTACGGTCCACACAGTTGAATGTTTTTACAGAGGAAATTAAAACAAACCGTCTTTTTTATATTCATTGCTTTGAGCCAAGATCCATCTGACATCAACAATGATATTCCTTCCTCCACATGCTCTTTGGAATTGGGCCTGAATCTCTGGCTGTTCTCTGGCAATGCACTGCTACAGTCATTGTTGGATGATCCTCATTAAAAATTCACCTGCATATGATATCAATGAAATGGTTCTGTAATTTGAGCATTATGTTAGGTCATCTTTCTTTGGATATAAATATGAATCTCTTCCAGTCAGTTGGCCAAGTAAGTCTTATGCCCTTAAAGTAGTTATTTCTCTAAACGTAGGTTGGAAAAGTGATGCCTTCTCCAAACAGGATGGAACATTCGCAGAGGAGCAGGCGATGTCTAAACCTCTGCCAGAATCTCCTCTGCTCTCTTTCAGAAAATTCAGAAAAACCCGCACTGCCACCAAATCAATGCTGAGTCACAGGGTTCCTGTAAGAAAGTCTCATGTCAACCCTATAAGGCCGGGTAGAATTGCCCCTGTGAGGTTTTGAGTCTGCTACTCTCTACAGGAGTAGAAAGCTCCATCTGTTTCCCACAACGCATAGCTGGGAGTTTCAAACTGCTGACCTTAGGGTTAGAAGCCCATCGGGTAAGCACGACACCACCAGGGCTCCTCTCCTTCAGAAGGGGAACCACAATTCCATACCTCCAGACCATCTCTGAGATGTCCCCTGAAGAAGAGAAACAAGTTTGATCCTCAGACCCTGAAAAAGAAAAGGATTAATATTCTTTATAATGTGACTTGACTACAGTATAAGTTCAACAGTTGGGAAATTCCGCCCCAAAATATTAAATTATGATAACATTTTACAACTAAACTTATTTTTTAAAAGGCAAGAAAAAATGAACAGAGGTCCCATATATGTGCAAACCTCCCTGGTATGCAGAATGCTCCTTAATTGTGCAGGAATAGGCAGCTGGGTACATCATTCTAGGATGAAACCTTATGATCCAACCCAATCCAAAACTAATGAAATAAAAGAAAGTAACTCAACCTGCACACCACTGAAGCAACCTACATATGCTTATTACAAAGGCCAGATAAGTGTAGTGTGTAGAACTAAGGACCCACCCAGTGCCATCAATGCAAGCTTTCCCTTCTGAGCTACTAGAACGAAGGGAAGAGTTTTCTGTCCTTATGCCTCCCCAGTTAGACTTTTCCATGAAGGCAAAAGGATCCCTACCAGATGGCTTCCCTTTCTCTTTGCGCCCTGCCTGCATCAGCCAACTCCTCTTTATTTCCCTGTTACAATCCACAGGTATTAACATTTACAACAGCCCATGTTGAATAAATTTAGAGCATTAGGTCGGGCCAGGGAAGGAAGGGCAGGCCCTTTGCACCTTTGGGTTCAATGAGAAGGATTTCTAGATCCCTCAACCCCCTCAAGATACCAGGGTATGTGTGTGCCCACAACAAAGTAGGGCCTCACCCACCCCACCCCCAGCCCCCATGCTGCAGAACTGGTTTCCACTAGCACTGTACGTTCAGGCTGCTCTTTGTCTCCATGCCCCTGCCTTCCTGATAGGGTGTCCAGTAGGAGTCCCGAGCCATTCATCTTACAGTATTACAGTAGACAGGTAGTTTGTCCAAAGGAGGCCTCCCCTCCTCCAAGATCCCCCTTCAGGAAGCAACCACTTATCTCCTCCCACAAATACTTGCATATCTCGGAAATTAAATTGCATGGGAAGTTTTTGCCAAGGGAGCCATCTGAGCTGCATCTTTTACCCCCTAATGGCAACCTCTAACTTGGGAGGCACCAGAACAGACAATGGTCCCCTTATTTCTAGTAGCTCCGAAGGGAAAAGTCTCACTGACATCATGAGGCTAACACTGACTTTGAGAAGTGGGTCTCCCTCCCCGAATGGAAATTTAGTTTGCTTGTGGAAGCTTTCTATTCTGGGAGACGCTGTACCTACTATATCTGTTGTTAAGGCCACAGCTCCCATGTCCACTCATAGACTACCCAAAAGAGTAAGGCCACTAATCCCCTTTATATTAGGGATCAGCACTCTGACAGTAATTAGAGAAACTGCTACAGGAACCTGTGGTATGGTCATGCAGAACATATCAATGTTAACCTTTCTTTCAAACTAGTTCAACTCAATATCCAAATCACTGACTCATTAGTTATGATGCAGGCTCAGATCATTTCCTGAGAGGCAGTTGTTCTTAAGAACCAGCAGAGCCTACTTAGGCTGGAAGTGGCCCCAGGAAGAATTTGTACCATGTTCAAGGAAGAACACTGCTTCTGGGTAAACCAAATAGGTCAAGTTCAAGAACATATCTGTCAATTCCTGGAAGAAGCAAGGGGCTATGGGCACAAACATATGGTTAGTGCTCCTGGTCTGGTCATAGGGCTCTAGGTTACGATTCTTCCCAGTTCCTTTAATCTCTACAGTTCTTGCTTCTTTTTAAACCTTGTGTTGTTGTTGTTGTTTTAACATTTTATTGGGGCTGCTTACAGATATTATAGTAATCCATAAATCAATTATATCAAGCAAACTTGTGCATATGTTGTCATCATCATTCTCAAAACATTATCCTTCTACTTGAGCCCTTTGATATCAGCTCCTCTTTGTTCCCTCCCTCCCCGCCCCTCCCACTTTTGTGAAACTTTAATAACTTATATATTGTTATTATTTCCCCATATCTGATACCGTCTGCTGTGTCCCTTCATCCACAATTCTGTTATTTGTTCCCCTTGGGGGTGTGTGTGCACGTGTGTTATACATCCATCATTGAGATTAATCCCCCTTCTTCCCCTTCCACAAACACCCTACCTGTACCCTCAAGGTATCACTACTCCTGTTACTGCTTCTGAGGGGGTTAGCTGTCCTGGATTCTGTGTGTTGACTGCTCTTATCTGTACCTAGCAGATTTGTGAGGCAGAACTTGGGTCATGATACTGGGGGAGGAAGCATCAAAGAACTAGGGGAGTTGTGTGGTTCCTCGGTGCTATTCTGCACCCTGGGTGAGTCGTCCCTTCTGTGTGACCCTGCTGTGAGGGAATGTCCATTTGTCTACAGATGGGCTTTGGGTCTCCACTCTGATCCCACTCCTTCACATTAATATAATTATTTGTTTCTGATCTTCTGATCCATCGATCTTCGGATCTTTTGATCCATCTAAACCACATGATCACTCAGGCTGGTGTGCTTCTTCCATGTGGGCTTTTTTGTTTCCCTACTAGATGGCTGCTTGTTTAACTTTCCATTTATAATAAATTATAAATTATTATTGTTTTCATACTTACACCAACTGCTGTCTCCCTTTGCCCAGGCGAGTTATGCATTAATCATTGCCCTCAGTTTCCCCTTCCCCGTACCCTCCTGGTATTGCTACTCCCATTTCAGTTCCTGAGGGGTTTATCTGACCTGGATTCCTTGTATCCTGTACCAGTGTACATGCTCTGGTCTAGCCAGAACTGAAAGGCAGCGCTGGGGTCATGAGGGTGGGTGGTGAGGAAGCCTCAAAGAACTAGAAGAGTATTGTGTGTTTCATCGGTGCTATACTGCGCCCTGGTTGACTCAACCTTACCTTGTGACCCTTCTGTGGGGGGTTGTCCTATTGTCTACAATGGAATTTGAGTCTCTGCTCTGACCCTCCTCTTTCTCAACAATGGGTTTTGAAATTTTGTTTTGTTTTGGGTCTTTGGGTGCCTGTTACCTAATTCCATTGATAACTCATGATCACACAGGCCATGTGCTTCTTTCACGTGTGCTTGTTGCTTCTTTGTTAGATGGTCGCTTGTTGACCTTCAAACCTTTAAGAAGCTGGACAACAACAGCCTTCTTCACCACGTTTGCTTATGCAACCTTTTTATTTTCAGCGATCTTGTCTTTCAGCAACCGTGTGGCAAAGGTATCACCCAGTGCCAGGTTTTTAGAACAAAGTGATCTTCTATTGAGGAAAGACTTGAGGAGAGGCCCAATGTCCATCTGATATCTTAATACTTTAACATATAGATATATGTACATAGACCCATACCCCTATGGCTAAATATTGGTATATTTACATAGGTTTATGTCTATATTTATAACTCTCTGTGTAGATGCCCTTTTCCATTTCGTCTCTTCTAAGTTGAAAGCTGTGTGGCTACAAATGATTGTCCAGCCAACATCCTCTCTCATACCTCTCAATGCCCTCCATTGGACTGTTACCACATTCCATACAGATGCTTTCCCTTCCGTGCCGCACCCACATGCAGACAAAATGCGGTGCAGTCCGCATTAGCCCTGCCCCTGTCCAGCAGGAGCCAGCTACAGAAGAATGGCCTTGACTGGTCAACTTCCAAGTAATTGGGCTGGTTTTGCTGGAGGGTGTGTGTGGTGGGTTGAGGCAGCGATGCTTGGTAGAGAGAGTTGGGCAAAGGAAAAGAGGGAGACAGTGGAATTGATTTTGAGTCCAAAGAGAGATTTCCTTGATCGCTTTTATCAGTGGTGTCCCAGCACAGAAGAAGGTGGAGGGCAGTGAGGACATACTTTTCCAGAAGAGGACGGGAGAATAGAAGAGTGTGGGCAGAGCGGGGGGAAGAGGGTCACACCCTCAGGGTGGTGAAATCCCGCCCCCCTTGGTTTGGGGGCTGGCAGCAGAGACTTAGCATGAACTCTGGGCTGCATCTGTATGCCTCCAGGGGAGGCAAGCTACAGAAGGCCAGCCACTAGTAGGTCTGATATCAACAGTACAAGCATCTGCATTTTCCATCCAGAAAGACCTTTCAGTGTTCCAACCCGAAAAAAACTTCTTTCATAAACTCGTTCATTGCATTCTAACTTTTTATCTGACTCTGGTCTGTATACAATTCCTGGTCTGAAAACTTTCTTTTGAGGAAGACACGAACCAAAAGTGGAGGGGTTTGAAACCCTGAGCTTCCTCCTGATAGCAGAAATACGCAAACACTACAAATCTTATCTTTTCATTTCCCCCCCGAAAAGTCATGTATTATTTGCTTGTTTAATGTTTACTCAGAGGTTATGTACGAGGTCTATCTTATGCTTTCCCTGTTGGCCTAGTGGTTACACAATGGCCTGAGATCCACAAGGTCAGCTGTTTGAAACTACCAGTTTCACTTTACTCCTGTAAACAGTTACAGTCTCACAAACTCGCACGGGCCGGTCTACCCCGCCCTGGAGGGTTGCTATGATCATCACCGACTTTATGGCAATGGGTTGGTTTATTTGTTTGTTTTCTTTTATAAAACCCTTAAGAGCAAAGGGTTTCAGGGGTTAACTTTGTACTTATTCATCCATAAACTTTTCATTGTGATTTAGGTGAAGGTTTACAGCGTAGAGTGTCAGTTTTACATTCAAGAGTTTACACCCATTTGTGTCAACTCATCCATCTACCTCCCCACAATGTCCCATTGCTTGTCCCCCTCCTCCCAGGGTTTGCTTCCATCCCTTCTTCCTGTAACACTGGAAGGTGGAGAGCACGTGTACTCATTAATTGAAGTCTATTCGATAGTACTCAACCAGAGTCATCCAAAGTTTTACGAGAAATTGTCACATCTTAAAATGGTATCTCTAATATTGGGAAGAGACATAAACTAAGGAGGATTCATGGTGTTAGACGTAACAAGGAACGGCAATCCACACTATCACCCAGCATCATGGGATACACAGGTGAACTTTTGGTTTTACTTCCCTGTGTTATCTTTTCACTCTCGTGCTTTCACATTCCTTGGGAAATGCTCCTGGACAGGGGATTTTCATGGATGATAGCCACGTACATTCAACTTCAGAGAATAACTCCCAGAGAAAAGTACGCAGTTAGACAATGCCATTTTAACAGTACCAGTATGAAAATAACCCAACATCTGCTCCATTATTTAACATAAATAATTTGTACATTTTACTAATTTTATTCTTAAAACCTTATGTGATCTCAAACCAGAGCTGCTGTCCACTGTAGCTGAGCAGCTTTTCCTAATGAGATCATTAGCGTGATTTTAAAGAAGTTATTGTACATTGAAAAGACCACGTCCAATTAATTCATCTTTTAAGTGTGCATCATTGTTATTACAGTTACAACGATGAAGGAGCCTAAATTCTCTTAATTTTGTAATGTAATGATCAAGTCTTGTCCTACTCTTTGCAAAATGAATAAACAAATACAATCATTTTCACTTTTTATTAGATGGCTTCCTGAACTCAAGTTGAATATGCTAAACTATAGTAAATAATTAATCCCACTGATAAATTTATCAAATTACAACTTCTAAAATATGTTGGACTCTACTTAAAATTTTAATAGATTTAGGTTTTGTGTGATTTTGTTTTCAAAGCATTTCAGTGCTTAATAGCTCCAAATTGAAACCTTAACAAGAAAATTCTTCCTGTGCATTTAAAATAATCTCATGTAATAAACTTGCAAATACAATGTAGTTATCTTGCTATTATAAACGTAGTCTTAGATATGTTTAGCCTGGATGACATAGTGGGATGTGTGTTGGGTCAACAGTTCAAAACCTCCAGCCACAGGAGGACAAGGAGGCTGTCTGCTCCAGGAAAGCTTCAAAACCACAGACGATGATGGAAAGGGGAAATTTTATGCTGTCCTAAAGGGTTGCTGCGGGTCAGAATTGACTTTCTAGCAGTGAGTGAGAGCTCAGTTTCAGACTCCATTACCCATTTAGATTTATACTCTGATCTGTTAATATATTCAAACTCAAAATCCCACCTCACTGCCTTTGAGTTGACTCTGTTTCAGAGAGACCCTCTAGAAGTGTCCCTATGGGTTTCTGAGACTATAACTCTTTATGGAGTAGAGAGCCTTGTCTTCTCTCAAGCAGAGGCTGGTGGTTTTGCATTGCTGATTGTAGCAGCCCCGTGACGTATGACCACTGTGCCACCAGAGCTCCTCCGTATATACTCGAATTTTAAAAACATGATAAATTCATTAAATACTTGATTAAGCTGAATTTTCTAGAGAAAGTCAGTTATTTATGTTTAAGAAAAAAATTCACATCAATGGTCTTTGTTTCTCAAATAAGTCTAAAAGTTTATTTCAGATCTTGACCTCAAAGGATACCTGACTTGGGTTGATATATTTTTACCATCTCTGATTTTAATTTAGATCTCTCTGTAGTTGATAAAACTTATTCATCAAAAGAGGTATATTTACAATCTTAAGGGAAATAATATTGACATGATAATATGATTGAATGTGGGCCAGAAATCAGGGACAACATATGCATATGAGATTGGTATTCTGAACCTCAAATTGCAATGCTTAGTCCCTTTTTATAATGATAACTAGATGATAAAAGGCTCTAAATATGCTCACAGAGCCGATGCTGTCACCTGAGGTACAGTTGCTCAAGTCTCTATCCCCCATGAAGTTTCACTGAACTCCCCCCAACTAATCTAATTACCATAAAACTGAATTCTACAACCCTTCTGATTTTTCAGGTGGATGTGACCAGAAGTATTAAATCATATTGATGTCTTTATCCTGCCTTTCTCTGGCCTGACCTTTTATCCTATCCCACAGAGTCCTGAATATCATTCAGCATTTTGTTTGATATTTAAAATACAATTTTATTGTTATGTAAATACCAAAGCTCATCTTCCAACACATGTCAGAGAGATGGCTTTGGAAAGCCAGGTTTTGCTGATTCTTTCAGTAATTCTATCTGACATAAAAGTTTACCTAGTGTAAGGGAAAGAGCATACCTAGATTCTGCATTTAGAAAGATTAGAATTCCAAGACCAAGTTACCACTAAATGACTATACTCATTTCTTTAAATGCCTTGAGTCCCGATGCTTTCATTTAGAGAGTGTAAGAAACTCATTTTGCAGGGTTTAAGGTAGGCACTCATAGTAATAATAATAATTATTATTATTATTACAACATAAGACAATCATTGCAATGTTTCATTTCAGGAGACTTGATATACGGGCAAAATTTTAAAGAAGATGACAGTTTTCTGAGATTGAAGAAACTATTTCACAAATCATAAGACTAGTGATGACCAACTTTCATTTTATTGTATAAAAGTGAAAGCAAAATATTTTAAAGTATGTATGCTTTTTCCCTTAAATATAACACATCTCACATTTTCCCTCTTCTCTTCCCCTACACACTTTTACATTCTGCATTAATTATCAGAAGAAAGTCTAGATTTCTTGTAATCAGAGGCTTGAATAAACTAAGACTTCCTGGGTGTAGGGAGACATTTTTCAGTAGCAGACACAAAGGTGAGAGTTTATTTGTTCAGAGGGGAGGAAGAGTTGGGTTTGGTTGTATTGGCTCAGCATAATGATAAAGGTAAGTCCCCTCCCTAAAGGAGAGTTATTATTTGAATCAACCCCTCTCCTTGATAGAGAGAATGGAGACCTAGATGCCGCTACACAGACCGAGGTGTGGAGAAACCCAGACCTGCCCACCCAGCAGCAGGGATCTGTCATAAAAGAAAGGATTGACTGAAGCACTCATTTTCTGATTTTCTGCCAAATGATATCACTTACAGATAAAGAGAACAATCTGAAGTAATACACCACGCAGTCATTAATCACACTTCACCATCACACCTTTGGTGCTGAAGAATTCCTCCTTTACAGAAGCAGTTGATGGTTGTGTGGGATTCACGCTACGGTTTTTAATGCAATAAAAATCAGAAACATTAAAAAAATGTGTTTGTAACACACTGAGCACATAAGGCATTCTCTGAAGGAATTAAAAAATACTTTTCAGCTTTTCTGGTTGGTAACTATCTTTGTCTCCAAAGAAGGGAATTTCCATAGCTCCCCTGAAACTCTTCAGTTGATGGTTATGCGAATCCCTCCTTCCGCCTCAATAATGGAATAGCATACAAAATGGATGACTTTTTTAAATGACTCAGACCGAAGTTGAATTTTCACACTACCACTTAATATATATTGCTGGCCTGGGGCAAATTACTTAATCTCAATGAGTTTCAATTTCTTATTATTAAAGTAGAGATAGTACTACCAACATTATCAACCTCACAGGAGTATTGGGACAATGAAATATGAGGTTGGTGGATTCACCCAGCACAGTGTCAGACAAGGAGGTATTTAAGATTGTATTCCTTTCATTGATTGCTATATTCGTTGTTATTAATTATAACTTCCACCTCTCATTTTACAACATTTATTTATTAACTTTTATATATTAGCTTCTCATTTTGTGGGTCGAATTATGTCCACCAAAAAGATACGGTGAAGTCCTTCCTCCTGGTCTGAAAATGTGACCTTGTAAGAGACAGTAAGATCTTTGCCACTATTATCAAGTTAAGGTAAAGCCACACTGGATTAGGACCCACCTTTATCCAGTGACTAATCTCTTTACCAAATGGAAATTTGGACATGGGCACTAGCACCAGGAGAATGCCATGTGAAAATGGAGGCAGACATTGGCATCATCCTGCCCCAACTCATGGAACCTCAAGGTTTGCTGTCATACAGTGGAAGGCAGCGTAAGGTTTGGAACAGACTATCAGATTCCTGCTCTGAAGAACAGTGAGAAAATAAATTTTGACTGTTTTAAGCTACCAAGTTTTGGGTTATTTTGTATGGCGGCCCTAGGCAACTAATACACACACTTCTAGACAAATGTAGGGCATTGCATATAGTAATCAATACTTTAGATTTTTTCCTAATTAAATATAAAAACATTCAGATGTTCATTTCAGATTATTTAGAAAATGCAAGGCCTGCAATAAGGAGAGCCCGGTGGGCAAGTCGGGGTTATGCTTTGGGTTTTAAACCACAACATCGGCAGTTTGAAAGCACCAGCTTTTCCATGAGCGAAGGACAAGACTCCTATTCCCATAAATAATTGCAAACTTGAAACACATGAGGAAGTTCCAGTCTGTCTTAGGGGGTCACTATGAGTTGGAGTCAACTCAATGGCAGTATTTTTTTTAATGTTGATGTTTTCAGGTGTTAAGGAGTCAGTTCAGACCCATAGAGACGCTATGCCCACAGAAGGAAACATTGCCCAGTCCTGAGCCATCCTTAACATTATTTCTAGGCGTGAACCCATTGTGATAGCCACGTTGTGAATCCATCTCATGGAGGACCTTCCACTTTGTCCCTGCCGCTCCACTTTACCAAGCATGATGTCCTTCTCCAGGGACTGGAGACAATATGCCCAAACTATGAAAAATGAAGTCTTGCCACCCTAGCCTCTAAGGACCACTCTTGTCGTACTTCTTCCCAGACAGACTTGTTTGTCCTTTTATCAGTCCATGGTCCTTTCAATATTCTTCCCCAGCACCACCATTCAAATGGTGCTCCAGCATCCATTTTTCTGCAGTCTTCCTTATTTAATATCCAACTTTCACATGCACATGAGGAAATGGAAAATATCATATCAGGCACACCATAGTCTTCAATGTTGCATCCTGGCTGTTCAATATTTTAAAGAAGTCTGATGAGTAGATTTATTCAATGCACTGCATCTTTTTATCTCTCTTTTTTATTATTAATAATTTTATGGAGGGGGGGCTCATTTACAAATCTTATGACAATCCATCATTCAATTGCTTTAAGTTCATTTGTACATTTGCTGCCATCATCATTTCCAAAACATTTTCTTTCTACTTGTGCCCTTGCTATCAGCTCCTCTTTCCCTCTCTCACTTCCCCTCCCTCCCACCTTGTGAATCTTTGATCAATTATATATTATTGTTATTTTATATCTTACATCGCCATCTGTTGTCTCCCTTCACCCACATTTCTGTTATTCATCCTCCTAGTCGGAAGGGGCTATATATCTGACCTTGTGATTGGTTCCCCCTCTCTCCCTCTCCCCCCTCCCCTCTACTCTCATTGTATTGCTACTCTCATTATTGTTTCTGAGGGGTTTGCCTGTCCTGCATTATGTGTGTTGAGAGCTCTTACCTGTATCAGTGTAAATGCTCCAGTCTAGCTGGATATATAAAGCAGAACTGGATAATTATAGTGTGGTAGGGGGCAGGGGGGAGGGTGGGCATTCAGGGACTAGAGGTATGTTATGTGTTCCATTGGTGGTATACTGCACCCTAGTTGAATCATCCCTTCCTTGTGGCTCTTCTGTGGGGGTATGTCCAATTGTCTACATGTAGATGGGCTTTGGGTTTCCACTCTGACTCACCTCATTTGCAACGATGTAATTGTCTGTTTAGGATATTTTGATAACTGATGCCTGATCTTCATGATCACACAGATTGGTGTGCTTCTTCCATGTGGGTTTTATTGCTTCTCTGCTGGATGGCCACTTGTTTGACTTCAAGCCTTTAAGACCCCAGATGCTATATCTTCAAATAGCCAGGCACCATCAGCTTACGTCACCACACATCTTTTGATCTCTTAAGTGCTACTTCCATGAACATTGATTACAGATCCAAGCAAGACAAAGTCTTGATAACTTTAATCTTTTCTCCATTTATCATGATATTACCTATTGGTCCAGTGGTGGAGATTTCAGTCTTCTTTACATGGGGTCAAAATATGAGACTGAAATCTTTGATCTTTATTAGCAAGTACTCAAATTCTCCTCATTTTCAACAGGCAAGGTCTTGTCATCTGCATATCACAAATTGTTAAAAAGCACTTCTTCAACACTAATGCTACAATCTTCTGCATATAAGCCAATTTTCTGCTTACTTGCTCAGCATAGAGACTGAATAAATGTAAGAAGCTACAACCCACATACACACCTTTCCTGATTTTAAACCATGCTGTGTTTCCTTGTTCCAGTCACAAAAGAGCCTCTTAGCCCAGGTACAAATTCCTCATGGGTACAATGATGTGTTGCGGAATTCCCATTCTTCTCAAGATTTTCCTTAGTTTGCTATGGTCTACATCATCCAATGCCTAAACATAGTCAATAAAACACAAGCAAACGTCTTTCTGGTATGCTCTTTTTTGAGTTGAGATCCATCTGACATCTGCTATGATCTCCTGGAACCTCTTGCAACTCCCTATCAATGGACTGCTGCAACTGTTCTATTTAATAGACTGTAATAGAAGGTAAAATTGCTCATAGTGTAACAACATAGAGAAAACCATTCATAACTCACTTTGACGTATTTCCTACAAGGTCGTTTTTTGGGCCTTTTGTGTACTTTAAATATTAAGATCAAGCAGTGTTTAGAAATTTGTGTACTGCTTTGTCATATAATTTTATGCTATGAACAGTTTTCCTATAGGTATTTTTCACAGATGTGAATTTTAAAAATGGTGTATCATGCTGTCAACTGGATATTCATAATTTATTTTGATACCCCTACTTTTTAATATATACATATATACATAATTACATATATACATATATATAACTTTAGTTGTTAATTGGATAAAAGTTTACAAAGCAAATCAATTTTCTACTCAATAATTTTATAATAATCATTTATTTTAGGAGAATTAACATGAGACTAGTTTCAAGGAGCTGGATATTAAAGATATCCCAAATAGCCACCACTTCCAAAATGCTATTCTTCTTCTTTACCCACATACTCCTCCTTGGAGTATCCTCCCTTCCATCCCTGCATCCCGTGCTTTGCTGCATTATCCCACAGAACTCAAACAATGTTAAATATATGTATCACTGGTTGTGGTTACTGTTTCAGACAAGTGGTGTTATAGACAAGATTAAAGAGGGATTAAGCCCTGACTTTTTTCCCTCAACAGTTTCATTGGCATATAATTCACATGTCATAAAATTCAATAGTGCAATCATAACATCACCACATGAGTTTTAGAACTTTTTCTTCAATCTTGTACTCATCATTATTAGCTCCCTATTTTCGCCCTAGCCCCCCTGCCATATTGCGAAGGAAACATTAATCTAATGATTGTCTCTATAGATTTACCTATCCTGGATTTCATACGCAAAAATGCATTAAAAACCTAACAAGAATAACAAAGTAAAATGGATAAAAAACCTCAAAAGAAAGCAGAAAATACTAAAAACTAGAACAAATTTAAATGAATCATGAAGGAGAGCAAATGATAGGGCGCTACATTTTAATCTAACTGCATCTGCAACGATACACTTTCCAATGCATTTTGCATGTTAGCAAGACCTCAGCAGAGGGTGTGAACTAAGGACACCTTTAGACTCCACTCCACTAGAGGACTGACATGGTAGCTACAACCATGGGCTCATTTGTAATGTGTCCTTACAGGATGGCACAGGGCCATGCAGTGTTTCATTCTGTTGCTTAGGGGAGCTATGAATCAGAACCCATCAGTGGCACCTAACAACCACAACCACAATAACACTAGAGGCAGTTACTTAAGATACCATCCTTTATTTCCTTGGGTATGTGGTCTGCTGAAAGAAAGAAAGAAAGAAAGAAAGAAAGAAAGAGAGAGAGAGAGAGAGAGAGAGAGAGAGAGAGAGAATCAATAACTCACTTCAATCAAAAACCATTCCTAATTTTCCTGACTGAATTTTGGTAAAAGCCAGACCGGCTTTGACGTTTGGTCATTTGTGGCTCTGGCTCTGGCCCTTGCATTTAGCTGTCCTCTGCCTGACTTTTGGATTTGGGATTGAGTCACCCGAAAGGAACACATTTCAACAGAGGTTCCACACTAAGGGCAGACTATGAAGAAGGAACTAGCTGCCCATGGCTGAGGAAGTAGCCACTGAAAAGCACATGCCTGGCATGGAAACATTGTCAGAATCTAATGTCCTGATGAATGGAAGCAGCACCGGTCAGAGATAGAGCCAAATGATGACCGCCGGGTCGGAAGGCCCTCAAAATGTGACCGAGGGAGAGCTGCTTTCTCATAGGAGAGTCCACCGTCTTGATGGAAGTGAAGCAAGCCTGTGGAAAGAAAGCCCTTGACATCTTCCTTGCTGATGTGACACGACTGAAATGAGAAGAAAGAGCTGGGAAATATGCTGATAACAGTAACTTGGACCGTCTAAAGTACGCATCTAGGTAAATTGAAGTTGTCAACCATGAAATGGTACACACAAAGAGGGATATCCTCGGCACTGGTGAGCTGAAATAGACTATAACAGGCCATTCTGAATCAGAAAATCACATGTGGGGATGACAAAATAAAAGAGGAAGTGCATTGCACACATTGTCACAAAGCACGTTTCATGATCTCCCTCAGTGCAATGCCGTCTGGGATAGGATGATATTTACCAGCCAGAAATCCAAGCAATAAGACTGTTGATCAAATCTACGTACCAGTCCCAAAAGCAAGTGAAAAAGAACTTGAGGAATTCCACCGATGTCTTCAGTCTGAAATTGACCAAACATGCAATCACATTGCACTGATGACTACTGGCTATTGGAATGAAACATTGGGGATAAGAGGGAGTTGGAAAATATGTTCTTGGTGATAGAAATAAAGCTGGAGATTGCATATTAGAATTTTGCAAGAGCAATGATTTGTTTAATTTTTTCCCCCCAAGAACACAGTTACTATTCACATGGACTTCTCCAGAACCAAATTGACTACATCTGAGGGAAAAGATCATGGAAAAGCCCAATATCAGCAGCTAAAACCAGGCCAGCTAAAACTGTGGAACAGACCATCAATTGCTCATATGTAAGTTCAGGTTGAAGTTGAAGTTAAAGAAAATTTAAACAAGTCCATGAGAGCCAAAATATGACTTGATTCCTAAATTTGAGACCATCTCAAGAACATATTGGGGGCATTGAAACATCACTAAACAGACAAGAATGAAATCAAAGATCAGCTTAGATGTCCGAAGAGAGTCTTAAACCTGCTCTAAATTATAGAATAGCTAAGGCAAACGGAAGACATAATGAATTAAAGAGCTGAACAGAAAATTTCAAAGGGCAGCTTGAGAAGTTACTTCTAAGGAAATGTGCAAAGGCCTAGAGTTAGAAACCAAAAAGGAAGAACAAGCTCAGCATATCTTAAACTGAAAGAATGCAAGAAAAACATCAAGCCACAGTTGAAATAGTAAAGATTTTATGGGCTAGATATCAAATGATACAGGCACTATCCAAAGGAAATGGAAAGAATACTCAGAGTCACTGTGCCAAAAATTACTTGTCCAAATTCCACCATTTAATGGGGTAGCATATCAGCAAGAACCAATGGGATTGAAGGAAGAAGTTCAAGCTGCAGGGAAAACGTCAGCCGAAAACAAGGCTCCAGGACCTGATGGAATACCCACCGAAATGTTTCAACAGACTGAGGAAGCACTGGAGCATTTACCTGTTTCTGACAGGTAATTTGAAGGATTACTTTTTGGCCAACTGTTTGGAAGAAGAAGACCTCTTTAGGGTGTTGATACATAGTGAGGTTACTTTGAGGAGCAAGGATGCACCTGATCCAAGCCATGGTATTTTAATTGTCTCACATGCATGTGAAAGTTGGACATTGAATAAGGAAGAAGAGTGGATGCATTTAAATTGTGGTGCTGTAGAAGAATATTGAAAGGACCATGCACTGTCAAAAAACAAATAAATTAAAACAAAAAACAAATAAATCTGTATTGGTCTAAGTAAGACCAAAATGTTCATGTACCGTGGATAGATTGTCAGCAGAGATCAGTCCCTAGAGAAGGATGTCGTGCTTGGTAAAGTAGGGGAGCAAAAGAGAGGAAGGCCCTCCATGAAATGTAATGACAGAGTGGCTGTGACAACTGGATTAAGTGTAGGAACAATTGTGAGTGTGGTGTAGTGTTGTGAAGGGGTGCTTTGGGTCAGAACCTACTGAATGGTTCCTAACACCAACCATCGCCTTTGCCCTGACCTGATATGATATAATTAACTATATGGTGGGATCTGCAGTCAGCAGCCAAGTAGTTGTAAGATTAGGGTGTGGCACAACCCACTTACTCAAGTCACAGGCCTGAATTAATTGAAAGGAAGTCCCTGGATGGGGGTGGGAGATGGTCTACTGTTGAAAACTTGGGCCTGCATCCTGCATTTGGCTTGTAGATATCTAGTTCTTTGAACTTGATCTGGTGGCTTGCCATATTCCCTACTTCTCCAGGGAAGAACCAGCCACCTGTCATCTGACCTGCTGACTTTGGATCCATTCACCTATGCAACCACCAGGTTCCCTGATTGCGTTGGGCTGCATCCTCAATGTCATCAGTTCAAATCTACCCAGCGACCCTGAGGGAGAAAGACAAGGCTTTCTACTCCCATAAAGGGTTACAGTCTCATAAACTCACAAGAGTAGTTCTACTCTGTCATTACCCAGTCCTGCATCACCCCCAGAATTGTTGACATGTTTGAGCCCATTGTTGGAGCCAATGTGTCGATCCATGTCCTTGAGGGTTTTCCTATATTTCAGTGCTCTTCTGCTTAAGTAATAATGACGTCCTTTTCCAGGGACAGAGCTCTCCTGAAAACATGTGCAAAATAGATGAGGTGAAGTGTTACCATCCTCATTTCAAGGGAGCATGCTAGGTGTTTCCTTCCAAGACAGATTTGTTCGTTCTTATGGTCGTCCATGGTACTTGGAAGACTCTTCACCAGCACCAGCATTCAAATGCCGAGACCTTTTTTGGTCATCCTCAGTCACTGTTCAACTTTCACATCCTTATGAGGTGATTGAAAATACCATGGATTGTGTCAGGTATACCTTAGTCCTCAAAATAACACCTTGTTTTCAACATTTTAGAGAGGTCTTGTGCAGCAGATTTACCCATGTATTGTGTAGTTTGGTTTCTCCATTACTGCTTCCATGAGCAGTGATTGTGGATCCTAAATAAATGAAATCCTTAACAATTTAATTACTTCTCCTTTTATCTTAATGTTGCCTAACAGCCAGATGAAATGAGTTTTGTTTTCTATACATTGAGTTGTAATCTCTCTGAACCTCTTATTCTACTTGCTGTCCCTATAAGCTCATCAATCCTCGGTTTAATATACTGAAAAACAGAAAAGCATATAACACAGCTGCAAGAGGGTGACCTCCCACAACATGAAACCTCTGAGACACACTCTAAGATGAACAAACAAAGACCAATGAAAACAATACAAACCAAAAATACAGAAACTTTCAGAAACCAGATCAGGTCCAGCCCGCATCATAGGGGGGAATCTACTGACAAAAATTTAACTGTACAGGTCAGAGTTATACCTTTGCTCTTCTGTACTCCTTTCTCCCAAACACCCTTTGTAGTAACCCCTCTCCTCCTGTCCCTCAATTTTGGATCGCGGGAGTTCCCAGAGGCTTATTTTCCTGGTAGTTCCACAAAGGAATCATGGGATTTCACCATCAGCCATCCCCTCTGCACACTAGCTTTGACACAGATCTCTCCTTCAACTTCTGATTATATGGACTCCAATCCTTCGGTGACTGATGATGGTGTGCTTCTTCCATGTGGACTATTAGTTGACAATTCGCTTAGATCATTGCTTGTTTATAGACAAACATTTAAAACCCAAGATGCTGAAATATAAATTTCCAAACAATGATTTTTAAAGTGTGTTTTGTGGATCCTTCAGAAGTTTAGAGGTTCAAGCCCATTCTACGATAATGCCAATTATTCTTTGCCTATTTATCCTTTCAGCTCTCATTTTATCAGAGAGTTTTCCAGAACATAAATGACATGTGAGTTGTCATTGTTTTGGTTGCTAGTTTAATAGGTAATTTTTAATTCATGTGTTCCTAGATTTTTCTAAGATCTAGGTGTCTGTGTATGTATCACCAAGATTTTTTTTCCAGAATCATTTTATTGGGAGGTAATACTAATGTCACATCATTTCACAGCTCAATCACCTCAAGCAGTTTTATATAATAGCTGCCACGATCCGTTCCAAAATATTCTTTTCCTTCTTGAGCTCCATAACAGCAACTTCATTCAGGCTTCTCTTAGGCCTTTCCACAACAGTCTTTCAGCCTCCATTGCTTTTACTAGTTATGATCTCTGTTATTTCATTGTGATCCAAAATACCATGATTTTTTTCATCTTAAAATTTCCTTATGTCACTTCTGAGCTGGATGGTCGCTTGTTTACCTTCAAGCCTTTAAGACTCCAGACGCTATATATTTTGATAGCCAGGCACCATCAGCTTTCTTCACCACAGTTGTTAGCTCAGAAGCAACAAAACCCACAGAGAAGAAGCACACCAGCCTGTGTGATCACGAGGTGCCGAAGGGATCAATTATCACGCATCGGAGAACAAAATATCATATCATTGTGTGCTCACCTCCATGATACGATCACTGAAGACAAATGGTGCATAAGCAAATGTGGCGAGGAAAGCTGATGGTGCCCGGCTATCAAAAGAAATAGTGTCTGGAGTCTTAAAGGCTTCAAGGTAAACAAGTGACCATCTAGCTGAGAAACAGCAAAGCCCACATAGAAGATTCACACCAGCCTGTGAGAGCATGAGGTGTCGAAGGGATCAGGTATCAGGCATCATCAGAACAAAACATCTTACCATAGTGAATGAGGCGGGGAGTGCAGAGTGGAGACCCAAAGCCCATTTGTAGGCCACTAGACATCTCCTTACAGAAGGGTCACAGGGAGGAGAGGAGCCAGTCAGGGTGTGATGTAGCAACGATGAAACATACAACTTTCCTCTAGTTCCTAAATGCTCTCTCCTTCCCCCCACCCCCACTATAAAAATCCCAATTCTACCTTGAAATTCTACCTTGAAATCCTCTGGCTAGACCAGAGGATTTACACTGGTACAGATAGGAACTGGAAACACAGAGAATCCAAGGCAGATGATCCCTTCAGGACCAGTGGTGTGAGTCGCGATACTGAGTGCAGAGGGAGGGTGGGTTGGAGAGGGAGAACCGATTACAAAGATCTACATGTGACCTCCTCCCTGGGGGCCGGACAACAGAAAAGTGGGTGAAGGGAGGCATCAGACAGAGAAAGATATGACAAAATAATAATTTTTATAAATTATCAAGGGTTCATGAGGGAGGGGAGAGTAGGGAGGGAGGGAGGGGAAAAGTGAGGAGCCTATGCCAGGGGCTTAAGTGGAGAGCAAATGTTTTGAGAACAATGAGGGCAATGAATGTACAAATGTGCTTTACACAATTGATGTATGTATGGATTGTCATGAGTTGTATGAGCCCCTAATAAAATGATTAAAAAATTTCCTTATGTCTATGTAATAGCTCATCAGAAAGTATATTTTGTTTGTTTGACATTAATGTGATTTTAAGAATGTTCCTAAATTTTAAACTGTTATTCACAAGGTATTACCTAAAATTAATAATATTTTAATCTAAAAGTATATATGCTCTATCTCACATAGCACTCTCCACTTTTCTTGTTCTGTCTCCAGTAGCACTTTCTACTTTTCAGCTGGGTTCCAGGATTATTGCAATAACCACACAGAATCACAGACAATACTCACTCCGATGGGATTTATTAGGGAAGTTAATAGGTGATAAATGAGAATACAATTGTTTAGTCGGGGCAGTTTTTTCTCTGTCAGGCCTCTCTCTGACCCACAGCTTCTTGACTTGATCTCAGCCTTGCTTTAGCAATGTTGCATAGCTCTTCTGAGGTCTGAAGGCATGTAATTTTACCCTAAAGTTTGACCTGATAGCTGGGTGCACCCAGCTTCAGCTTCATGGGTCAGCGAACTCAGCTACCACTAAGTGGCCAGAGGTACCCCACTCCGCAAGCAAGACTCCTGCTCAAAACACTCCACTTTACTTTCTATGTGGGCCAGAAAATCGACCACTCTGCCTCATTCTCTAACTTCTGGATCTGCTGCTGCTGCTGCTGTTCTTCTGCCACTCTGGTGTCATAGCTACCTCCTGGTCAAAGCAGTTCAATGCCCAGGAATCTCGGGGTCCAAATGACAGGATTCGCCCCTGACTCTTCTCTCTTGCTGATAGTGAGATCCTCACTTCTTGTTTCTGAGATGGCTCCGTCGATACCCAGAATTATACAATCATATAATCCAGAATAATACAACCCAATCAATCTCTCCTCTGCTCCCATCTTCTTACCCAGACACACCAGAAAAACATAAGCTTGCTTGGTGGGAGTAAGAAAGGCTATCGGCAGAGAGCCATACTAAATAATTCACTATGTTGCAGACACCTTCACACCTAGACTTATCCGGGAAAAGTCATTTGGTGGGAGTAACGAAAACTAACTCTGGGTAGAAGAGCCATAAATAATCCACTGCACTGCAATATAATTTATAACACTTCCTTTTTGTATTTGAAGATGAATAATTGCCTTGGCTTAAAAGGGGGTTTTAGAATACTTTCTCTCAAACATTGCAGGAACCGTGTCTGAAGATCCTGAACAAAGAAGTTGAGATCTTCATGGAAGAGAGACTTCTACCTCGGGAGAATGGGCAATGCAGCAAATAATCAATACCATTTCTTGGACAAAAGTTATTGTACTTTGTAAATGTTCCAGAGTTGACTATTTTAAATGCAGACATGATGAGCTCTTCTAAAGTTAGATATTGTTTCATGGTTTGAAACTAGAAATACAATAGCCGGTGATGTATCTTAGAGCATGAATGATGTATTGTGTTTGCTGGGGATGCTCACACAATAGCCAAGAGAAAAACGAAGGCTTTCTAGGTGACATTTGAAAGCCAGCTATATGGAAAGTTGCTAAAATAAGCCACACTGCTGCCACATTCCAATGACACAGTAACTTGTCCCGTTAAACTATAGCTCCAAACAATTTTCTAGAGTTGTGATTTTGCCTTTCGCATGGAAAAAACTACAAACTCGGCTGCATTTGATGTTTTGCTTTTATTCATTTTGAATCAGTATGAACTAATCATGAAATCAATTTGAACTATA